>NC_135349.1:13091461-13398586 GCF_023851605.1 Tamandua tetradactyla | reverse complement strand
AAATCAGGGGTGTGACGAGTCCGGCTCCACTCTGACGTGCCCCAGACCTTCCCTTCCCCAGGTTACCCACACTTCGTGGGCTTCCCATCATGATCAACAACCTCACCCTCAGCTCTCAGGACGTAAAGTTGACAATGAAACCACAATAATAGAAGGGGAGAGAATGGTCCGAACGGGGACAAGAGAAGAGCCTCGGGGAGCATCTGGCTTCTTCCATCCTCCCCTTTCCCTCCCCCGAGTAATAACCATGGACACTCTCAGTTTCTACCCAGAGTTGACTCCTGGTGGTCTTCCACCCATCCTGTGATTCTTTCTTTGAAGGTTTCCACCATCCTCCCCCCAAGGGAGAGAATGTGCTTCTGTTGATCCTTGCCATCTACAGCCCATCCACTGAGCCCCCAGACCAACGGGGCCGACTCAGACCCCCCGCCCTGAGCACTGCCCTCTGGGGTGCACACAGCACACAGGCTGGGCGAGTTGTCTGCCCCTTCTCTTTCTCAGCTACTTTCAGGCCAGCCAAGACCTGCTCAGGGGTCATCAGGCAGGTGGGCTTCTAGCAACTTAGATGGACCACCAGTCTGCACAAGGCAAAAGGAAGGAAACCCATGGTTGACCAAGTCCCCCAAATTCCCCTTGGATGAGGCATGCTCAGCCTGGACTGTGCACCCCCTGGAAGCCTTGAGGGCATGTTCTGGGGGTTAGTGCTGGTTGGTCAGTATCTGGATCTGCATTGATACAAGGGAGCAGTGTACAAGGTTGGAGGAAGTTCATGGCTGAGCCCGAGTCTTGGCTGTGTCGGTGGTTCTATGAGATCTTTGCTAGCACTTGCTCTCTTTATCTCTTGGTTTCTCCTTCTGATAGTCCCTGCCCTTTCCAAGTCCTTTGGGTGTGAGGAAGAGCCAGGGAGCTGATGGGCAGAGAAGTGCTCTGAAAAGGGCAATGAGCTCCCCAAGTGCAAAGCGTTCGTAGTACCATACTAGATCACCCTGCTTTGGGCTGTTGGGAAGTCTCAATGAGATAACAATGTGGAAGCCCTTTGTAAATTATACAACATGAACTAGATGGAGAATTATTAGTGGTGAGGCGTGATTATCTATGTGGTTCCGATAACAACACCATTTTGCCACCTGCTGCCCAGATATTTCTGTAGCTGCATGACTTTGCAAAGGCATGAACTCTGCATGCTGGGGTTTGCCCAGCTGTAAAATGAGATATCTCCAGGGATGGCAAATACAGCCAGCTTTCCTGGATCTATGGGGATGTTTAGCGCAGAGATGAGATGTGGAGGGGCAGCTCTCAGGCTTCTGAGAAGATGTGAAAGGGTGTCAAGTGGAAAGAGGAGGCTTAGAGAGCAGAAGCAGTGCTAGCACACGGTGGAAGTAAGTTTTGTGAAAGCAGCTTTGACTCAGGGAAAGACTTACCCCTCCTAATTGCCTCTGTCAGCCCCTTCTGTGTTGCCTTCTGTAACCCTTACAGCTATGCTCCTAGGTCAATTTTCTCAACATTCCCATTTTGCAGATAAAGAAACTGAGACTGGAGGGATTTTGTCCAAGCTCATGCAGCTTTGAATATGTGAAGCAAACAGGAATATATTGCCACATCAGCATGACTGCTGAGCCCACGTTCCTACCATTTCATTGAATTGATTTATATCCTAAGGGACCCTGTTGTGAGAGGCAGGGTTGTAGGGGCTTTGCTTTCTCTGGGGTTTCATAGATCAGTGAGTGTTGCAAAGTGTGTGAGCCTGGGCCACACATCTTCCTCCTATGGGAAGCCCACATTCAAACCACTTGAACATGCAGATTCCCAGGCCTCCTTCTGCAGTTTCAGAGTCAGGAGCTCCCGGGAGCAGCTGGAGCATGTGTGTTTCTGAGACTTCCCCAAGGCACTGCCCAGCACATCATGGAGAGCCCCAGCCACACCTTGACTAAGAGTAGAGTCCATCCAAGGTTGGATTTGGGACTCTGGGGGTCATGTGACTATTATGGGGCAGGATAACCAAATTAAGTTATTAGTGTCCCTCTGTCCTTTCAGGAGGATAATGACTTGGCCAGGCTCCTCTTCAGACCAGCCTTTGATTCTCATCCTAGGAAAGCAGAAGGGAAATGGGACGGTAGAAGGTTGAACCTGGCTGAGGGAGATTTTGGTTTGAGAAGAAGGCTGAGAAAAGACATAGAGAAGCAGTGGGTGAGGGAGTGGACAGGGGAGCCAAAAGAGGGTTTTACCACACACCCCTGGGACCATTGGTCTTCCTGGAGCATCTTCATAACACAAGTGAGATGAGTTTTGTTTTTTTTGTTTCAAAATTATTCTTGACTGTGTGAGCTCTCGCCCTGAATCGTGTGCGCTGTCACTTCAGCCTCCTTACACAGTTCTATGAATGTCAGGCCCAGGTACAGACCTCGAGCCACAGCAGGACTTAGCATTCCTCCGGAAAAGCAACTAAAATACACCCCCCGACCCCACCATAAAAAAAGCAGAAAGTTCATCTTCATTCTGGGCCAGGCTAGGCAGCTCCAAGCTGACGATAACCTGATGACAACCCGTTCTGAATCCCATCTCCTGGGCAAGCAGCTGCTCCCTCTTCAAATGCCTCCCCCCGCCTCCTCCTCTCCTCATCTAATTCCTACCTATTCCTCCTGCCCCCCTAAAGCCTTCCCAGATCTATCTGGCAATTAGTGACCTCACTGACCGGTCCCCTGTTAGGGATGTAGAGAGTGATAGTGACATATATAAGCCAGGATTGGGTCCAGAAGCCTCATCTTCAAGGTCCAGGAAGACCAGGACCAAGGAGGAAAAATTATCTGCAGCCACCGGATCATCAGAATTACCCGGGAGTTTGAAAACAGACAGATTCCCAGGTCCCAGTCCACACCTGCCACACCAGAATTTCTGAAGTTGGAGCCCAGGAATCTATTTGTCAAAAGTTCCCTGGGTGCTTCTGCTGCACAGCCATGGAAGTAACCACTGCCCTGCAGCGTCTATTTAGCACAGTGTGCAACACCTGGTCTGTTCTTAGAATATTTGTTTTTTAATGATTGATGAATCGATCCAGCAGTAACTCACATCTCCCCAAGCCACTCACAATGCCTTGAAGCTAAAATCTTGGTAACACCAGCCAGCCAGCTAAGGCTCGGGAAGCTCAGGGAGAGCCCTCCCATCTTGCCATCCTCTTGGTGCCTGCAGGACACTCTCCCCTAGGTTATTCTCGGCAATGACTGGGCAGAAGCCTACTCACCACAGGACCCTGCCAGCCACTCCAGAACCAGGTGTGAAACTCAGCACCGGGGTTGCTATTGGACAAGCATGCCACTCATTCTCAGCAGCCATTACGGCAAGGTCTGCTCCAGCTTACTCTGCCTTGCATGCTAAGTCAAGGGTATCTGCTCCATATGGCAGTGCATAATTTACAACACAATTTACTTCCCACTCATATAGTCTATTCCATACAAAGCTTCCATTTGCATATTTATTAATTTATGAAATTAATGCCATTTTCTTAGTCCCTTACAGGATGCGTCGCTGGTCCCCGTCTTTGAATTAATTTTAATCTAAGGTGGAAACATTTGTTAAGGGAGTTAGCTCAGGCCAAAATAATCAAATGCATGGCAATCAAATGCTGGTAGGAGGTGGGCAAGAGAAAGATAACATTTATTGAGTACCTAACTATGCTAGGCTCGAAGAAAATTAATGGTGCAGAAGGTGAGTCTCCAAAAACACATCCCTGTCATGTGATACTGTTGCTGTTTAATAACATTTTATGAGATTGTCAAAGAGAATAAAGAGCTGGTCCATTGTCATATGGCTAATAAGTGGCAGAGACTTGGTGGCTACAAAATGTCAAGAATCAGGTTTTCCATCTGCACTGATTTTCTCAGTGAAAAAGGCAATTCCTCTGCATAATTAATATTTTTCCCAGAGTCTCCAGATATTTCAATGCTCACAAAAATTCTTGCCACCTAACATAGCACTTTAGACAGACAGGAGTGGAACATACCCATAAGAGTTCAACTCTACCTGTTGTTGTCAGCATTTGAGCAGATCTACCCAAGAAAATAAATGTTTTGGTCAACAGTCCTACTAGGTAGCACTGAAAAGGTTTCAACAGGAAGGCATGTCTCCTTCCATTAAAAGGAAGAAGCCTTACCCTTAACCCTCCCTGTTCCCCAAGCCACCAGACTTTCCCTCCTTACCTCCATTAACTAACTTCTTAAAGATGTGATTCTCCAAATTCTTGTTTATCTTGTTTCCCCATCCACTCCTCAGTCTGTGGCAAAATGGTCTTCACCTCATCAAATGACAATGACACAGTCCTTCCTAAGCCATCAATGTCCTTTCCAATTGTTTTTAGAAAGAACTCTCAGTTGAATTCTTTACTTCTAACCACTCCTTCCTCAGCATGGTCCTACTACTATTTCTCCCTCACCAGATACTTCCAGTCCTGTTTCTTCCTCTCTGACTGCCAATTTCCTAAATTGCCTTTTTTAGCCCCAGCAATTCTCTCATCACTTTCTAATTTGTATCTCTAACCCCCACCTTTCTCTTGAGCATCTCACGACATTCAGCTTCTCAGACAAATCTCCATAAGTACTCCAGGCACAGCACTCTCAGTGTGTCCCAAACTGTCCTTCTACTTTTACCTGAAAGCCTAGTTTGACTTCTAATCTGCCTAGCTTGTTATATGGTACCAGATACCTATTCTTCACAACTCGAGACATTTGCTTCATCTTTGACTATTCCTTTATCCCTGGCCCCCCATATTCAATTGATTATAAAGTATTACCAAGTCCTTACAAATATACTTCTGAGATCTACCTCTGAAACAACTTCTGATTCTATCCCCTGGTTTTATCCCTGCCAACCTGCCCTAAGTAGTCTCTTCATTGCGTTATTGCAGTGGGGTTCTCAATGGTTTCCCCACCTCTGGTGTCTCCAACCCCCAGTCTGTCATCCAGAACAAAATCAGTAGCAGAAACGCAGCTCTGATGATATGAAATATTGCTTGGCATTTTCTCTAATAACTCCCCATTACCTTGAATGGATGCAATCACCTCTGGATTGTATAGTGTAATACACACTCCCTGAAGGCAAGGAATCAATCTACTTGTTCACATATTCACTAGAATATTTTCATCACTCCAGAAAAGAAAAAAATATACAGTAGCTGCTCAATAAATGGTTGTAAAAGAATGAATACCTGTCCCACCATTATGTGAAACCCATCTAATTCTCCAGGTTTATCTCCCACCACTCCTTCTAACATTAACAATAACCAGGTTTTATTCTTTTTCACCACACCTTACTTTTGTCCATGCTAGTACTGTTGATGGAATATACCTCCCACACAATCTACTCTGCATATGCCAACTTAATGCTCAAAATTCAATTCAGATATTGCCACGTTGGGGAAAGTTTCTTTAATGTTCTCTAATGACAATTAATTAATCTTTCATCTATGAGCCTATTCTTTAATTTGTCTTCAGAATAGAAAGGAAAAAAATATATTTTAATGTATGTGTGTGAATGTGAGTGTAAGCTAAAAGCAGTCTCCATAATCTTTGAACAACCATTTATCTTGGCTCAAAGAGCAAAAGTCTAGGCTAAGGAATACGTCATTTCTATATGAAACATTTATTCTCAATCATCAGCATAACTTACGAGATAAATTGAATCAGACAATTTATGTGGCACCAGGATATCTTTTGCCCAAAATGAACAAAGACACCCAGGCTCAGTGGTCTTGTCTCAATTTCTTTCCTGGAGGACTCAGTTCTGGCTCTCAAGACCTCACCAGTCTGATGACGAGCTGAGACAAGACAAATGAAGGAAACGTGCCTGGAGTGTATTTCTCCACTGCGCCTGGAGTAGCTGGCCTGAGCACCCACTCCAGCTCCTTCTCTGTCCTTGGGCCTCATTCAGCTGATGCCTAGCTCCCTACAGAAGGCTGGTGGCAGGAGGCAGGGTGTTTTTGCATCTACCCAGGTGGAAGGTGGCCTAGGGCCCTACTGCCAAACAAGAAGCAAAGAAGAACAAATCCCAGAGGTAAGGTTTCAATTGAGCAAAAGTCTCCCAGGAGCAAAGCTTTATCCTTACCCCTGACATCCGCCCTCCATTCATCAGTGCCTTCATTCAACAAATAATGACTGCGTATGTGTTCCTGGTCTGTTTTTGTCTATTTTTCAGTATCTTTGCCTTTGACCTGGGCCAACGAGGATGATGAAGTCTTGCACTCCCCCTAGAGGCCGACAGTAATTCAAAGGCAGTGGAAGTGACAGCCTCTGCAGGCCAATCTAAAGGACAGTTATTAGATCACACCTGCGAGCCGGGAGAGTGAGATGGCACGAGGACACTGAGACCACGACAGGAGCACTCCCAGGGGCACCGAGGCCAGGAGACCCATTCACAATTCACTGTGTAGGCAGAAGGGTGTAAAAAGATATTTGAGCAAAGCAATCCATTAGAGCTGTGAATTGTCAGGTTTCATCCTCACAGTTGTGTAAGATAGGCTGAAGGAAGGAAGAGAGAAAGGAAACGCCCTCTCAGAGTGTCTGCTTTCTGCCGCTGTGTGCAATATGTTTTGAATCCATAAATCATAATTTAAAAACATACTGCATTTAATCCTCACAACAAACCAGGAGGCCAGGAATTACTGTCCTCCTTTCGCAGGTGAGAAAACCACGGTCCCAAGCATCAACTTCACAATGAAAAGAGATGTGATCTGGAATCTGGACCCAGACCTTTTAAACTCCAAAGCCCATGCCCTTTGCTCCTGTCACACTTCCTAAAAGGAAGAGAAGCTTTGGCAGTGGCCACGGCTCAGGAATGTGGTGTGTCTGCTTGGCAATCCAGCATCAACCCTTTCATCGCCTAAAATGGCCATCCTGGCATCTATGTGGCAAGGACTCTACATGCATTATCTCAATTTTCATAATATGCCTGTGAAGTGGGTACTATTATCACCCCCCTCTTTTTTTTTGTATGCTCTATGGTGGGAGTCACATTTCATTCTTTTTCCATGTGACTATCCCATTATTGCAGCACCATATGTTGGATTTTTTTTTTTTTGGTGGGGGAATGCATTAGCTGGAAATCGAACCCGAGTCTTCTGCATGTCAGGTGAGACTTCTACCACGGAACGACCCCTGCACACCCTTATTATAATCCCCTTTTCAGATGAACTACAGAGATGTTGTGACAGTCAAGATTGTACAGGTAGGAGGCAGTGGCGATAGACTTGAACACAGGTGGTCTGGCTTGAGAGCCCCACGCAGTGGGCACCAAGGCTGGGAGACCAAAGATGCATGGGTTCCCATGACGTTGAAGGAGAAGGATGGATTGTGCACAAATAGCCATAATATACTGTGATTGATGCATTAAAAGCTTTATATAATTGCTTAAGAGTTGGTCTAAGGCAGGGGGCAGGGTTGGCAAATACTTCTTGAAAGGGCTGTGCATTGTAGTGCAAAAGCAGCCATAGAGAATGCATCAACAGCAGCATGTCTGCATGCCTGTGGACCTGTATTTACCAAAACTGACAGCACAGCAGGCTGGATACGGTCCATGGCCATCATTGCCAACCCCTGCCCCGGACTGTCCTTTCCTTGGTGAAGAGACAGACTAGAGGAAGGCAAGTCCCTAAAGCCTCATCCATGATGGACTCACACGTTCCAGGCAGGGAGACCGGATGTGAAATGGCAGGGAGGTGCAGACGTGTTTGGAGGTGGGGAAAAGCTGGGACACGTGGAACATGTGCCTGAAGAAGGGAACGGAATTGCACTGCAAAGGAGCCCAATCATGAGGGCATCATGACAAGGCAGAAAGGAGCACAAAGGTCCAAAGTTCAGCAACAGGTTTTAAACAGGGTGGTGGCGGGGCATCTTAGAAAGACCCCTCTGTCGGCTCTCGAGGGGCTAGTTCCAGGATCCTGACTCTGGGACCAGGAGGTCCAACTGGGAGCCCATCGCAACGGTCCAGAGAAGAGGCTAAGGCAGCAGCAGTGGGATGTCATGGAGGGGACAGAGGTGAGACGTGAAAGAAGCGGAAGAGAAGGACCATTCAGCTGCACGCTGTCAGATTCACTATTTGCTGCGATGGCTGCCTCTTACTGGGACAGTCTTGCTCTCTCTCCTCTGGCCTCCCTTTCCTGCTGGAAGCATCATTAGGCTCCGATGACCGTGAATGGCAATTAATGCTCTGGCCTGAGCTGTCAGCTGTGGGGATGGGCTCCTTTCACCCAAGTCCACTCTGTGCCGTGTCTCCTGCCATATGTCGGGCCCCCCTGTTCATTAATCATGCCTACTGAAAAGTCTCTTAATTATATTATGTTCACAATCCATAAAACATAATTAAAATATGTAAATCCATTATATTCTTTAATGAGCACATTGAGACCTCAAAATTTTAAATTAGATATAAAATTGATGTGGACCTACTACTATTGATTACTCATGATTATAAATCACCCTCTATTTGACTATTTGAATTGAGACGGCTCCCTTCCTCCCACTTGGAGGGGGATTTTTTTTTTTTTTTTTTTTTTGCTTTACCTACAATCATGTGCAATTGCACACAATCTTTTAAGGATGGCAATCCCTGGCTTGTAGTTATTTGACAATGCCACAAGCATCAGCGATAACTAATGTCTGGAGAGGATTCTAGAGCTTGCAGAGGGTTGGAGCTCATTTATGCTTCAGCAATATTTTCATTTCAATATCAATATATCGATATTTCCTTTTTATGGAAAGTATCATAAATATCACAAGGCCTTGTCCGCCCTTTACTCACCTCTTGATCAGCCCTTACCCACATTTCATACTGCCATTCGAACAAGCCAGCTACGATCTGCAGACACATGGTATTGTCACAGGTCCCTGCTTCTCTGCACGCGGGTCTCTTCCTCTGCAGAGATTGTCCTTCTCTCATTTGTCTGGGGAATTTGCACTGATTTCCCAGCTCAAGGATCTCCTTATCTGACCCACCTGATGATGTTAGTAGCTTTTCCTAGAGGCTTGCAACACTGCTCTCCTTTCCAGGAATGCCTTCCATGGGTCCTGTTTTTATGGGCACAATGATTTTTTTCATTGGATCCTCATAATGGCCATATGAGACGGTCATTGAAGGTATCACCTGCATTTTATAGGCCACGGGCTTGTAAAGCTCATAAAGGTTAATTGATGCATCTAAGATGGTGTGGCCTCTGAAACAGGGCCTCTGCTGGTGCCCACACACTGTCTAGTGTAGCAGCTCCCTCTTCAGCATCTTTCCCAAGAGTCCTCTGTCTCACCAGCCCAGGCATCTGTTATCAATATGTTACAAAAGCTTCAGTGAAGTACTTTCTTCTCCTTCGAATCCGATTCCTTTATAGCAGAGCACAAGGGTTTCCTTCTCTTTTCAGAAACTTAAAGTTGGTCTCCACAGTTTCAGCTAGAAATGAAGCACACCGACTCAATGTGTAGCCTTGGCCAGTTTTTTTTTTTTACCTCTCAGTGTCAGTATCTTCATCTCTGTTGTGGGAATCAACAATAGTTTATTGTTTATTAATTAATAGATTGGGAGGGATCTGTGAAATAACACCCATAAAATACCTGTATTAGTGATCAAAAATTGTTAACCTGAATTATGATCTCCATTATCATCTTTATCATTGTTACACTAACACGGGGAATTCTCTCTCTCTCTTTGAGAATGGAATTTTGCTCCAGAGTATTCTTTTAAACATTTTCTGTGACAATAGGCAACAGAGGGACTCAAAATGGTCAGATTCCTCCCTAACGATTAGAGATGTATTTTCTCTAATGCAATGCATTTGAAGGAAGCCTAAGAGATTAATCTGGAAATCCAATTCCTTTTTTTCCAAGGTTAGAAATAATAAAAATCCCAAGAAGTTAAAATGATCCAGTCACAGTTCTTCTTTTCTCTTTGACAAACATCCATTAATTGCCTACTGTGTACCAGTCTGTTAAGTGGAACAAAAGTCAACAAAAGCCTATTTAATTCAAAATACCTGAAGTCGAATAGTAATAGAACAGTGTCTTAACCATCACTGTATCTCCAGAGCCTACCATGGAGACTCACCCACAGTAGGATCTTTATTAACATTTGTTGAGTAGTGATGCAATGACAATTCCTTCTGCATCTAATTTGCAAAGCAGCATTATTTCTTTGGAACAGAATCCAACCGATGTCACCAAGATTATATCTCCCTCTAGAAATGTGATTCTAAAATGTGAGTGTTCGTCAGAACCCCCCTGGAAACCTCATTAAAACAGATTTGCTCAGCCCCGCCTGAAAAGTTTCTGATTCAGTAGGCCCCAGAAACTTGTACTGCTAACAAGTTCCAAGTGATACTGAGGCTGCTTGTTTAAAGACCACACATCCAGCAACACTGTTCTCAAGATGGCAGAATACTAGATGGCCTTAGCTTGGGTCCCTGAATCACTGTGTGGAGGACAACCCACCAAACATCTGTCCTTGACAGTGAGTGAGAAGCAAACTTGATCGTGCTAGACCTCTGAGATTTGGGCTTTATTTATGTTAGATAAAATAAAATGTCCACCTATGTTGGGCATTACCTGGAGGGACCCCTTTCTGAGAAAGGACTTTCCAGAAGATGAAGGCAATTGACCTGTACAGACTTTCTAGAAAATGGAACCATAGAATGCTCCTACAAAATTGCAGATAAACCAACATCTGTAGGCAAGTCAGTTTTGGTCCAGTAGAGAGGGTTTATCAGAATGGGCAAACATGCAACAGTAATCAACATATGTCTGCTCCCTACTCTATAAGACACTCCCCACCATGTGAAACGGAAACGTAACATCAGCCAATCAGAATATTTCCTCGCCTGCTCCTGTGTTTGCCCTATATAAGCTTCGCCTTCCCACTCTCTCAGTGGAGCTCCTTTCCATGGTCAGTTTGGATGCTGCCAGATTCATGAATCATATATTGCTCAATTAAACTCCCATAAATAATATCTTGTCTAATATACATTTTTAGGATTTTAAAAATATTTTTATTGAGAAATATCTGCACACACACAGTCAACCACGTTATACAAACAGTGGCTCACAATAAGATCACATGGTTGTGTATTCTTTTTTTTTCGGAATATTTGCATCACTCCAGAAAAAGAAAAAAAAAAAGAACTTATACGTCTCATACACCTTAACCCTCAGTATTTCAATCTACCCAATTTTTACCCTTTATCTCCCCCTATTATTTATTTATTTAATATTTTCTTTTAGCAGTTTTGGTTGCAGAAGTGGGATCTGAAGGAGACCCTTCAATGGCCCCTGGAGGCAGCAAAAAGACCAACCAGGTGATAGGTAGCCACTGAGACTTTTGTGCTCTCTGCTCTCTTGTGACACCCAGATGTTGATAGATAAGTTCCTCTTGGATCCAAGCTCCACAATTATATTGCGTTCCAGCTTTGTCTGAGCAATGCTGAAGTCTGAGGCTCAGACTAAGTGTCCAGTTACAGTCAGGATAAAACAGGTCTGAGGATCAGCTCATAAGGACTTGAGATCTTGAGTAAGTTACATGGTTTCTTCTTTGTTGAATAATTAGGCATCTGGGGGCCTCCTGGCTTGGCCATCCACTGGGTACATGTTTAAAGACTGTGGATCCCAAGCTTGTCTATTTTTCCAAATATTGTTGAACTCACTGCAGATAATGTGCAGTTGCAGTGGCCATGATCAGGAAGCTTTAGTTTATACAAGGTTATTCATTTGAGAGGTGTCTTAGAAAAAGAGAAGATCCCACATGCTCCAAAAGCAATGAAAAGCATTTGTTTATTTTTTTAACTTGATATACTGAGGCATCACAAAGAATTAGTGATACCAAACATGTTTCATTGAGAGACTCCTTACAAAATCCAATGAAAAAATTTAAGAAACAAGAGGCCAAGACAACTAGGGAGGCCTGCAGACAAATGGACTTAAGTATGCCTTCAGCCTCTTTCCTTTATCCTCTTTTGCCTAATTACTAAGGAATTCATCCAAAGCCATGGGTACCGCAGGTGAAATCTGGTGTCAAGTTCCTAACTTGACCTCTGTATTATTTTGTAAGCTGCAAGAATGCAATATACTAGAAACAGAACAGCTTTTTAATATGAGGAATTTATTAAATTGCAAGTTTATAGTTCTAAGGCCATGAAAATGCCCCAGTTAAGGCATCCAGGGAAAGTTACTTTGGTTCAAGGAGGCCGATGATGTTCGGTATTTCCCTCTGGCTGGAAAGGCATATGGTGACATCTGCCAACTTTCTCTACAGGCTTCTTCAAAGGCTCCCCTTGACTGTCTTCAGGTTCTGGCTTGTTTGACATCTCATGGCAACATCTGCTGGGCTCCAAGCATCTCCAAACATCATGGTTCTGTTCTCCATATGTCGGCATCTATGTCAGCTTTGCTCTGAAGTTTCTGTCAGCTCGGAGGCTTCTGCCATTTCTGACTCTCTCCAGAACGTTTCCTCTTTTAAAGGATTCCAGTAAACCAATCAAGACCCACCTGGAATGAGTGGAATCACATCTCCATCTAATCAAATGATCACACCCACAATTGGGTGAGTCACATCTTGGTGGAGATAATCTAATAAAAAAAACTTCTACATACAATATGAATCAGGAGCATACAATATGGCTCCCACAAGATTGAATCAGGATTAAAACATGCCTTTTCTAGGGCACATAATACTTCCAAACTGGCCCAGATTCCTAGCCTCAAGAGGCTCTTTGAACTCTAATCTGAGGTTCCATATGAAAATGCCAGCAAACAAATTTTAAAAAGCTTATATAGTAAATCACTATTCTTGCTGTAAATAATCAGGCCAAATCTAGTGAAACAAGCCTATTTTATGATGAAAAATAATCTTTATTTGGGATTAGCTTTGATCACAAGCAGGGCAACAATAGAGAGAAATTTTGTGCTTCAATAGAAAGCTGTAGCACACTCCCTGTGGGTTATCAGATTCTGCTCCTCTATATTGTCTGAGATATTTTGCATTCCCTTTGTAAACTGCAGATATCTGCAGGGTTCTGTTTTGCTTTGCTTTTATATGAGTAAGTCTGGTACAGTCAATATTTTAAAGGACTAAATTATGGTATTTCATGGCATCAGTCAGGCTCAAATATTGCAATGAACAGACCTATTTCCTAACCTAGTTTAATGGAACGTGGGGACGTCTAGTACACTTCGGAGTAATGCTTTTAATTGTGCTCATCAGTCTCTACTTTATTTCTTGTTGTCCAGACTATATTTCAAGATCCTGTTCAAATTCTTTGTCACCCCAGATAGATGGTTCATCTTGAGATAACTAGTCAAAAGGGAAATTAGAAATGGGATTGTCTCTAGTGGACTGAGACTAATAACTAAAAGTAAAAATAAAAATAATAGGCACCCTGACCTGACTCAGAGAGAGAGTCATACCCATAATCTGCTCAATGGGAGTAAATTACCCGCATTCCAAGGGCTACATGTCCAAATGCAATGATACAGCCAGCCCAACAAAATCCGTGATGGTGATGGAAGTGTTTTGGTCAAGTTTCCAGTGAGATACTGGAAAAATGACCCAACGTGGGACTGTTAAAGTAAAATAAAATGGTTACCTGGATTGGCATTGCTGGAAGGGACCCTTTCTGAGAAAGGCCTTCCAGAAGACAAAAACAATTGACCTGCAGGGAAAATGAAACAATGGAACGCACCCTTTCAGTCCACTGAAGAGAGAGAGTATCAGAACGGACAAGCATGCTATACTCAACTATGTGTATTTACTCCCCACTCTGTAAGACCCTGCTAGGTAAAATGGAAACTGAAAATCGGCCAGTCAGAGGATTTCCTTGGTTGCTTCTATGTTTGACATATATAAGTTTCCCCTTTCCACTTCTTTGGCAGAGCTCCTTTCCATGTTTCCATGTGCAGTTTGGACCTGATTCATGGATCATAACCTGCTCACATAAACTCTCTTGAATAATATCTTGGCTAATATTTTATGTTAACATCTTTTTACAGAAGCTAGAATTACCTGACACAGAAAAAAAAAAGTTTCCTTCTTCCATGAGGCCACAGAGAGTAAGAAGTTTAGGTCTCTGATTATTATTCCTAGGTTTAGAGCACAAACCCTGCACACTCTGATCTTCTCCCCCAGGTCTCCCACCAGCCTCAATACTCTGAAAGTTCTAGGTCTACAAGGTTGTAGGAGGTACTTGGAGGAAAATGTCCAAGCATGAAGTCACCCTAATTGGCCGAAATATAATCTTCTGAAAGTTTAGGTCTAAAATCAGAATATGGTGAACTTAAGGACTCATTTATTGTTTAACATATAGTTGCTGAGCACAGACTGTGGCAGGCATTGTTCTAGGAAGTGTAGCTATAATGATTAATAATCTAATTCAAAGCTCAGAGCGAAAGCATGCAAAGTTGTCCTCTGGATACTGATAGGCTCCCAGATGGATGCGAGGCATAGCCATGATCTAAATGAATGGATTAACAAATCTCATAAAATAATCATTTTATTTTTAGCCAGAGATGTCAGTTGTTGGTTAGTGGGTCAGAGATTCCTAGAGGCATCCTTTGGCCTTCGTGACATTCCTGTCCAGAAGAGAGAGAGCCTTAGAGCCCATTTGATTGTTTGTGTTATGGAGAGGCATGGTTCAGGCTATCTTAGTTGAGAAACCGTCTTCTGTGCACCTATGTACAGGGGAATAAGGTGCTGACATGCTTATGAGAGTAGCCCTCCTAGTACTGCTAGTTAGACTTTTCAGTGGAAAACAACATGTGGGAATTCTGGCTTTGTCAGTCTCTCTACAGTTGGGTTACCATGAGTCTCTCTGAAGATGGAAACCCTTCACAGTGCACTTAAGAAATTGAGTTCCTAGGCTGGCAAAGGACCATTTCACAGACCATGACCTCATGTGAAGCCTCGTGATTGACCCCCAATCAGCCAAATTTTCCTGGTGATCCATTGCCTTTACCACATGCCTTCTTCTAAGCATCGACCCAAATTTGTTGTATTTACATTCTTCTCAGACTTTGTGCATGCTCGTTGCTCTGCCTGGAATTACCTCTCTGAATTATCCATCTGGTAAACTGCTACATGTCCCTCAAAATCCAGGTCAAATATTCCTATTTGTGATGACTCTTCTATCCAATGTCTTCTTTCTCTGAACTGCAATTGTGCTTTGTATACCTCTTTACTTTTAATCACCTATTAAACACTTCTTGAAACGAGGCCCTGAGATTGCTATTTTATGTATTTAGCTCTCATAGGAGCTCCTTAGAGGTGAGTGTTTTTATCTATATATTTCAGATGATGGATTTAAACCTCCAAAGTTTTAGCTCAAGGCCACACAGTGAGTTTCCTGAGCTAGGATTGTGGTTGAGATGTGTCAGCTGCAAACCCAGGCATCTGTCAGAACATCCTTATAGCGACAGCACTCCATTATTTATTTACTCATCTGTTTCCCCATTTGCCTGGGATGTTTGATAGGAACCAGTCTTTGTATCCATGTCTGCCTATACTGCATATGCCTGCTGTGGACATCGCTTGCATGCTTGTTGAATGTAAGAGTGAATGAATGAATGAGTGGTTTTTTTCACAAGGCAGGAGAACCCTACAGGGGAAGAGATTTTGAACAAATATTTTATCTCACCATCTTCAGCTTAACCGATAACACCTGTTCTTCCTCTACATTCCAGATAAAAGGTCCCAATGAGATATTCATGCGAAGATATTCTCCTGGTCCCAGCAGAGGAACTGTCTAAACACACAGTACTAATTTCAAGCAACTTAAATGACCCAGACATTTGGCCTACTTCTCTCATTTATATTACAATAAGAATCCAAGTTGGGCTTGTTTAAGTCACAGAAGGAGACAGCCTTTAATCGACTCATGATTTCTTCTAAACTGCTCTTTCTGTACAGTGGCAGATGGTTCACAGGCCCATCTTGTGAATGTTTTGATACTTACTGCATAAGAAGATTCTGGGAGGAAGGGAAAAAAAAGTCTGGGTGGAAAGGAAAGAGAGATGAAGATGAGATAAAAGACAATTACCATTTGTTTATACTTCAAATCCCATTCATAAGAGAAGTGCAGCTCAAAAGTGGAGGGCAGAGTTGGGGCAGGGATGGAGACAGTTGCAGACAGGGAAAATCTGGAGAATTAGGGGGCTGAAGTTAACTCACAGCAGAGATTTTTATTTCATGTAGGCGCAGACTTGATTTATTTTATGCTACTTATTTAAATATTGGGGTTTCTCTCAGATGACTTTCATTTCTTCCATGAAAATCTGCAGTTAAAATGAAATTAGTCCTACAGTTTTTTGACAAACGTGATAAGGGGTTAATGTCCTTACTACTTAATTACCTTCCACAGATAAACAATGGAAAAAACATTTAGTTCCTTCCATAAAGCAAAAGATATAAAGTGATTTAAAACAATGTCCCAGCAATGGGGAAGAAATTCAATAAAATAATGGAGTCTGGGGTGGGCCACAATGGTTCAGTGGCAGAGTTCTTACCTGCCATGCTGGACACCGGGGTTTGATTCCCAGTGCCTGCCCTTGCAAAAATAAAATGTAAAGGAGCCTGTATTTTTTTTTGCCTATGAAAAGAAACAAAAATGACGATCTAAATTTTTGGTAAATATAAGGCAGTGCAATTCCTTACATACATCTGGTGCGAATATCAATTGGTTCCATCTTCTCAGAAATATCTATCAAAAATATTAAAATGATCCCTAAACCTCAACCAGAAATTCTCTTTTAAATAAATAAATAAAACTGTATTTTAAATAAATGGTTTAAACTGAGGGGAGAGGGAGAGCTTTACAGAGAGATGTTCAACACAGCTTCTGTTACTAATGGGATAAAATGGGGAGTAAATTAAATGCCTAAATCTGATTTAGTAGCAGCACAACCCTGTAACAAAACATGTTTGTCTTTCATCCATTGATTTTGCTTATATCTAGAGCTAAACCAAATAGGCATCGTATTTTCTTCTGTTTTTTTATGTTCTCATTTTCTTCCATTCAGAATTCCATGCTATATAGAATTTATTTATTTATTTATTTGAGAAGTTTAGGTTTGCAGAGAAATCCTTGCATTAGTGTAGTACCTTTGTCACAATTTATGAAACATTTTATTATAATCGTACTGTTATAGCCCATCGTTTACATTAGTGCTCACTACCATTTATCACCAATACTTTTACATCACCCCAAACAAAAACTGTACCAATTAAACATTAACTCCCCACTCTCTACCCCCACCCTGGCACTTGGTAACCTGTATTCTAATTTCTGCATCTATGTATTTGCATATTCAAATTTTTTTCATATACATGAGTGCATAAATTTGTCCTGTTTTGTCTGGCATATTTCACCCAACATGATGTCTTCAGACTTATCCATGTTTTCACCTGTATCAGAATTTCATTCCTTTTTACAATTGAATAATATTTATACGGAATTTCTTTTAATATATGATGTGAAGAGTCATAGGATATGAGCCTAACTTTTCTTTGTCACCAGCTGTGTTACCTTGGGCTGATAATTTCTTCTCTCTGGGTCTTTGTTAACTCCTCCATGAAAAGTACAAAATGATCACACTTGTCTTACAGATTTGTTGTGAATCTTAAGAGAGATACTGCATATTGAATTAGTGAGGGTTGTTTAACTTGGCTCCCTGGTTCAGGCATGAGGATCTGACCTACGCCACACTCTCAGAAGAGGGAGGATCAGAATTGTAACAATCAGGGAAAGCTTCCTGCAAAAGGCAACTCTGAGCCAACTATTAAAAAAATAAGGAAAAAGGGACTTCCCCTTCCAGCTATGATGAGGTAACAGGGATCAGAATTCTACTCCTCCTATAGTCAAAATGAAGGGAACAAATGAAGTGAGTCCTACGAGTCCCCAGTCGCTGCCTGCAGGAAGGATCCATGGCCCATGGAGGGGGAATGAAGCAAAGCCTGGGGCAAGAGGCTAGAATTTGGGTGGAAGAGGACTGCAGAGGAGAAAGCCAAGACAGAGAGACATCGAGAGATAGGCAGAGGGCAGCTCTGAAGTTCTTGGCTGAGTACTGCCCTGTGAAAGTGGGTGCACAAACCATCCAGGCTGTGGAAAGAACCTCTGGGAAGGAGTCATCAGAGCAATCCCCAGGAATCACAAGGGCAAGGGCTGGGCAAAAATCATATTCCTGCCATCCAAAGCGAAGACACCCCCACACCCACAGGGCACCCAGTGTGTTCCTCAGGAGAGAACTGTCTCACTCGTGGGGCCAAATTATCTTCAGATCCCTCTGGACCTGACTAAAGAAGCTTAAGCTTCAAAAGGATTAAACTGACTCCAAGTAACTTAATTTTGTCTCAGAACAAAGAACACAATATTTAAAGGAATATCCTGGGAATGCGTATTTCAACATTCAAATATCAATAAATGTAATCCACCATGTCAACAGACTAAAGTAGAAAGACCACAGGATTATAAAAATAGATTATAAACAATTACAAAAAGTGTTTGATAATTCAACATCCATTAATGATTAAAACTCTCCTCAACCTGATCCACAAAAAGCCTGCAGACAACATTATTACTAGCTGGTGGAAGACTAAAAGTGTCTACCCTGAGACGGGGAACAAAGAAAAGCTACCCTCTCTCACCACTCTTATACATCCTAGTATGGAAAGTCCTAGCCAGCACAAAGGAAGAAAATGAAATAAAGGCATGCAGATTGGAAAGGAAGAAATAAAACTGTCTCTAAATTCAGCAAATTTGTAAAAGGCAAGGTCAATGCTTAGAAAAGTCAATAATAGTTCTTCAGCTAGCAATGAACAGTTGGAAGTAGAAATTTAAAAAGAGAACAATTTACAGTAGCACCAAAAAACCATGACATACTCAACGTGTAAATCTAACAAAATGTGTGTGATATCAGTATGCAGAAAACCACAGGACACTAATGAAGCAAATCAGTCAAATTTAAGTTCTGCTCCTTAACTTGGTCACTGTTCCATTCTAAATTTCTCACTCTGAACCTCCCTCCACTGAGTGTCTCGCCCTTCTCCGTTCCACTCCTGCTTGGACTGTAGTGTACTGAGCTGAGGAGAAAAATGCCAACACACCCACCACCTACACCATCAGAACATTTGTCTCAGAATTCGTCCCTCTCCAAGCTACCCTCTCATAGCACCCAGGAGTGACTGGCACCTTCCACTAAGAACCAGGATGTTCTAGTTTGCTAGCTGCCGGAATGCAATCTACCAGAAACAAAACAGCTTTGAAAAGGCGGAATTTATCAAGTTGCAAGTCCACAGTTCTAAGGGCATGAAAATGTCCTTAGAACAAAGCTATAGAAATGTCCAATCCAAGGCATCCAGGGTAAAGATACCTTGGTTCAAGAAGGCCAATGATGTTCAGAGTTTCTCTTTCAACTGAAAAGGCACATAGTGAACATGGTGATGTCTGCTGGTTTTCTCTCCAGGCTTCTTGTTCCATGAAGCTCCCCCAGGGGCATTTTCCTTCTTCATCTCCAAAGGTCTCTGGCTGCGTGGGCTTCATAGCTCTTTCCAAAATGGTTCCTTCTTAAAGGGCTGTAGTCAGCAACCCATGCTTGAATGAATGGAGACACATCTCCATGGAAACCATCTATTCAAAAGTTACCACCCACAATTGGGTGGGTCACATCTCCATGGATAATTAATAAACTTCCACCCAGCAATACTGAATGAGGATTAAAGGACATGGCTTTTCTGGGGTACACAACAGATTCAAACCAGCACAAGGGCCCTTTTGAATTAGACTTTGGGATTTTACCAATAAATGCTTAGACTCATGCTGCCTCTACTCTAATTCCTTCAATATTCCATAATTGAGGGGTGGGGCAAGGAAGGATCTTCTAACATCATGCAAAGCATATTTTAACATTTTTATGAGCTCTAATCTATTAGTTGCTGGGCACTGTCTGATTCTAAAAGAATTCTAAAAGGTCTAATTTGTATGGCCAAGTGTAACTGTTCATTTTCCATTTTTCCACATATTTTCTTTTAAAATATCTCCTCAAGGTCTCTAAAGGTCAAGGAAGCAGTTTTCAAGGAGTCTGTCATTAAGAGAGATATTTAGGGAACTCTATAGACATGTCCATGTACATACAAAGAACTTTTTAGCCAATTAGGTCCTCTGGTGGTGACTAGCAACATGTACACTCTACCCACCCACTTAGGGCATATTGCCTTTTATTCATCTAGTAACATAAAATCATTTTTAAAATCACTAATACATTTATCAATGCAATTGAAATCGATCTGAACATCACAAATCTTATTATCAAGTTCTATTAATTTCATAGTAAACTGCAATAAACATCTATGTGGAATCTATGGGCTTGACACCTTCAAAGAAACCAGGAATCTGAGCAAGAGACACCAGAATAGGAGGATTCCTCCTTCTCATATTTAATTTAAACCATACATGCACAGAGCACACAGAATATCAAGGCAGATGTTTTCTGTACAAGCTGACCCAACAGGCAAGCTAAGCACATAGGTAGGATGACAGCAAATAGATAGCAGGCATTAACAGCGCAAGTTTAATGAATGTATTCAAAGAATTTATTCAAAATCCAAGCCTCATTATTGACATCGATGTAAATTTTAAAAAAATAATAATGTTAAGTGAAAAAGTTAATTGCAGAAAAATTAGTACGGTATACCATCATTTATATGAAATGAAAATATGTGTAACATATGCCTACGTGCCTGCACACACACACAATAGGAAAGGGATGGGCATGCGAGACACCAATTTTAAGATGGCAGTACCTCTGACAAAGGAAGATCAGGTGAGAGCAGGAAGAGATGGGCAGAACGTCCACTGTTTCCCTCACGGCAGTCTAGACGAATTTAGGGAAAGACGAGTCTGATTATAGGGGCTCCCTGCATAAAACCCTTGCATGTCTTCCATTGCTTTACTGTGAAGTCTATTTTCTGTAGGACACCTAATCCTCTTAGACCCCTGCCGTCCTGCCAGTTTTACCTCTTGCTACCCTTTCCCTAGCACTCCATGTTCCATTTATCCTGAATTTTACTTTCATGATGGTGCCGTGATTTCTCTGAGGTTTTGTACACATTGTGTGTCCACACCTGATTAAAATCTCCATCTATAGGTCTCAGTTTAAATATCACCTCCTCTAACAGGCTCCGTCTCTCTCCTGAGTCTGGTTTAGATCCCCTTACTCTTTTTGTCCACAGCTCCCTATTCTTTCCATCTCACTTTGTTGTAATCCCTTGTATCATGTTACTATCTGTCCTGCTCTCCATGTTACACTGTAGGCTTTGGGAAACCTTGTCTGTTTTATATCTGGGAATATCAAGTTGCCAGGAACACAGACACAGTAGGAACAATAAATGCCTGTGGAATGAACAACAAACAGTGAATGAAGACCCAAAAGAATGGATGAACACGCATGGAAAGCTCCAGATCTCACCATCAGAGCACTCAACCGCCCATTCCCCCTGATGACCATCCCGTTTCTGTCTGCTCTTCCTGCTGGAATATCACATTTCACTGCAGTTATTGTTTCAACTCAGTACTTCCTACATTCTGCTCCAGGCTTTGTAGTCTTGAAAATGGAAAAATATTCAAAGTGAACTGAGCAGCCCAAAATGGCCAGACCATAATTCTGCAAAAGCCAAGGCAAGATATTAAAAAAATAAGCCCTGTAAAAAGAGGTGCATTGAGGAAGTATCATTTTCCCAGTGTGACAGTTGAGCAGAAGGGGTTCAACAGATGGACTTTCCAAGGCCAATCTGAGCCTTGAACACGGGTGGTTCAGACTTCCATGTATATTCTTTCCTGTGGGCCTGGAGGGAAAAAAATGAAATGGCAAAATCTCATTAAATTCAAGCTTTCTGGTTAAGACAGAAGAAAATAAACTGAGAATAGTTAGCAGTATCAGGAAATTCCAAAGAACAGACTAGCAGAATGATATGCATTTTTGAGTCAAAGTCAACATATGCAGTTTAGCACTCTTGATGGACTAACTGGTTATTTAAACTAGATGATCTCCTTCCAACCTGCAGGAATGGAATGTGAAATACTAGAGACAGCTCTGGATCAGGAGATGGGAGAACCAGGCTCTGTTCCCTGTTTGCCATTCAATCAGCTGGGTCAATCCTCCCTTTCAGACCTTGGGTTCAATGATCTATGAAGAGCCTAGATCAGCGGTTGTCACGTATCAATTCATGTAGCAGTTGCTAAGAACCAGGACCCGGTCCCCTAAGACTCTGACTCAGAATCTATTTTTTTTTGAAGTCCCCCAAGTGAATCTGATATACAGGATGACATCTGAAGCCACTTGACTACTTGCCAATATTCAGTACTTCCTATATTCTGACCTCAATGGTGAGACCCGAATAAAAAGGATGACAGCACACGTTCCTACGCTCAATGTACTCAGAGTAAAGGGTACAATGTAAGGTGACAGTTGTAGAATATGTCCAAGGGGCTCTGGACACTTCTTGGAAGGAGTGGCTAAATCTGTCCAGGAAAAGCCTCATTAAGAGTCTTTTGCTTGAGCAGCCACCAAAGGGATATGCAACCATTTTCCAGTTGAAAAGCCCAGGAATGATGAGAAAATAACACTATATCTAATGAATCAAAACACTTTATCTGAAGAAATACATAATTATACTGAATAAGTCAAAGCCAATATTTTATCTCCCTTTTAAGCAAGTATGCGTACATATAGTGTGGTGGTTTGAAGCTGCTTGTACCCCAGACAAACATGTTCTTAAATTTATTCCACTCCTATAAACCCATTGTAAGGATGTTTTGATGAGGCTACTTCAGTCAAGGTGTGTCCCACCTCAGTCAAGATTGGTTGTAATCTTATTTCTCGAGAGTCCTTTAAAAGCAGAATGAAATTCAGACAGAGGGAGAGAAAAGCCACAAGAAGAAAGAGGGGGGGATATCAGTGGAACCTGGGAGAGAAGGGAGAGACCAGGAGACGCCATGATGTGCTTTGCCATGAGGTAGAGGAGCCCAGGATTGCTGGCAGTTGGTCCCAAAACACTTCCCAAAGGGAAGAAAGCTTTGCCTTCATGATGCCATCATTTGGACTTTTTCTCAGCTCCAAGCTGTGAGCGAATAAGTTCCCATTTTTTAACCCAACCCATTTCATGACGTTTGTTTGAACAGCCTAGGAGACTAAAACATATAGGTTCCGGGTATTCAAAAGGGACAGGGAGAAGGGAGGCAGCCAATGAAAGGAGACAGTTTATGTGGACATCATCCAGGGGAGACATGATGGGTGCCTGAGCTAGCTCTGGTGGCAGGAATGTAGACGAGGGACATTCAGATGATCTGCTTGGAAGCAACCCTGGTTTGGTGATGTAGAGCATGACAGCAAGGAGGAATCCAGGGTTTCATTTCAGTCCCTAGATTGGATCATCAGAGGTGCCACTTAATGTGACAGGAGAAGAAATGTAGATTTGAGTAGGATAAGAGTTCCATGTCACATACATAGATATTTTAGGTACCTAAGGGGCCTCCAATGGGAGGGGTCTAGTCAGCAGATAGGTATATAAATTGAAGACTCAAATGAGAAGCAATTCAGATTTTTCTTTTTCTTATAGATTATTTGGAATTTTCCTTTACTCCCTGTATTGTCTGATTCCTTTAGCGTATCTACGTCTGTCATCAGAAATAAAAAAACATGCTACTGCTCACAAAAGTCAACGAAAGTGTCTAATTTATAGGATACCTAAGTTATGATTATATTTACCTGTTCTTTTTCTGACGTCATTTATTCTGTCATTCTGTCTCTTCCACTCACTCTCAAGTGGATGGTAAACTGAGAACCTCTACTGTTGTTTTTCCTGTGTTTTTTCTCCTTCTATTTCTAACGATTTTTACTTTATTCATTTTATTGTTATGCTTTCTTTTGCATAACAGATTCTGCTTTACATTCACTATCTGATTTGATTTTAATATTAGACCCCTGATTTCTTTTCATTCTCATTTATGTTTTTGACCAAATATTGTAATTGCAGTTTTCCCATACCATTTCGTTGTAGAATTTCTCTTGAAAGTAACAAATACATAAATAAAAAATCCAATTTGAAACTCACTATTTTTTTTTTCACATTGGCAGGCACCAGAAACCGAACCTGGGTCTCCAACAGGAACTCTGCCTGCTGAGCCACCGTGGCCGCCCGAAACTCATAATTTTTTAAAAAACATTTTTATTGTGAAACATAACATATATACATATATACAAAAATGCAATAAATTTCAAAATACATTGTAACAAGTAGCTCTAGAGCAGATTTCAGAGTTTGGGATGGTTTACTGTTCCACAGTTTTAGGCTTTTCCTTCTAGCTGCTCCAAGATACTGGAGACTAAAATAAATATCAATATTCAGCAGTCATCCTCATTTGCTAAATCCTATCTTCTCTATTATACGCTTCCTTCTCCCTGATCCTTCTCCCAATCTTTAGGAGTATTTGGGCTTTGCACATTCTAATTTTTTCATGTTGGAAAGGCTGTAGATAACATGGGATGGGGGATGGAACTATGTGATGTTCTGGAGAGACTGGCCCCTCTGGGTTTCAGACTTAGTTGGCCTAGAAACTCATCTGGAGGTTGTAGGTTTCTGGAAAATAATCTTAGTACATGGAACCTTTGTAGAATCTCAGACAGGGCCCTAATTGTTCTTTAAGGTTAACAGGAATGATTTTGGTTGGGGTTTGGCAAACTGTGGTTAATTAGCAATATCCTAGCTGAAGCTGCAGTAAGAGTAACCTCCAGAATAGCCTCTTGACTCTATTTGAACTCTCTTAGCCACTGATAACCTTATTTTATTACATTTCTTTCCCCCTTTTTGGTGAGGAAGGTGTTGTCGGTCCCACTGTGCCAGGGCCAAGCTCATCCCTGGGAGTCATGTCCTGCACTGCCAGAGAGACTTTCACCCCTGGATGTCATGTCCCACGTAGGAAAGAGCGTACTGTTTTACTTGCAGAGTTGGGCTTGGGAATCTCACCACTTTTTAAAATGATAATTTAGGTTGTTTACACATTTGGTTATAATTTTTACTCTTGTTATGAGATTAATATCTTTAATCAAAATTTGAACTACCTAGTTTATGCTTCCTTATTACCAGTTGTCTACCTTGTCTACAGATAAATGAACTATTTCATTCATTTATTTCACGGATATTTTGGAGCTGTTATTACACTGAAGACTATTTGCTTTAAAATGTAACTAAAATGTGAAAAATAAACAAATTATTTACAATTCTCCCAGCAATTATCTCACAACACTTCACATTCTCACAATTTATATTTACATAATTATGCCAAACACATCAAAACCAATATTTATGTCCCTTTCAAGCAAGGGATTTTTTCAATTTTAAGTTTCACTTTTCTTTTTTTCAATTTCCATTACCCCAAACAGCCACATTTTGTTTACTGATTTCATTTTGTTATTCTTTCAGCATTCTAGACTTATCAGTGCTACAGGACCAGGAGGAAATAAAAGCTCTTTTATTTATAGAGCAATGCCATTAAAAAAAAGAAACAAACAAAAATCCATCATCAGTCCCCAATTCCAAGAAAATGGCAAAATTATTTTTGGAGAGAAAACAACTCTTTTGCTTTGGAGCACAACTAAAGTATCTTTGGGTTATGGGAGATAAGACCTGGACTAACCTGGCTGCTTCAAGTGAAAACAAGAGTGTCCTTCATACTGAAGGGATCCCCACTTTTCTTATTGAAAGCTGCGAGGCTCTTTGATTTCAGCAAAGAAAGGAGGTAAGAAAGTTTGAATGTGAAAACAAACCAGGTCACAGAACTGGAGGAGAGCAACCTCAGGGAGGAGAGGGCTATGAGGGCAACAGTACCCAACAGCAGACACGGCCATGGGATTTCAGGAACAGTGAGGTGTACAATTCCATTTGAGTTATTTCTTGCTTTATGCATTAACTTCCACCACCACCATTTAGCCTTCAGCAAAATTTTGGCTCAGGCAATGGCATTTACCCATGCCTTCACTGAGCACCTACTCTCTGCATTGAGCCTACTGGAGACACCAAGCCATATAGGATAGGTAAAATATCTAATCCCATTAGGTTCCCTTTCTGGTGTTGAGTTTGTGGTTACCTGGGGAACGGGTGAGGAGGCTATATCCACATTCTGGGGTGAAGTGGGCAAGGGAGCTGCAGTCCCCCGATGGACCTGACAGCTAGAGGTTCTTTACAAAAACAAGAACAGGAGGCTCCTGGATGTCCTTTGGATCTGTGGACCGGGCTTCTAGCTACTAAATTTGGACGCTAAAGAAAGGCAGACTTGGGATGTGGTATTTCACACATTACATCTGCACCAAGCCATATTTTATTAGGGCTTAATGCCAATGTCTTTGCTTGTCCATATAATAACTATATTTCAATGGCCATCTCCTCTTCTTTTAAAGTTACATCGTCCACGTTGCGCAAAATACTTTCCAGCCATTTTTTTTTCCCATAAAAGCATTTTGGATAACATATAATCTGAGACACTGGAGGTCTGAGAATGTTTTCCTGGGCCTTGACTTATGTTCAACTAGATGTTTAGGTATTGATTGTGGCAGAAATAAAATCTGAAACTAACTCCTCTGAAAGTAAAAGGCTGCTCTGTTGAAGCTCGCAGGATTACCTTTTCATCCTTTAAATTTAAAATCTCTGCAGGCATTTGTCTTGTTTATTTGAACTTATTTTGTTCACTTGATTTCTAATCTTTGGTTCTTTTATAAATTCTGGATTTTCTCTTTCGTATTAGTTTTGAGGATAATATTTTGAAGTAGTTGCTTTACTTTTTAGAATGACAGTGACTACATCTGGGGATAGAGGGGGGTAATCCATGTCCATTATCTTGATTCTCAAAGAAAAAAAAATAAAGGTATTGAGTTTTTATATGTCCACTATCTTTCTGTGCATTCTTTTCAACTATTTTTAAAGTTTTTCTTTTATATTCTAGAGAATATTTCTCAGATTTATTTGTCTTGCATCTTATTCGGTCATTTCAGCTCTTCAACTTATTTTTTTCTGCTTCATTTCTTTACATTTTTAAATGTAGATTCTTCTTATTGAAGAGATGATCCATACTTTGGTTTTCTCAAATGGAATAGAAAATTCCAGTTGCAAATGTTCTTCTCTCCTGTGAATTAAATTTATTTTTCAGGGAAACATGTAGCACCTACGCTGCTCTTTTGAGTGTGCAGACTTTTATAATAATACCAGTTTGTGCATCCTCTGCTTCCTCCATTGTTGACCTAAAGGGCCCAGCTGAATGCTCTATGAATTGTCAACTTTCTTTTAGTCTATGGTTTTCCTATCACAATAAAGCAGGTGGCAGTCATATACCAGGAACGGATCTTGCAAACACCATTGCCATAGAATTCTATTGTTTCATTTGCAAAACACAAAATTTAACATCATTTCAGTAGCTATCCAGGGAACTGGAGAAAGTCATTCTCCTCCCCATGCCACTATGTCCTTGGCCTTGTTCACTGAGGCTGTACTTGTAATCGTTTACGGTAATGGAAGGCCTTTCATTTTGTAAGACTTTCTGGTGCTGATGGGTGATTTGCTCCACGCTTATATCTGGTTCATGGTGATTTCAATAACATGCCCTGTGTGCTCTCAAAACCCTACCCCTCTTGCTCAGAACCTATTTAATTTCATCAGGGGGCAGAACATTATTTTATAAGGGATGGAGCATAGTTTTCTTTCATCCACTGTCAACACATTTTCTATCCTCTTCTCATCAACTTTCTCTTTCACACTGTATTGGTTTCCTGTGGCTGCTATAACAAATGACCACACATTTTAGTTACATTTTAAAGCAAATAGTCTTCAGTGTAATAACAGCTCCAAAATATCCGTGAAATAAATGAATGAAATAAATGAATTGGGTAGCTTGAAACAATGAAAATGTATTTGGTCACAGTTCTGTAGGCCATAAATCTGAAATTAATTTCACTGAGTTGAAATCAAGGTGTTGGGGAGGCTATTCTTCTTCCAGAGGCCCTAGAAGAAAATCCATTCCCTGCCTCTTTCAGAATCTGGTGGCTGCTGACATTCCTTGGCTTGTCATCACATTACTGCAATATTCAAAGTTAGTGCTATTATGATCAACAGCACACAATGGGTTGGTGTAAACACCAAGAGCTTATTGACTCATGGTTTGAGGCTACAGAAAGTTCAAAATCAAAATATTAGCAAAGTTTGCTTTCTCCCCCAAATCTGTAGCCTTCTGATGCAGGCTGCTGGAAATCCTTGAGGTTCCTTGGCTTTCATGCAACATGTGATGTTCTCTCCTTTCTTTTCCAGGTGCCCATTGACTTCTTGCTTCTTCCTGTAGCCTTCTTATAAGGTCTCAAGTAATCTTATTTAACACCTATCCTAGTTCAGTTTGCCAAAATTTAACTCAAAATAACATCTTCAAATGATTGGTTCTATTTATACTGGATTCACAACCACAGGCCATCTAAATTGAGGTGCATAATTCAACTTACTATAATAAGCATCTTCAAATTGCTCTCTTCATATTGCCTTCTCATCTGTTTCTTTCATATAAGGACACTCCTGATGGCACTTAGGATTGCCTGGATAATGTAGGATCAACTCCCCATCTCAAGATACTTAATTTAATCACATCTACAAAGACCCTTTTTCTAAATATAGTAACATTTATAAATTCCAGTTTTGGGGACATATCTTTGGGGAACCGTCATTCTGCCTGCCCCTCTTAGAGCCACTCCATCAAGATCCATCTCCTAGGCTGGCTAAACTGTTTCACCAAAGGCCGTTCTCTGACATACCTGTATCCACTAACATGGTACCTTTGTTTGAAGAACAATTTTTCTTGATTTGTGCTGGGAGAGTCTATGGTGAGCAGAAACTGAAGGGACGGTTTGGGTGAAGGTGTAGGTGTCAAGTCCATGAGTGTAGTGTACTTGAACATAAGAGAAATATCCATGTTACAGCCTTGGATCATGGATTTATTTTTGTTGTATGGTTTCTTCTGCCTGAGTTCAGGCTGGAGAAACATCATAGGAAAAGACAAGCTCTTATTTCCCTCTCATAAGCCAATTTCTTGGTGTTGGCATCATCGTGGTGTAGCTCACCCACTGGTTTCAGAAATATCGTTGATCCAAGAGAGCTATTTCATTTGGAATCTGAAGTATCCCAGTGCATAAGCCACCATTCCATCTTCATGGGTAGTGTTTTATGAGCATTTATGTGCCCTGAGATAATAAATCTATATGCTTTTTTGTTATTTACCCTACACAGTGACCTTATGATATTGGTACGGTTATTATGACCTTTTACAAGAAACTGAGGTATGCAGAGCTTAATTAATTTTTCCAAATACTCAGAGCTAGTAAGTGCTGGAGCCAGAACCTTAATTCATGCTTAAGAAAGGCTTTAATACATCACAGAAGCTGTCAGGCTTCTGCTTCTACATCCAACAATGTGAGGGGGAAAGTCAATGTTGTATTTCTAAAGGCAATTTGCAGGAGAGCTTCCTAGCAGGGAAAGCAAGGCTGGAGGAAAGGACTTGGAGCAGAAGATGGCCTGAAGGAGGATGAACATCTCCAAGACTGAGAAGTTAACTCAGAGATGAATGACCACAAATCACAACTAGGCTCTGAGGCCCAAGCACAGCAGCTCCTGGCCTCAGCAAAGATCCCTCTCCATGTATGACCCAGAAGTACTAGACATGCCCTCATGCAGGGGACTGTATGGACCTAGAACTCATCCATATCAGTGATGACCAGCATAGACCTAAATTCTGGAAGCCATTCCAGATGTCCTAGACTTTATGAGACCCTGAGTTTTTCTCACATAGCCATGAATTTAGGGAGCCCCAATAATGACCAAGAATGATTTTCTCAACATCCCGCAATGGAAGGCTCAGAGTAAGACTTACTTCAATTTGAGATGTGCTGAATGATGCCCCACAAAAGATATATTGAAGCCCTACTCCCCAGTACCTTAGAACATGCTATTATTTGGAAATAGGGTCAGTACAGATGGAATGAAGCAAGCTAAAATGAGGTCTTCCTGGGGTAGCATAGGCCTTTAATCCAATTCTGCTGGTGTCCTTATCAAAGAGGAGAGGAAACACAGGTAGGAAAAATACCATACACACAGGACAGACACACAGAAGACAACCATGCAGTGGCAGAGGCAGAGTTGGTCATGGCATAACCCAAGGAATGCCAAGGATTGCCAGCCACCACCAGAAGCCAAGAGAGAGGCAGGGAGCAGATTCTTCCTTACAGGCTTCTGAGGGAGCAGGGTCATTCTGGCATCTCAATTTCAGACTTCTAGCCTCCAGGACTATAAGAAAATAGATTTCTGTTGTGTTAAACACCCCGTTTACGGTACTTGGTTACACCAGGCTTAGCAAACCACAGTAGGCGGAAATAAAGGATTTAAAAAAAAATACTTCTCCATTCCTCACATTCACATTTGGCAGTGGGGAAACCATGCCCCCCACCCCCACCCATTGTCCTCCCTCACGCTGAAGCACAGGTTCTTAACCACCGGCCTCATGGCTGAAGGTAAAAATGGTGCTGGATCCTGTGTTCGTTGCAGTTGTTGCTAATATGAGTGGCCTTTGACTTCCTAAAAGAATGAGACTTACTGCAGGAATTTTCCGTGATTGCCTCTCACGCCGCCATCTTCCCCCGCATCTACTGGTCACACATTTTAATTAACAAACTGGGAAGAACATATGTGCCAGGACATTTTCCGTACCTCTGAAAACAACGGCTTTTCAAATTCAAGAAATTATTTGTTTGCTAGGCTTTTTCATCTTTATTTTCCTTTGATCAGAAGAACCCTATAGGACATTGTGAGTTGTACATTTTTCTGGAAATCAAACATGCCCTGAAGTGGAAGTTCTCTATGATACTTTGTTTCTCCTATCACCAGTCCTTTTAGGATGTTATATTTTCAGTCCTTTATACTCTCAGCAGCCTCTTAAGTGCTAGACCAACAAGATACAAAACCTTTTAAACAATAAAATACTTTAAAATGAACCAACAGTCATTATTATTGTATTCACTATTACCTTGTCCTTTTTGCCTACTCTTGAGATTCATCCTATACAAATCGTGGGTCTGAAAGACACGTCTGGAAAACTCGATTATGCCCAAACAAAAGAAGTCATCATTTTTAAGGCTGCTAAAGTGCATGTGGCATTTCCAAATGAATCTCTTTTATCTCAATAAGCAACAATTACTCCAAGGTCTTATTTTAATTCTAAAACCACTAAACGATTGCCTCTAAATCTGAAAGAGGGTTGCAATGTCGAGGTCTCTCTGAAAAATTTCCTCCTGAGTTTCAACAGCCTATTTTCCGAGACAGAGATTGAGTGACAACTTAAACGAGTATGGATTATAAACCCATTTAAGAATGTTGCATTTTTGAATTTGTCACAAACGGGAAGGAAAAACAAGGGTGACACAGGCAAGGCTCAAGTGCCAACATGTGTCTTTCTGTTTATTCATTATTCAAGGGTCAGGCCCTCAGTGAGGGCCAGAGAGAAATGACAAAAATAAATACATATCAGTGCAACAATCTGCAATTTAAAATAATGAAAAGCCAGATTCCTATTCATTTTTATGGCACAAACCTGACATCATTTCACTCCAATTTTCTATAATGGAACCAGCTGGGGTCTGGGAGGGAGCTAGTAATAGGTTTTAATGCTCAAAATCTGTCCGCTGAAACTGGCCATTTCCTAACGAGATCTCGGGGCCTGGCGTCCAGCCCATCACACAGCATCACACTTTCTGCAGTCCCACACCAGCCTGTAGATGAGAAGGATGTGTGCTCAGGAAAGCCGCTGAGCTTACGAGAGTCAAGTCGGAAGGCAGAGCCACTCTTCCCTGCACCAGGGGGAATTGCAAGGTCCAGCTCTGGATTCTCTAACCTCGCCTGAACAGATGGCTGGGGAAGAACCAGAAATGTCAAGGTCTCCAATGCAAGCGTGCAGAGGCCATGAAGCAAGGTCAAGGAAAGAGGAAGAGAGGGCCAGGGTGGGGCAAGGTCACTGTCACATCCCTTTCAATGGCAAACCCCTGAATCAGATTCCAGTTATATTTAGTTGCAACACAACTGGGTCTGGATTAATAGTTAATGAGTCTCTCTCTCTCTCCTTTCTCTCTCTCTCTCTCTCTCTACCTCCCTTCTCATTCCATTAAACCATTCCTTCTCTCCTATTCAGCTCTCAAACTGTTGTTAACATATGAAAATAGCATGCAAAGAATGGAATGGGCTGACTGCCATGGAGATAAAATTGGGATGCTCATTCTAATTTATTGCATGGCACCGTGCCCTCTCCCTGCCTCTGTTTTCTTTGCTAGGCAGTTTGATTGCCTCTTTGGGGACTGGACTGGTCTGGCCCTCAGCCTTGTGTTCGAGCCATGTTTGAGGTTAAACAGGTAGCTCATCTTTGGAGGTTGGACACAAATCTGGAGGAAGTCATCCTGCCTGGGTTTTTCTGGGCATCAGAGAATTATTGCTGTGTATTGATTTTTTAAAAAACTTCTGGCAGATTTTTGGCTACATGATCTCTAATGTTCATTTTGGTGAAATGCTGCAGGTTCTAAAAATGAATGATGTTTTCAAATAATGTATACTCACTTTGTTTAAAGCATGTTCTACAACTTCTGTTCCAAACGCCTCGTGGCAATGATCCTGAAGCACAGATACAAGATATAAAAAAATTTTTAAACGCTTTTGAGGATGAAAGGCACAATTCAAATGGAAAACGTAGAAATGTTTGGTATGGTCACTTCCTCAGCACCCATGTGTCTTTGCTAAATTATCTGATTTTATAAGTATGTTGATGTTTCTCTCAGTTGCCTCCTGCAAATAGCTGTGACTGTGGCTCCCATAACCAGATTTTGTTACCTTCCAGGGAAGGGGGTGGGGGGAGAAAAAGCAGAAGGAAATTTGGTTGAGTGGATGTTATCCTGATTAATAAATCGGAAACTCTAAATCATAGTCCAGAGAGAAAAGCCTCTGCATTGAGGTTGGCACGGAACACTGCAGTGCTTCTTTCTTTCCACCCCTGCTCACAAAGGTACCGACTCTGCAGCTTTCTTGTCCAACTTAAAGGTGGTGCATGGCGTCTTCCACCTCCCCAGGTTTCCCTTCCCACCACTATACATGGCACATTCTTCCCAATCCAGCTGCAGACACTCTCTGATCTTTCAGGTCTCACTGAAGCTACCAGCCTCTGCCTCAAGCACAGAGTCTTGTTCTGTTCTCACCGTGTGTGCAACCGTCAACCATCAGCCATCAACTGGCCTCACCCCTACCTAGAGAGCGTCTCTAAAGCCCATCTCCAATGGGGAGAACTTAGCCCAACAGATAGAAGATGTTTAGAGGGCATCTATTAAATGAGAGAATGAAGAGGAAGCAGAAAATAAAAGACCCTTAAAACCCCCGAATGAATACTATTTCTTTTTCCTCCAGATATTCCAGAAATACAGGAACTGGCGGCTTGCGTTCCCACTTTGCTGACCGCTGCCCCTCTGATGCTCTGTCTTTCCTGCACAGTCACCTCTACATGATAACAAAAGTATAGCGACGGTACAGATAATGAAAATAAAGCCAAGATACTTCAAAGGCGACTTGTCTTTGATACGCCTATTCATTTTTGCTGAAGTAGTTTTCCTTCCCTACTAAGCTTAAGGGGAAATGAAGTAAAAATCGCTCTGAACCTTAGTGCAAAAGATGAGATTTCTCTTTCTTGCTTTGTTAATATCTTGCTTTGGACTGGGGTTAAGTACTTTCTTCTTTCAATTTTAGTTTCTTAATCTCTAACACTGGTTGATTTTGACCCGCAATGAGTCAGTCAGTTCAGATGAGTTCTAAGATCTCTTTCAACTCGGCAGCTTATTGTCCCCACACACCTCCCATTCCTGTATGGGCACTGTCCTCCCCAGGGTGTGAGGACATTGTCCTTGCCTAGAATCTGGGCTGTAAGACCTCGGAAAGACTGAAGGTGCTGATAGGAGATCTGCATGGCTTAAACCACATCCAGACCTGGACAAAGGGGGCATCTAAGAATCTTAAGGGTGCTGTCCCAAAGGTGCCTAACAAGTCCAAAGTACAGAGAATTCTGTCTCAGAGAGAATTATGGATGTGACTTTCGAGGCATGGAGTGAACGCCGTAAGAGTCATAGAAAACTCACAACGGTTTAAAATAATTGTATTGGCAAAACACCTCCAGTTTAGACTAAGCCGGGAAGTTCAAAATATTCTGGGTGCCCAATATTATATTTGAAGAGGAGGCAGACTGAGAGAGCTAATTTGCCATAAGCATGATTTCTTTCTTAAGCATAAGAAAGGATGATTCTGAGGGCAGAGCCAAGAACTCAGAGTTCCAAGCCGACAGCAGAAGGGAACTATGAATTAGAAAACCAGTTCTGGAGGGCAGGCTGAGCCCTAATCAAGGAACGGTTCCTGCTCCCATAGTTGATGGGGGGTGACAACATATACCTGAGTGGATTTCAGAACTGCTATGACTTGTCATTGCTATATGCTTCCCATTCCTCACCATTTAGAACAGGAATGTCTCTCTATTCCCATCTAACATTTATGTTGGATTTATTTGTTCAGGGTCTGGGGCTGATAACTTGGTGATGTTTGTTTGTTTAGTTTACAGATCTGCTGATCAAGAGAAACCATACCAGAGTAGCTTAAACCACATCCAGACCTGGTTTAAATCCTTGCTTTGGGGTCTGAGCCTGAGGCTCTGCTTGGATGAGACTCTGAAGATCTTCAGGATAAGTAGGTGAATTTTGCACACGGGAGACACATGAACTATTAAGGTCAGACTATGATGGACCGTCTCCAAAGATGACCACAAATAACGCCCATGTCCCATCCCTGAATGTTTATGTCACTCTCCCCATCCATATGTGGACTCTTTCTCCTCCCCTCAAATCTTTGCTAGCATTTAACTTGATTTGAACAGCAGAATGCATTTGAAGTAACACTTTGCAATTCTGGACCTAACCTTAAGAGTTATGTCCACTTCATCTTTTATGCTCTTGGAGTGCTGGACCGCATGCAACCATATGTGAGAACAATACTACCTTGATGGAGAGAGGACCAGCCAGCTACCAGTCATGTCAGCTTTCCCATATGAGTTCCTAGGCTTTTCTCACAGTTCTGTGAGTAAAGCCATCAAATGCATGACTGACTTCTGCCAGCAGTGATGGAGCAGAAGAAACTTCTAACTAACTCACAGAACTGTGAGAAATATTAAATCTCTGCTGATTTAGGTCACTGAGCTTTGGGATAGTTTGTTACCCAGAAATAAATGATACAAAGTCTAACAACTGATTGTCTATAATTAAAATAGTACAGTCTTCTCAGATTCATAACAACTCATGGTTCAGATGAGCAACCCAGAAGCAGAAAGGAAAGAAGTTACCTGTTAGGTTCTGAATACTAATTGTAGATAATCGTCCCATGACTGACTAGGAAATTATTGTATTTATTTATTTAATTTACTTATTTTTGCATGGGGCAGGCACTGGGAATCAAACCCAGGTCTCTGCCATGGCAGGCGAGAATTCTGCCACTGAGACAGCATCGCCCTGCCCAATTGTATTTATTTTTTAGCCTTACTTTATCTTTCTTATTCTAAATTGACATTTGGACAGGGCATCTGAATTTAAGTTGAAACATTTAGCTAATGATCTACTACTTGCTCGGTGTGAAGAAAAATATTAATTCATAGAGTTCTAGAGCTGGAAGACTGTCTGAAGCAGACCACTTATAAGGAATATGTGGTCCAAAAAGATAGAACGAGGAGTCCATGTTATTGACACTTGGGCCAGGGCTGAGCAGATGTATCCCTTTTCATTGCAGCTGCTTGGCAGAAAATAGAAAGTATCTTAATTTTCTTGCATTACTTGAGGGGGATGTTTGCTTGATCCACTGATTTGTTAATATGAAATACCCAGAGACCTCATAATGAATTACACTTGACATAAAGTCGTGACCCATTTGTATTCCACACAAGACAGTTTGGTTACAGAATTTTTCTATCATCTTCTTTATAGCACACCCTCACCTAAAAGGTATTACCACAACCCTAAATCAGAAGACAATAAAGAAGAGATAGCATTGCATTGAATGAAATTTAAAGGAATGCGATGACCAAAAGATGATTTTCCAAAATACACGTTTTGATTATTTGGAGCCCTTTCCCTCTATCCAGAGGTGTGACTCATTCAACCTTTAGCACATCCAAACTCTCGACAAAGTTCATAATTGAGCTCTTGCTGTTGAGACGCATTTGAGAAACAGCTCTGCTTCAGGGTTTCCATGGAGACCAATTCCCACCTAGTGGCTGCAGGTAACCCCTGTCGACCATGCCTGGGGGTGGTTATCAAGCTGTCGCTGGCAATTTTCCCCCTCATTTACTAGAAGCAACATTCCAGAAAGAAAATAACAGAGATGACATAGTGAGAACACACTTTCCTTTGAGACTGCAATTTTGGGAAGGCTTCCACCTTCGCGTGCAAGATCTTGGTCCCGGGGGAGCACAGGCAACCCATAATCTGAGCAGCAAAGTGAGCAGGGAAATAGCTCTGGACTCTGGTCAGACTGAGGAAGACACAGGGCCCTGTTGTGCTCCCTGTAAAACACGGGCATAGCAGGTCAGCGCCCTGAGCATCAACCCCCTCCTTTCCTGTTAGCAATGCAGATAATGGTCTTTGGTCCTGCTTGCTTCAAAAGATTCTTTCAACAACCAAATGAGTCAACAGATTTTAAGTGTGCTTAGTAAACTGTGAAGCGCTGTGCAGATGTGAGACTTTGGCCTTGCTTCTAACTTCCTAGGTTCTTCCCTTTAGGGACTGCTGGAATGTTTGGATTGCAGCATTTAATATTATTTGTTTGTTATTTAAGAGCAGCAAGGAAAAAATGAGAGAGTAATTCATAATGCTTTCCAGGTCAGAATTCACAGACACTCCCATACAGTTCATTAATTGTGGAAACATCTGTTAAAGGAATTAACTCACTAGAAGAAAAGTTGCTTCTCTCCATATAGAGAAATTGCTATACTATTTTAAAAGGTGCAAAGAACAGATCTAATTTACATGTTTTCTGTAAATATAGGCACAACATTTATTTTAAATGCAAGTGAAATTTGGCAACTGATTGTAGAAGAAACAATCTTACAACTGAGTAAGGTCTTTTGTGAAAAGAGACTTTGTGCTTTTAATGGCTTTTCGATGCCCAGACTGTCTGGGTTGAATGAACAGGTGAAACTGGATATTAGACATTTACAGCTGATTTTTTATTCAGTAATTTCAATTCAATTCCCAACTCTTTTTCCATGGCTCAGGAAATGAGAGCTCTTACTGTTTTACTAAAACTGGATCCAAATGACTCTCTCTGAACGAGAAAAAAAAATCACTTAAATAATGAAATATTTTTTGTCTACATAATATCAATTAAATAACTCAATGGCATCTAATTGAACAAAAATCACTAAGTAACCATTCTGTCCCAGGCAATGTAGCAAATGCTGGTGAAACAAACAAATTACGTCATGGATTAGTCATCAAGAAGGTGATGGTTCAGTAAGCAATGATAATTTAGTGTTATTGGTGCAATAATAGAACTATACATGAGAGGTAAGAATATTCCAACTAAGGAAGCGATTGCTTTCTGAGTCAGGCAAGAAAGAATCTCTGGAATGGTTAGTCTCAGGATTGTTTTAAAGGATCCTAAAAGCCTTGTAGGTATACAAAGTAGAGGCAGAGACATTTAAGACCAAGGGAATAGCTTGTGCAAAGATATGGTTACGTTGCCTGGCATAAGCATATTTGGAAAGCTACAATGTGCTTGATATTGCTAGCAAAAATGCAAGGCAGGGAACAGTGGCAGCTGGGAACTGAGAAGTAGTCAGTAACCTAATGACCGAGGCCCTTGTGTGCCTTGCTAACAAACTTGGACTTCATTTCATAGATCATAGCATCCAATGTGGACAACTCTAGCCACATATGGCTATTTAAATTTAAACGTAAGTTAAATTTTTTAAACAACTTTTATTGTGAAATATAACATATATGCAGAAAAGTGATAGATTTCAAAGTTCATATTAACAGGTACTTGTAGAATAAACTTCAAAGTTCACTACGGATTACAGTTCCACAATTTCAGGTATTTCCTTCTAGCTGCTCTAAAACACTGGAGACCTAAATGAAATATCGGTATAATGATTCAGTAGTTAAATCCTATCTTGACTGTTACAACTCCTCCCTCTCCTTTGATCCTTCTCTCAATCTTCAGGGATAGTTGGGCAATGACCGTTCTAACTTCTTCACGCTGATAAGGGGTGTCAACATTATGGGGTAGGGTGTTGCAGCTGTTTGATGTTCTTGGAGAAACTTGTGCCTCAGTGTTTCAGGGCTTATCTGACCTAAGAACCATCTGGAGATTTTACATTTCTGAAAAATAAACTGAGTGAAATTATCATAGGGTCTCAGATAGAGCTCTGGATATTCTTTAGGGTTTTCAGGAAAACTGTTGGTTGGACTCAGCCTACCATGGCAATTTGCAATATCTCTAGAATAGCCTTTGCACTCTATTTGAAATCTCTTAGCCATCTTATTTTGTTACATTTCTTTTCCCCTTTTTGGTCAAGAAAGCATTGTCAATCCCATGATGCTAGGGCCAGGCTCATCCCTGAGAATCATGTCCCACATTGCCAGAGAGACTTACACCCCTGGAAGTCATGTCCCACATGGGGGGAAAGTAATTAGTTGATTTGCAGAGTTGGGATTAGAGAGAATGGCTACATCTGAGCAACAAAAGAGGTTCTCTGGAAGTGAGAGAACCCTTAATTATCCCTATAATTAGGGATAATTATAGGTAAACTTAGCTTTCCCACTAAAGAAATCTGTTTCATAATAGCCAGCCTCAAGGTCAAGGACTTAGCCTATTAACTTGGGAGTCCCTAACACTTGAGAGAGTATCTGGAATTTCCCAGGTGGAGAAGTTTAATAGTTCCATATTTTTTCTCCAGTCCACAAGGGTCTTTGAAAATACGTTTCTATCTGTCCAACATACCCTGGAATGTATCCAGGTATTACATTAAGTTATACAGAATTACAAGATCTCATTCCCTATTCTAGGTTCCCATGTGTTTAGATTGTTTCAGTGGACTGGCCAGACAGGTTAAGTTAGATTGTGTGCTACAGAAAATTTAAATTTTGGACAAAATAAACATCTCTTCCTTTGGTCTCACACAAAAGGTGAAGTTTTTAGAATACAGATACTATCATTGTTTACCTTGATTTACCTTAGTCCCAACCAGATCAGCTATATTCATTTCTCTAATTAAAGTCTGATCTCCTTTTCAGCTCCTTTAACAGTGGCTATATGGAATAATGCTGACTCTCAGAGCCACAGAATTTCAACTCCATGTCTTAGTTGTCACACAGGTACCCAAAGTTCAAGGGAAACACCAGTTTATACACATAGAGCACAGCATCTCAGAATTTAGAAATAAGTCTTAAAACTCAAGAACAGTTGTGACTGCTATATTAGCTTATGATCTAGGCCCTAATTTTCTTGTAAGTACTTTCTAAATGAGACCATACAAAATTTTTTGTTTATGTGCTATATGGCAGGGGTCACATTTCATTCTTTTTCCATGTGAGTATCCTCTTTTTATAGCACCATTTGTTGAATTTTTGTTTGTTCTGTTTTTCATTTGTTCATTTGCTTGTTTGGGCTGAGAAGTGCTTGGGCTGAGAATCAAACCTGGTCTCCTGCATGTCAGGCAAGAATTCTACCACTGAACTACCCTTGTACCTCCTGAGACCATGCAAGATTTTAAACCAAAGTTAATCGAAATTTTTTAAATTGATTTATTTTCTCATTCTGACCAGCCATGCCTCACAAGTTTATTAGCCACATGTGGCTAATGGCTGCCATATTGAACAACACAGAAACAGAGCATATCCTACTCACTAGCTATTAGGCAGCACTGTCATAGATGTTTGGGGTCCTTTGAAATGATTTCAGTTAGAAAATGCTACGTTACTATTTGCAGAATAGCTTTACAAGGAAGACACTTTGGGGAGGAGTAAGAAAAGTTAGCATTCTAATCTATACAAGATTACACAAAACTACAAAGGTAATGAGGACGGGATAGAGGGGACAGATTTGAGAGGAGAGTTGGATTCAGTTGTATAACTAAACCAGTCAGAGGTGTCAGTCAAGATGATCATTGAGTAAATAAATATACACGCATAAAGTTGAGCTCAGCTAATATTGTATATGTGTGTAAAGTTGAGTGGGGAATTGGTGGAGATGATAGGATGGCAAGAGTCAACCAAACATGCTCCATAGACTCATGTAGACCATGGAGTTGACAGCGTGAACTTTTCATTCTCAAGCACTATCTTTGACATTTGTGAAACTGTAGGCATGTTTATCTTCACATCAAAGCACCACGTCATCTCTATAAATATTTGGAAGGTGGACAAAGTTTACATGAAAGTCTTAAGAGGAGATATGGCTCAACTTTTCCAATATCCTGGTCCCTTAGTAATGTCTTTGGTTATGGGAATGGCTCTAAGTCTGACATCTTCCTTTTGTGTCTTCTGGGGAGTAGACCAATTATTCAAGGTAATACTCCAAGTTTTTGTCAAGTACACCACTTGTAGACAAGTGGAAGCCAAGCCATTTGCTTGAAAACTTCCAAGAGGAAGAGGGCATGGTTAAGAGCCTAAATAACTAAAATGGGGGTGGGGAGTATAGCAGTAGTATTTTGTTTCCTGGAAAAATTGTAAAGTTGAGTCATTAAATCTTCTAAGGAAATTCTAAACCCAACCCTCCTCTCTCAATTTTCTTCTTCTCTTGACTATTTCTTCCCCTGTATCCCAGATACTAATCTCTACTACTATTGCTTTCACTTATCGAGTACATATGACATAAGCCCTGTGTTAAATGCTTTTGGAACATTATCCCCCAACATTGCCTCAGCTCATAATTGTTTAAGTCAGGACAAACCAAGGTCTTTCTGATTCCAAAACTAAAGAATTAAACATTCTTCACTGTCTATTTTTTCTGGAGAATGCTGTGGGGTCTATTGGTTTCTCCCTCAAGGAGATACTAGTCAACTTTAGCATCTGGCTGTCATTTTACAGCCATTGGAAGGGTTGTTTTTTCTCTCATAGGTCCAAGGAGAAAGCACAAAACAGACCCTCAGTGACCAAAAAAGAGATGGTAATTTGGTTCTTGTGGCTCTGAGAGTGTTTTGCCTTTCCTTCCTCAAGATGAAGTGCATTCAGTATGCCAAGACTGATCTGGGAAAATGGAAATGAATGAATGAGATTACCTGGATCCAGGTCCAGAATGAGGTACGGTGTTCAGTCGGGGGCACTTCTGATCAGCAAGGAAGACGGAAGGATGCAGAATCAGTGGGCACCCATCCAGAAAAACACCACCTCAATCACCACCTCCATCCTCAGGGGTTCAAAGCATCATTCCAGACAAATGGCCAAGAGGAAAAAAAAAACCAGTAAAAAGGGATTATAATTATCTTCTAAACACGTGAAAGCCCTATAAATACACTAGACATCAACAAAATCTGTTATGCCTCTCAAAGTAACCAGGATTTTTTTTTTTTTTTTGCATGGGCAGTCTCCAGAAATCAAACCCGGGTTTCAGGTTTGGCAGGTGAGAATTCTTGCCACTGAGCTACAGTTGCACTGCCCAGGATCTTTTTTATGAGAAAAAAGGTTTGGTAAAGTTATGCCAAATTGAGGAAGTACATACTTTGCCGATAGGTGGGTAAATGTGAATAATCTTCTAAGAAAGCAATTTGATTTTGTTTGAAGAAAATTAACATGTGGCTTCCTTTCACCATCAACTCTACCTCAAAAAAATATATCTTAAAAAATGTATTCAAAACACCAATAGGGAGGAAATCAAATGGGCAAATAATAGGGAAAGAGAGATGTAAATTCTGGAGTATTCATAAAATGGATATTTTGCAGTCTATAAAAATGGGTTTCACCGATATCAATATATACACTAATAAAGACTGCAGGAGAATGCAGGGAAATATCGTCTGCTGATCAGTCTAGATTTGGGGATTGTAGATGCTTTATTTTTCTTTTCTAACATTCCAAGTTTTTGACAAAAAGACAATAATAGAGAAGTAGTTTGATATAACCGAAACAGCACTGGGCTTTGGAGTGAGACTTCCTGAGTTCCATACTTACTAACTACATGATCTCGGGTAATTTTCTTAATCTCTCTGTTTCTCATCTATAAAATGGATGAATGCCTGCCCCATGGAGTTTCAAAGTGTTAATCTCTATAAAGTGCACATAGTGGGAATAGATAAGCATTTGCTATTATTGCTATGAATAGTAATATTGTGGCAGAGGAAGAGACCTGAGTGTGATGGTTTGAAATGATGTATGTACCCTAGAAAAGCCAGGCTTTAATCTAATCCCATTTTGTAAAGGCAGCCATTTCTTCTAATCCCTATTCAGCATTGTATGTTTGAAACTGTAATTAGATCATCTCCCTGGAGATGTGATGTAATCGAGAGTGGTTGTTAAACTGGATTAGGTGACAACATGTGTCCACCTATTTGGGTGGGTCTTGATTAGTTTCTGAAGTCCTATAGAAGAGGAAACATTTTGGAGAATGGGAGGTTCAGAGAGAGCAGAGCAGAATGACATAGCCACGAGAAGCAGAGTCCACTAGCCAGCGACCTTTGGAGATGAAGAAGGAAAATACCTACCGGGGAGCTTCATGAAACAGGAAGCTAGGAGAAGAAGCTAGCAGATGACGCCATGTTCGCCATGTGCCCTTCCAGATGAGACAGGAACCCTGACCATGTTTGCCATGTGCCTATCCAGACAAGAGAGAAACTCTGACTGTGTTCACCATGTGCCCTCCCACTTGAGAGAGAAACCCTGAACTTCATCAACCTTCTTGAACCAAGGTATCTTTCTCTGGATACCTTTGACTGGACATTTCTATAGACTTGTTTTACTTGGGACATTTTCTCAGCCTTACCACAGTAAACTAGCAACTTATTAAATTCCCCTTTTTAAAAGCCATTCTCTTTCTGGTATATTGCATTCCAGCAGCTAGCAAACGAGAACACTGAGTTTGAATCAAAGTTGGGTTACATACTAGCTGTGTGATATTAAGCAAGATATCAACACTTGTTGACACTCAATCTTCCATTTATAAAATTAGGATGATAATGCTTATCTTGTGATGTCTTTGAAGAATAAGGATTACATACACCATATATAATAAATACAGTGTTTTAGTTTCCTAGCTGATAAAACAAATTGCATAGACTAGATCAGCTTAAAAACAGGAAACAGAACAGGGTATGCACATGGGGAATGGGAGGAGATTCTGTGTGTGTGTGTGTGTGTGTGTGTGTGTGTGTGTGTGTGTGTGAGCAGGGCATGCACACGGGGAATGGGAGGATATTGTGTGTGTGTGTGTGTGTGAGCAGGGTACGCACACGGGGAATGGAGGGATATTTTGTGTGTGTGTGTGTGTGTGTGTGTGTGTGTGTGAGCAGGGTATGCACACGGGGAATGGAGAGATATTGTGTGTGTGTGTGTGTGTGTGTGTGAGCAGGGTATGCACACGGGGAATGGGAGGAGATTCTGTGTGTGTGTGTGTGTGTGTGTGTTTTAGGTCAGCCTTCCCCAACACCTTTCCCTCAGAGTGACACAGGCGTGGAGCACAGAATCACCCCCTGGAGTCGGGGCATCCTGGCTGGCCAGCAGGCCTTGGGTTCCTTGGCTTTCCCCTCACATGGCGCTGTCCTCTCCTTTCTCTTTCAGGTTCCACCAATGTCCAGCTCCTTGCAACTCTCCATGGCTTTGTTTTCATAAAGTCTCTAGTAAAGGGTTAAGGCTCAACCTTATGCGGTTCACCAGACTTAAAAGAACATCTTCCAAAGGTTGTACTTCCCATGGATTTATACCCACAAGATCAGGTTAAGATTGAGAACACCCCACATCCCCACCTGGACACACATCATTCAACCTCCCGCACAGAGTGTAAGCTAAATAAATGATATCTATTATTAAATTTAAAATCAGAGAAATACATCAGAAACCTAAGAAGCACATATGGAACGAACATTTGGGGGTCATCAGTCTGTGAAATATCTTATGTTTATGTTCCCTAGTGTTTTCTATTGAGCAGGTCTCATAATATAATTCTATGCTGAGTGCTTACTTAGTGTACTGTGGGAGAAACATAGACACAGCTTGGTTTATATCATATCGGAGATCCCCAAATGTCCACCATGCAAAGTTGAATAGCCACAAAAGTCATGCAGTTTGAAGCAGCGATGGTCAGGTTGGAGTTTATTCATTTTAAATGCTCCCTGTGATAAAGAGCTAAGGGCCACCCCTCCCAGGGTATTTGCAGGTTAAAAACGGGTTGTTTCAAAGTTATAGGGAGAGACAATAAAAAGACAAAAAAATGAATTAAAAAAATTAAAAAATTTATAGGGAGAGATACAGAGCAGGGTGTGTGCACAGAGGATGGGGAGGAGATTGTATGTGTATGTGTGCATGTGTGTGTTGGGTCAGCCTTCCCTGACACCTTTCCCTTGGAGTCACACAGACTAGGATTCTCATCTTGGGCCCTGGCCTGATTTCTCACAGTGGACGGCTGAAAAGAAAACACCTGCCAGAGAAGACCCAGGAGCTGTTTGCAGCTGTCCCCAGGGACCTCAACTGGATTGTGACTTCCCAGGTAAACTGCAAAGAGCCATTCTGGCCAGTGCACAGCCCCTCCTCCCCTGGTCAGTGCACAGCCCCACCTCCCCTGGTCAGTGCACAGCCCCGCCTCCCCTGGCCAGTGCACAGCCCCTCCTCCCCTGGCCAGTGCACAGCTCCTCCTCCCCTGGCCAGTGCACAGCCCCGCCTCCCCTGGCCAGTGCACAGCCCCTCCTCCCCTGGTCAGTGCACAGCCCCGCCTCCCCTGGCCAGTGCACAGCCCCTCCTCCCCTGGTCAGTGCACAGCCCCGCCTCCCCTGGCCAGTGCACAGCCCCTCCTCCCCTGGCCAGTGCACAGCCCCACCTCCCCTGGCCAGTGCAGAGCTCCTCCTCCCCTGGCCAGTGCACAGCTCCTCCTCCCCTGGCCAGTGCACAGCCCCGCCTCCCTTGTCCATGTGCCCCCACTTGGACAGCGAAAGGCCGGTGCTGACCTTAGTGAAGCCTCGGCGCCCTGCGTGCTCCCTGCTCAGTCCTTGGCGAAGATTAGATGCTAATTGACCCCTCAATAAGGGAGCTACGACTCAGATGAAAACTACTGATTTCCAATCTACTACCCAAATGCCTCTCTCATTAGGCAGTGTGCAGTAATTTGCTTCAATTTTGACTTTTGGATTTGAGTTTCAGGTTCCACTGTCAGGCCATACCATTAAGAGTTGTTTAATTACAAAAAAGAAAAGCACTGCTGGAGGCCAAGGCCTTTACTCAGATTCTATGACCTTGGCATCCCAGTCCCAGACCAACCTACCACACTCCAGCTCTTATCAAGAACATGTTAAGTGATTTCACTTCTGATTCTCACTGGTAATTCAGGAAAAGTCAGTAACATTCGATTGCAACTGCCACCTGAGGTCTGGAACAAAAACCTCGGCTCCACTGAGAACCAGCACTTTATTATCCTCTGAAAAGATGTCTTAAATCAGTCTCTGCCTTTAAAATAACATTTCCTAAGCCATTTTGCAGCACATCATAGACAAAGGACATATTTCCTAAATACACAACGAGCATTTACAAATCAATAAGAAAACAACAACAATCAAGAACCAATAAAATCTAAGTTCAGTTCAGGGAATGGTGAGAACAGGGGAAAATTCAACTTCCCCAAGTTGAATTCTTGATATTCTCACAAGCAGTGTGAACAATCAAAGCTATAGGCTGAGCCCCCAGTCTTGGGGTTTGTTCATATGAAACTTAACACCACAAAGGATAGGTCAACCTACTTAAAATTAGACTTAGGAATCACCCCCAAGAGAACCTCTTTTGTTGCTCAGATATGGCCTCTCTCTCCAGCCAACACAACAAGCAAAATCACCACCCTACCCCTGTCTACGTGGAACATGACTCCCAGGGGTGTGAACCTTCCTGGCAACATGGGACAGAAATCCTAGAATGAGCTGGGACTCAGCATCAAGGGATTGAGAAAATCTTCTCAACCAAAAGGGGGAAGAGTGAAATGAAATAAAGTGTCAATGGCTGAGAGACTCCAAACAGAGTCGAGAGGTTATCCTGGAGGTTATTCTTATGCATTAAGTAGATATCACCTTGTTATCCAAGATGTAATGGAGAGGCTGGAGGGAACTGCCTGAAAATGTAGAGCTGTGTTCCAGTAGCCATGTTTCTTGACGATGGTTGCATAATGATATAGCTTTCACAATGTGACTGTGTAATTGTGAAAATAAAAAAAATCTAAGTTCAGTAAGGACAGAAATCTTCTCTGTTTGGTTAAGAGAATATTCCCGATGCCTGGCATATATTAGATGCTCAAATAAATCCAAAGAAAAATAGAGAAACAACGAATAGCTCCATGGATGTACCATCATGTTTAATTTCACTAACAGAGAAATGCAAATTAAAATGAAACACAACTTTTATACTGAAAAAAGTGAAAAGGGCTCATAACAACCCATGTTGGTGATGATGTAAGAAAGGGGGCATTCTCCAAGCATCGTTTGTGAGGGATTTAAAGTGATGCAACCCTTAGGGGAGAACTGAATGCTGTCCATTGTTGCTGTACATGTCCACACTCACGACCCAGCAATTCCATTTCTCTCATTTTAGTATGCAGAAAAATCATTGCCGTGCAAAAAAATAAATGTGTAAGTTTGGGCACTGCAGGAATATTTGTCATGTGAAATAAGTTAATACATATTTTTAAAATAACCATTAACTATTCATCACCTGTTGCATATCTCTCTAATGTGTATCTCATGGGCACTATTTCCTCAAATCCATTCGATGAACTTAGGAAATTGATTCTATTAATGTTTTTCAGTCTCAGATGAAGACAGGTTCAAAAGAAGATGCTGAAATAGGAACAGTTTAACAGGTTTTGTTTGTTTGTTTGTTTCCTTTCTCCCTTTTTAAAATAGGAAACTCCTAGTTCAATATAGGGTTCTAGCACTTCACAATTTTATTTTCAGGTGGGCATGTTTTCATCATCCTTATCCTACAATTGAGAAAACTGACAAAGTAAGCAACTTGCTCAGGAGCTCACGAATAACAAGTGGCAAATGCAAGTGCTATAAACCATATGCTCTGTGTCTTCATAGTTAAAGATGGAATAACTAGGTTGGCATGCCTTTCCTGACTTCATTAAATGATTCAAACCTCAAGTTTTTCACCTGTATAATGGAAATAATAACATTAGCTTACAGAATTGGGTGAGTTAAAATATCTTTATCAAGTTGCACCAGCCTAGAAGTAAAATAGGCTCAAAACACCCAGCAATCCCACTTCTAGGGATGCCCAAAGAAAGTGTAAACAGGATCTCAAATAGATACTTATACACCAGTGTTTATAGCAGCAATATTCACAATAACCCAAAAGTGGAAACCACCCAAATGTCCATCAACAAATGAACAGATAAACGAAATGTGGTAGACAGACACAATGGAATATTATTCAGCCATAAGAAATAATGAAGTTATGAGACCCGCTGTAACCTGGAGAGGCCTTGAACCCTTCAGTAAAATAAGCAAGGCACATAAGGACAGATCCTGTATGAGGACTAGAAATAGCAAATTCTCAGAGGTAGAAAGTAGATTAGAGCTTATTAGGGAATGAGTTGGGGTAAAGAGGAGTTTCTATTTGAAAAAATAATTTAAAAAAATAGAAGAGTCAAAATAGCATGCAATTAAAAAAACAAAGGCCAACTATATGTTGTCTACAAGAAACCTATTTTAAATATGAAGCCATAGGCTAAAACTGAGGTATCGGAGAAAATGTACCATGCTACTACTAATAAAAAGAAAGCTAGAGTAGCTATATTAATTTCAGAAAAAGCAGACTCCAGAACAAGAAAAATTATCAGGGATAAAGAGGTGCATTGCGTAATGAAAAAGGGATCAAGTCTTCACAAAGATGTCACCATTCTGAATGTGTATTCACCTAACAACAGAATGTCAAATTGTATGTGGAAAAAAAACAGACAGAACTACAAGGAGAAATGGCAAAATCAAGTATGAGAGCTGGAGACTTCAGGATCCCTCCTTCAGGAATTGATAGATGAACATGAAAGAAAAATCAGTAATGATACAGTTGAGCAAAATAGTAATATCCATCAACTTGATCTTATTGGCATTTAAGGAATACTTCATCTAACAACAGCAAAAAAGCCCAAATAGAACATATCCCAAGATAGACCAATATTTTGGGCCATAAAATATGCCTTAAAAATTTTAAAGAGTAGAACTAATACAAACTATCTTTACAGACCATAATAAAATTAAACTAGGATTCAATAAGAGAAAGATAGCTGGAAAATCCCAAATATTTAGAAATTAAAACCGCATTTCCAAATAACACGACTCATAGATAGAAGGCTCAGAACAAATTTTAAAATATTTTAAAACAAATGAAAATAAATATATAAGATCAAAGTATGTGGGATGCAGCCAAAGTAATGTTTAAATGGGGATTTTATAGCATTAAATGCATATGTCAGAACAGAAGAAAGATCTAAAATTAATAATCTATAGCTTACACTTTCATAAACTAGAGAAAAAGAGAAATTTATGCCTAAAGTAAGCTGAAGTAAATAATAAATGTAAGAGTGGAAATCAATGAAATTAAAAACAGGAAAACAATAGAGAAAAGCAATTAACACAAAAGCTGGTTCTTTGGGAAAAAAAAATAGTTAAAGTTGATAAACCTCTAACCAGACTAAACAAAAAAAAAAGAGAGAGAAGACACAAATTACCATCATCTGAAAGGAAGAGGATTAGTCATTAGAACCCTATGGATAGTGAAAGGATAATTAAGGAATACCATGAACAACTCTACGCTCACGGACTTGAAAAAATTAGATGAAATGGACCAATTCCTTGAAAAACACACACTACAAAAACTCACACAAGAAGAAACAGGTCATTTGAATAAGCCTTTATTTAGTAAATAAATTGAATCAATACTTAATAACCTTCCCAAAAGAAGTCACCAGGCCCAGATGGTTTCACCAGTAAATTTTAACAAATGCTTAAAGAAGAAATGAAATCAATACTCCACTATCTCTTCCAGAAAACAGAAGCAGAGTGAACACTGCTTCTGAGAGTGAACACTTCCTTACTCAATCTATGAGGTCAGCATTACTCTAATACCAAAATGAAATAAAGACACTTAAGGAGAGAGAAACTACAAATCAGTACCTCTCATGAATGTAGCTACAAAAATTTTCCACAAAATATTAACAAATAAACAATGTATGAAAAGAATTATACAATGTATAATTAGCAATGTATGAAAAGAATTATAAATCCTGCAGCCAATGTAATATATGTAATATACCACACAAACAGGTTAAAAAAGAAAAGTCTTATGATCGTCTCAAGTTGTTGCATTTGACAAAATCCAACATCCATTCATGATAAAAATACTTATCAAGCTAGGAATAGACTGTGACTTCCTCAATTTGATGAGGAACATTTACAAAGTACCTATAGCTGACATTACACTGAACGATGAGAAACTGAACCATTTCTCCCTAAGCTCATGAACTTGGAAAGAATGTTCTCCCCCCTCCCAACTCATACTCCACAATGCACTGGGAGTCCTTGCTAGTGCACAAAGACAGTAAAATGTATACAGACTGGAAGAGAACAAATAAAATTGTGTGTATTCTCAGATGACATGATTGTCTATGTAGAAATCACCAAAAAAAAAAAATCAGCAGCAACAAAAAACAATTATAGCTAATAAACAAGTAAGCAGGGTTACAAGGAATAAGATAAAGGGTCAAGATTAATATACAAAGTCAGCTACTTTCCTATATCAAGGCCTGAACAGTTGGAATTTGAAATTTTAAGAACAACACAATGTACAACAGCACCCCCAAAAGTAAAATATTTGAGCATAATACTTAGGTATAAATATAATAAAATATGTACATGATGCACATACATGTCCTTAACAGGTGAAGGGGTTAAAAAAACTATAGTATATCCATACACTGCAATATTATCCAGTGATTGAAAAAATGGGTCATCAAGCTGTGAAGAGACATGGATGAATATTAAATGCTTATTGCTAAGTGAAAGAAGCTACCCTGGAGAAATCTTCATAATCTGATTCCAATCATATGACATTCTGGAAAAGACAAAATTATAAAGATATAAAACAGGACAGTGGTTCCCGGATCACAGTAGGAGGATTAAATCAATGAAGCCTGGGGATATTTTTAGTGTAGTACAGTCTGTATGATACTATAGCGGTGAATACGAAACACTATGCCCTTGTCAAAACACTTAGAACTTTACAGCATAAAGAATGAACCTTAATGTTTGCATATTTTAAAATAATCATTTACAATATCAGGAGATCACAGGATGGAAGAATATGGCAAAACAATCTAAAAACATTACAAATGTATGCAATAATCTCATTAAAGAGGGAAACAACATACTGACCTAAATAGCTTTTGAAATTAGGGGAGGCTGTAAAGTTACAGGCAAAAGGACATGCATCTAAGCACTGTGATTTAGTTGCTAAAGCTGTTTCCCATGGGAGTATAGGTTAACAATTCTAATACTGCTGTACATTTATACTGGAATTGAGTAATGAAGTATAGACACTGGTGATGGGAGTCACGTTTCTCACTGTTGGAGAAGAGATAACCATGAGAACAACATCAGATAAATTCCAATAGAGAAATATTCTAAAAATTATCTGACCAGGACTCCTCAAAATTGCCCAGGTAAACTATCACAGTCAATAGGAGTCTAGGAAGCCTTGATGACTAAATGTAAGATGATATTCGGAATGGGATCTCAGAACAGAAGAAGGACACTAGGTAAAAAGTAAGGAAAAATCTGAAAAAGGAGGAACTATAGTTCATGATAATGTATCAATGTTATCAATTGTAAAAGAAATGTACCATACTAATGTAAGATGTCAACCAGAGGGGAAATTGGGTGTGGGGTATCTGGGAATTCTATAAACTATCTGTATAATTTTTCTGTAAACCTAAAACTGTTCTAAAATAAAACTAAAATTAGACAGCATTCATATAAAAGTATTGTTCTGACTCTACTCCCTCATGATCTGTGAGAAATCCAACCTCCCCAAGCTGTCTACAAAATGCCCTGGGAATTCTCAAGCCATATTCCTAATGCCCTGGGTATTCCCAAGCAGTATTTCCCTTTTCAACTCTAGGAGCCCATTTTTCCCATAATGTCTTCCCACAGTTAACTATGGCAATGTCTCCTGTTGAGGTTTCTTTTTCCCGAATTGGAACTCTCCTGTCCATGCCGCTGAAGGCATTGTCACTGCTGCCCACCAGAAGATTCACCTCTGCAGCTGACATCCACTGATGCTCCCATCAAGCCATAAAAGTTGCAGGAACCAATATCATTCTTTTACTGCAGCCCCATGTGCCCAGTGTTGGGTCCCAATGGGGTCTAGTCTGGACTCCAGAGGCAGAGAATTTTCTATCCTCAGATTCATGACCCTTCCTCTGGTCTTGAGCCAGAACCTTCAGCTTCTCACTCTCTTTCCCTTGGGTAAGTTCTTTCTCTGGAAGCATCTTGACTGTCTTGTGGACAGATCCACCCCTGTCCTCAGAGCAAGGCAGCATGATAGATTCCTAGAGGGAGGCTGTTTAGGATGTGGACTTAAGGTTTAGGAACTTTGAAGGCAATACATGAAGAGCTGGAGGTGAACATTCTTTGCACAATCCCTATTGCCCCATAAGTACTCACAAGTGTCTGTGAACTGTACCAACTTCTGTTGTGTATCCATGTTTATTATTGCCATGAGTTCTTCATGAGAAAATGGAAGATAAAACAATTAGTGTTTAAATACTGGAACCAGAAGGTTTTTTTGTTTATTTGTTTGTTTGTTTTTCAGAGAGAGAAGAAGCTATCTCTGCTTAGGAAACTACATTTACGAACCATTCAGCACAGAAGGCAAAATCCTGCAGGGGTGGGAAGGAGACTGTCCTGCAAAATAAACAGATAAACTGTTCTACAACAGAATGAATACAAATTAAGAGGGAGCACATAGAAGAAAAGAGAGAGAAAAGAGGAAAAGGATCTAGATTAATCAGAGGTCCCAAGGACTTAGAGAACAAGGATGCTCAATAGTCTATTTCAAATTGTTTGCACTTGTTTCCCAAGCAAAATCTGTGACGAATACAAAATCCTGATGTAAATGGGAAGGCTTTGGGGAACTCAAGGAGGGGGGATGATTTCCCTGTCCGGGTGATGGGAAGCAACATCACAATGTATCACTGTAAAAATAAAAGCCAAAGCCTGGAGCGAAGGGTGAAGAGAGAATGAAAACCTACTGAGACTCTTCAGAAGTCTTTGGAGGGACAATGGACTACACAAAATGTATTGAATGAAATGGCAAACCAATTCTAAAATGTAGAATCTAAGAGGAAAGATAATTCCAGTTTTCATCTGAGCTACAAAAGCATCTCTTTGAGATTGATTAAATTGAAGTTCAGAGAATTTAAGCGAGCTGGTTACACTCAAACAATTCTCGATCGTGTTGGAACTGAGACTAGAATTTATTCCTCTGACTCTCCTCTATGTTGGGAAGTAAGCTGCTCCTCTTAGCTTTGCAGTGACGTGACCTATTGCTTTCCTTGTCCCGAGTCTAATTAAGGTCAGGTTTGTTCAAACCGAGGACCAGAGCGGACTATTTGCAAACATCAGCTTGAAGCATTCAGTTCACATGTCCCAAGTGAGAGGAACAGCCGTTAGTCCAATCTTAGCAAATGGCCATTTCTATTTTGTGTCTGGTTGTACAATATTTTTAGAGCTCTGAAGTGAAGCGTATGGGCCTATTTTGCACAAGAAACTTGCTCTTCATTCTCCAACCACTGAAATGTCTGTGAAAATGGACACTAGGAAACCTCTTCTTTCCCTTTACTGAATCCTTTCACCTCCCTTTCAGACATCATGAAATAAGAACTGACATGGAGAGCCTCTGAGTGCAATTCAGTCCCAGGAGATGTGTTCAGCCACTTCTGCTTTCCTGGTCCCACTATTGTACCCAGGTTTTTTCAATCCTGACCCTCAAGTTTTGCTCAGGAGCCCTGCTTCCAGAGTCTCCCCTGCCTGGACATCTACATCTTGATTTCCACTGCTCTGGCTGTTTGTAGATTCTTGTATTTGAAATTTGGCTGCTTTACCTGATTGTGGCTCTGGGGTCATGAGCGAAACCTCTCATCCACCTGTTGATTCTTGGAACCGGACTTTTTAATTCTGGTTTCCATCTTCTTTCCAGCCCCATATCTTACCAGTACCCAAAGAGCCGTAATTATAGAATCAAAACAATGATTGACCAAGTACTAGAGACCTTAGGAAGCACAAAATCCAACTGCCTGAACACACCTATGGTATGAGCTTGAGTAAATCTAAGTACCGTTGAGAACTGTGGGTTGAAGTTAGAAGTTTGTTCCCAAGGGATTAAGTGTAGTGAAGATGTAGTAACTTCGAAGAAGGAAAAGGAAGAGAAATTGGGGGGGAGAGGAAGAAGGAGGAGACGTAGCATGAATCAGACCCAATTTCTTGCATGACTGTTTTGAGTAAAACTAGAGCTATGAAACACTAAATGCCAATCTAAGTTTAAAGGACAGGTGGAGAAGTATAAACATAAGTGAATCCAAGCATGAGGAGTGAGAACAGGGACAAGTTAAAAACTAGGTAAGAGGATCTTATAGGAACAAGCCTGCGGAAATATTTTACAGGCTGGTAAAGTGTCTCATGGCCATGGGACAGAGCTATCTTTTTCGTTTGCAACCTCACAAGTGATGCAATCTAACAACTTTGCAAGATGTCCCCCAGTAGGCTGCCTACAAATTGGACTGGACCCCGAGATTTCACCGTGGTCCCCGTGAAATGCTGTCTGCACATGTGGAAGGAAAAAGTCTTATGCACTTCTGATGTCTCTGGCTTTCAGAATGAATAGAATCTTTCCAGGTTGAGTTTATGTGTAGCCTTTCTTTCCCTTTCTGTTCCCAGCCCACTTAACTCAGGTCCACCTTTCATAGATGTTTTTCACCTCCTTCAGCTATTGTTTGTTAGGAGTAAACCAGGATCATCTTCCCCAGGGCTTTGCTATTTGACTGTTCCACACTCACCCCAGTGAGGAAATTCATGATAATCAATAAGCAAATATGTTTTGTTGCCTTGACTTTCACTTAAATAAATTAAGGCAGTATATATACTGAACCTAGCTTTCTGATTGAAAGGGAAATAAAGTTTATGTACTATCGCTCTACTTTCACTGTGGACATTGCCCATTATTTTTTCTCAAGGCACAAAAGGTGGAGAAAGAGAAAGAGCGAGTGGATTCTACAGCAAGCAGTTTGTGCTATAGCAGCAGTAAGTGAAGGAAAACGGGAGGAGAACGAAGCTCTACTCCAGGGCATGTAACTAGCCCTCTTTTTCATCTCTGTTGCTACTAGACCAGCAAGGAATGAGGAATTGGGACTTGGTGGTGTTGGGGAAGAGGGGAGGGTTGGCATCATAGGAACATTAGTCATCATTCTCTTGCCATGAGGCTTCTGCAAAAGTGAATCCACTGAGGCTGGAAGCTTATTTTCCACTGATGCAACATTGTTTCAAATGGAGTCATTCAGAGTCACCCAGAGGTCTGAGGCTTATGCAGACATGAAACAGCAGGTGTGGGGGCTGTAGAAAAGGATAAATAGAGGTCCCGGGGGCTGAGGGAGCCCTGAGATGTCCCCCTGGGTCCAGGACAGCACTGTGGGTCCTGGTGTGAAGCACTCCTGAGCTGCTCAGCTCCACAGGTGAGAATGGAGTCTGAGTGTGTGGGAAACTCTGAAAGCATCTTCAGGACTTTTTCTAATTTTCCTCCGTGATGGCAAAAAAAAAAAAAAAGTTAATACTGCTGTATGGTAAACCCTCCCTCACGGGCCCGGGTGCCCATTCTATAAGAAACAACTGATCCCCATTTTCCTCACCCTTATACATTATTTTTAAAGTCAAGTCCCTGATTATGTGAGAAATAATCCTGGAGGAATCTCAGTTAAGCCTCCATTCATTCAGTTATTCAATCAAAACACCAAAAATGAAAAAAACTGGGAAGATTCCTTGACTCCCTTTGTTTTTTTTTTCATATTCCATTTTCAGTTTGTCTGCAAAACATGCTCATTATTCTCAATAGACCGTGAATTGAGAATGTTTCTCACCTCCTCCTCTGTCTCACCTTCTCTGTCTCACCTCCTCCTCTCTTCCACCTAGTTCCAGCCATCAATCATCTCTTGCTGGATCATTGCAAAACCTCCCTAAAGGTTTCCTGGCTCCTGCCCCACCCAGCCCTGCCTCACCTTCAGCATGTTCTCACCATCAGTGTCGGCATCACAAATCTGCATAACCTGCTAAAATGTAAGCCAATCCCTGGCATTCCTCTGTTCAAAACCATCTAATTACAAAGGACAAAAAAAAAAATCATCAAAATAGGCTATAATGACCTTCACCAGCAATCCTCAAACTTTTTGATCTCGGGACCCCTTTACATTCTTAGAAAATTGTTGAGGAACCCAAAAAACTTTTGTTTATGTGCATTATATCTATCAATATTAACCACATTAGATTAAAATAGAGAACTTCAAAAAACATGTATTAATTCACTTAAAAGAACAATACACCTACTTAAAACTATTCAAAACTTGTGAAAAATTTTAATGAAATGGAGAAATAACATTTTAATGAAAAATAACTATTTTCCTAAACAAACAAAGAAGCGATGAATGGCATTATGTTACCTTTTGTCAAACTCTTTAACATCTGGCTTAATAGGAGATAGCTGGATTCTCAAATCTGCTTCATTTAATCTATTGCAATCTCATACATCAGGTTGTTTCTTGAAAACCCCTTGTATGCTAGTGAGAGAATAAGAGTGCAAAAGGCAAATAGCAACTTAGTTTTATTATAAAACCTGTTTTGACTCCCCGGATCCCCTGAAAGGATCTGGGAACCCCTGGGAGTCTGCAGATCACATTTTGAAAACTACTGCTTACATATTCCACACTTCAGTTACCACCTTGAATCTCATTTATACCTTACACCTCCTTCTCGATTTGCCTCCAGCCACACAGGCTTCCTCTCACTCCAGGATCCTTATATCTCGACCAGGCTCACCACCTCGCCTCAAGGAAATCTTCTCTGACCATCCATTTCGAATTTTACACTCTCCCAAGAACTTGATGCTCTCTTTCCTAATTTATTTTTTGCATAGTTTTTGTTACTGAGTTATTTTATCTATTGTCTGAAAGCTCCATGAGTGCAAGAAACCCATTTAGCTCACTGCTCCGTTCCCTATGCCTGAAATTGTCAATTACTAGGCAATTAATAAATATATATTGAGAGCACAAATGTTGCAGATCTTAGCAGAAAAACATAACAGTGAATAAATGCCCAGCGCTGACTCAGAAATCCTTTGTTCTGAATCATCGAGTCACTCATCTCTCATAGCAAAAATCATGTTAGTAGATTCACTGCCAAAAGTAAGAGACATGTTCAGCACAGCCTTCTCAGCATAAATTTCAGAGAGTTCTGAAGATGGAATTATTTCCCCTTCTTTGACCAGTGCCCAATACCTGGAGAGTGATTTTTAAGTGCTGGAAGTTTCGCCCTGGAGGAATGGTTATGTCTGCTCTGCATGTGGGGTTTACTTAGCTGTAATATAATATCACCTGTGATAGCAATCATGGCTATAAATCATGGGTTCTCAGAGCTATCAGCCTAGAGAAAAGGAGACATTGAATACCATGCAGTGATCTTCAAATATTTGAAGGAATCCCATGGAGGGAAGATACAACACAATATTTATTTCTTTCTGCTTCAGCTTCAGAGGGCAGCACCCATGGGTGAAAGCGACAGAAAAGGTCCTTCTAATAATTTTCCATGACTGACAAAGGGGCAATTGTCTTCTGAGTGTGCTCTCCATCCTTGGAAGTATTTGAGTATCTGGGAAGATAATGTGGTTATTGTTCTCACGTGGAATGAACAATGTGTGTTTTCAAGAAAGGTTCTTGTTCAAGTCTGGCTCCATCACTCATTCCTTTGGGGTCGTGAGTCCCTTAGGTTTTAATACTTGGTTTCTTTATCCTTAAAATTCTAATAACAGTACTCATTTCACAGCTCTGAGGATTAAAGATAATAAATGGAAAGTTCGGGCGCTTTGTTCAATGAAAGCTGTTGTGATTACAATTATTCTTTTGCTGCTTAGAAGGGTGGGTCACATGGCCTCCAAATGTTCTCACAGATGAATCTACAGGTCTCTGAATATGTGCTGTGGCTGCAGAAGGCATAGGTTTGTAGACTAAGGATGAAGATTACGTAACCATTAATGGACTTGATTTGTAGTACTAATTGAAAGTAAATGGTTTCCTTTTAGGTCTGTGGTAGTTAGATTCAGTTGTCAACTTGGCCAGGTGAAGCCAACCTAGTTCTGTTGCTGTGGCCATGAGCCAATGGTACATGAACCTCATCTGTTGCTGATTACATCTGCAGTTGGCTAGGAGGCGTGTCTGCTGCAATGAGTGATGTTTGACTTAATTGGCTGGTGCTTAAATGAGAGAGCTCAATGTAGCACAGCCAAAGCAGCTCAGCCTACCTCATCTTAGCACTCGCAGCTCAGCCCAGGCCTTTGGAGATGCAGAAAAGAATCACCCCAGGGAAAGTTGTTGGAACCCAGAGGCCTGGAGAGAAGGCCAGCAGAAATCGTCATGTGCCTCCCCATGTAAGAAAGAACCTCAGATGAAAGTTAGCTTCCTTTCCTCTGAAGAACTAATGAAATAAATCCCCTTTTGTTAAAAGTGAATCCATCTCTTGTCTGTTCCATCCCAGCAGCTAGGAAACTAGAATAAGGTCCATGAGATAAATTTCTGCTCTGCTACAAATATGGTTGAAAGGTGGTTCAGACAGGTCTCTTAAATTTGGGGTAAGGTCACAGAGTAGAAGTTTTTACAGGCTTTTTGAGATTCCTTTCCAGTTGCTCAGTTGCTCAGGAGTCAAAAGAGAATCTATTTATCATCTCCCCACTCCTTTTCCTCATTCTCTATGTCATTATCTATGTATAATTAAAGTGAAAGTAAATTATGGGGCTTATCATAATTTCACTAAGATGGCAAATGGTCAAATGTCTTAGAAATGATTACATCTTAAAGAATTAGCATTTTTTGTTTACATACACTTTAGAGAATATCTTTTGGGTTATATGACAATTATTTCAGAAAACATGTTTTGATTTATATTTCAATTGATTCTATTATATTATTTGCTTTTGTTTTCACTTGTTTTGAATTCCCAGATTTTGCTTTGTTTTGTTTTATTTTACATAGTACACTTCTTGTTCAATTCAGTGGGTAAGCAAATTGGCATATTTTACTGTGGTTTTCTATATTTAATTATCTGTTCAGTTCTAACCCATGCTTTTAGAAAGTTGAAATTTTGCAATTAAGTAGTAAGTTAATTGCTCATTTACATGTTTTTTATTTATGTTTTGTCAGGCTCTTTGAAATATCATTTTCTTTGATTAAAGTTTAACAAATGTGCCCACATTTAAAGAATGTTCAAATAAGAATTCACTTATTTGCTCATTTGAAATTTTTGAGTATCTTACTATTAAATGGCATTTCTATAAGAGCTTCATATCCTCCATTAATCAAAAACAGAGTTTCCGAAGTTTTCCTATAACCCATGACAGACTGCTCACATAGAAACACCCCAATCTGCAGTTTCCAAAGGGAGTTTTAATGGTAGAGAGTAAAACGTGTCAGGATATTTATTTCTGCCCAAGACTAATCCATAGCTTGGACTATGAGGAGGAGATTTTTTTCTTTCTGCCAAAAGGTATTTGAAATGTCTTTTCCTTATTTTCACAGAAAAGGAAGAAAATGCAGACTATATCCAAAAGGTAGATCTAGAGATAAGGTTAAAGAGACAACTGCAAAATCATACAGTTATTTTTTTTTCTAAGGTGAAAACTTCTCCCAGCATTTTGCAGGACATATTGGAGAAGAGAAAGCTTCCACAGATTCTAAGTGCGATGAGTCCAGGGGCGCTGACTTCATTAAGATACACGAATTAGCCAATAAATAATTAAACAAGAAGCCTCCGCATGGGCCAATGACGAGTGTGCCATGGATGAAGGATGATGATTAATCCATTGTGTGCACCTGAGCTCTGTTCAACCCAAAACAAAGAAAAACCTCAGAGGTCACAGGTGGTAAGCTGAGCTTAAAGTAACGCTAGGAGCTTTCTAAGATGAGGGGCACAGGTTGTGAAGCCAATGGATCAGGTGGGATGAGCAGACTGTTGGACACATGAGATCTTCCAGAATCGGAAAGCACTCAAGCATGCTCTGAACAAGAAGTAGACCTTTAGCCATATTTGTTAAATCTCATTGTTATTTCTCACAGGGGATGGACTGGAGATCTGTAGTTATTTGTGGTTTGCTGCATATACACATATTTGGAGAAAAGTACACATAATTCATCTCACCAAAAGTGCATTTGGTAATTCTCAAAACACTGTTTTGCAATCAGTTCCTTATTAACCTGAGTGAAAATCCCCTTCCCTGCTTGCTCTTTATTTTAAAATGCATAGGACAAACACTACCTGATGATAGCGTTGCTATTTGGTGCTCCAAGGTGGATAAGCTGGGTCATTTTCATCATGAGGGAGGTTATGGAGAACTGTTGATAAAGCATAAAGTATGTGAATCAGGATTCTATTGAAAAAACAGAAGCCACTCTCGGTATTCTAAGGAGGATGGACTTTAGCAAAGGGCATTAAAGGCTTCCATCATCATTTGAGGGGCTCCAGGAATGATTGTTAGAGAAGTTTCTAGAAGGAGGTAATTACCAAAGTTTACCTGGAGCCCACAGCAAACCTCAGGAATCTCCAAGGGTGCTGCCACCAATGTCAGCTGCCTACAATATCAAGACAGGTGACGTTTTGGAGCTTTCCTTGGAAGTATTATAAGCTTCACATGTGCTATCTGCCCATGTGACCCCATGCAACTTCTGTCAAAAACATGACTTCTCTCTCCTTCTTGCCTTCCAAATTTTACTTGCTTGTCCTTTGGGAGACTCCAACCTGGAATCACATGCAATAGGGATTCTGAGAAATACATTTCAAAGCTTCTCTCCTACAGTACAGAGAAGACAGCACAATGAGAAAACAGAAGGAAAATACAGAAATGGCAAGAAACTGGTTTGTTACAAGGTGGTAGCTTGGTTACTGCTTAGCAAAGTATTCATTCTTCCTTTCTCTTCAGCCCTGTGGAAGAAGTTTACTTTCCCACTCCACTGGTGTGGGCTTGGCCATAATTCTTGTTTCGGCCAAAGGAATTATGAAATTAATTATTGATTAATAATTAATTTACTATTTAATTTAATAACTTAATTTAAATAATAATGGGAAACAGTGACAGGGTGTAATCCCAAGAAGAAGCTTTAGCTGACACTGTACTATTTTCCCAGACTTCTTGAGATTTTCCCATCCACCATGAGAAGAGCATGCTCTAGGGAGCTGTTGATCCTTCGGCCTGGACCTTGGGGTGAAAAGACACATGGAGCCCAGCCAAGCCCAGTGGAGTCACAGACAACCTGCAGACCCCTGACAATTGTTTATTGATATCAGCCATAAGACAGGGAGTGATTATTTGTTAGCACAGCAAAAGCTAACTAATACAGGCATACAGGTCTCTGAGCCCATCATATTTAAATATCACATATTTTCTTTGTGGGTGGTGACGTGAAAAAGGCCTGAACACACACTTTGGAGCTCTGGCTCTATCAATATATTAATTGTTTGATTACAGATAAGGTTTCTGATTCTTTCTGAGTCTCAATATTCTCATCTGGAAAATAAGAATGAAATAAAACAAGTTATACGTACTCACAATTGACTTTGTCCTCAGCATTGAGCCCTTTTTTATAAGTTGCTTTATTCTGTTTTACTCTCACTATAGCATCATAAGCTAGAAACTTAGCATTCTTGTGTTATCCATGAAGATAATAGGACCTTCACAAAAAAGACTTTGTTACCCATAATCATATAGCATGTAAGAATAAAAGCTAGACCCAAGTCAAAATCTATCCTCTAGAGTCCACACTCTTGTAATAGGGTTTAAGCAGAACTATTTACAAGATGCCTGGAAAATTAGTGTGGCAATAAGTGTGGCAGCCACCACTACCTCCCTCCAACTCCCGCCATATTCCCCTCTTACCATCACCCTGAACCCAGGGTTCATGGACCCTATTCTATGTCCTGTCTGAACTCCCGTTGCCTCACTGAGCTTTCTAAACTGGTATATCAAACAGGGCTAGGCCAGTAAAAGAGCAACTACTTTGTATATTTTTAAAAAATTAAAATATTTTGTAGAGAGAACAACAGCTCATGAAACTGGATGAAGGCTGGAGGATAAAAGGGCTTGGAAGTCCGCGACCAGAATCCAGGTTTTCCATCCAATTTGTGGGAATTGGGACTGCCACTGCCACACAGGTGAAGGAAACGCAGATAACCAAAAGTGATATTCACAGTTTTCATTGGCACAGGAACAGGTAAGTCATGGAGGTCTGTTCAGATGCTGCTGTGAAACCTCCGAGGTCCCAAAGTCCCAACATCTGCCAGCTACTGCCAGAGAAACAGAAGCGACCTCTGCTTCACTTTGACTTCTACAGCTCTCGCTAGTAGAGCATAAACCAGACAATGTTGAACTAAGACCCTGGGAAATGCAACTCCCATGGTTTCTCTCTTGTAATATAGGGAGAGCATAGAAGGGACAAGAAAGCTGCCAAACACCAGCAGACAAAACCTGGTACAGTCCACCCCTTTGACGTCTCTTTGTCCATATATGCACTTCTACCATTCAACTTCCAAGTAGTAACAAAGCAGCAATATCATGTTTCCATGTAATGCAATGCAACTCGACATTCTGTAAACCAAGATATGCCCAAATTGGAAGGCTGGAAGTCCCACCAGACACTGTATTTGTCTCTGGCTGAAGTTAGTCCTCTTTTATTCAGCCTCAATTGTTCTTTAATATCCTTAAACTCAAAAAATAAATGTAAGGTTAACCACCACCAATACTTTATATAAGGGAGAGGAAAGGAGAAGAAATGAAAAAGTAAATTGTCTATTGTAAGCAAATCGGTAGGAAACAAAACAAGGAAGAACTTGTGCATGTGTTTCACAATTCTTTTTTGTGCATGTGCAGTCATGAAGCCACAGTTGGTATTTAGAACTTCCTTCTTCCACCATCTATTCGATATGACCCCTGCACTCAGCCAGCATTTCCACTGGGTGTTTGTTTGTTTGTTTTTCTCTGTTGGGGTGACAAACTTTCTGTCGTTATCTGAAGTGTAGAAATCTGTATTGGTTTGCTAAAGCTGCTGGTATGCAATATACCAAGGCTTTTGAAAAAGAAATTTATTACGTTACCAGTTTACAGTTCTAAGGCCATAGAAATGTCCACACTGAGGCATCCAGAGGAAGAGACCTGGTCTTAAGAAGGGTCCATGGGTCCAGAAACCTCTGTCAGCTGGAGGGCACATGATGACAGTCTGCTAGCTTTCTCTCCTGGCTTCTCATTTCCAAAAACTTCCCCAGGGGCATTATCCTTCTGTATCTCCAAAGGTCTCTAGCTGTGTGAACCCTGAAGCTTTTTTGGGGGGTACACAACAGTTTCAAACTGGCACAGGACTCCGGCAAAACATGTACTTAGATTTAATCCATTCCTGTGGGTGTGAACCCATTGTAAGTAGGATCCTTTGATGAAATTATTTCCATTAATCATATGACTGGAGCCCTTTATAAGAGGATGAAATTAGGACACGGAGAGAAAAAGCCACAGGAAGAAAGAAGCTACATCAATGGAATCTGGAAGAGAAGGGAGAGACCAGGAGGTACCATGTGTGCATTGCTATGTGACAGAGGAGCCAAGGATTGCCGGCAGCCAGCCCCCAAATGCCCCAGCCTTCAGGGAGAGCATCGCCTGGACGATGCCTTGATTTGGATTTTCTTTTAGTCTCGAAACCACAAACTAATAAGCTCCCATTGTTTAAGCCAGCCTATTTCATGATATTTGTCGAGCAGCCTGGGAAACTAAAACACTTCCCTTCATGAAATGTCTAATGCCTCGTGAAATGTGGTCCTTGCTTGTACTGGCTTGTCGTCTTCCAAGGACTTACACCATTTGGAATGGAAGTGCTAAGAGTACCCTCCCTGCCCCGCACCAAAAAATGTGCCTGGGTTTCAGATACACTCTTCATCAATCTACTCCTTTTGAAATCCATTCTCATACAAATTCCCTGGGTTTCTACCAATGCTAACTAGCAAGACATTGTTAACATTTCTCTTCCCAGGTCAGACCTTGCACACTCCTTCTGGAGGCAATGAGGGGTAGTGGGGTTGTTTCTAGATGGGGATTGACTTTCTTTTAAAAAGTAACTCACTTGCAAGTGAATAAAGTCATAGCACAGTCCTTTATGCAAGGAGACACTAGTCTCCAAGGGACAAAGGGCTGTCACTGCTTTCTGGGAGCTTCAGTAGCATTATTGGGTGGGTGGGGCTGGGTAGGGGGCAAGCTACTCATACTCATCAGAAACTCCAATCCTCAGGGCCTCAGTCATTCCCAAGCAATGCCATCAAGGGCTAGAGGGGCAATGATCAGGAAAGGCCATGTCTTCCTTTAACATAACTACCGTCTTTCAAGGAAACATGAAATTGTCACTGTCACTCGTGTTAGGGACCCACAGCTTATGGCCACAGACCCCTAACCCCACCAATGAGTGTTGCCATGCAAAATCTCTTGTTTGCCAAAGCCCTTGGCTCTACCTGTCACTAGCAGGGGAGTAAAAATGGCTTCTGCTTCTCTTTTCCTCCCAAATCTCAGCGTCACCTCAGGACAGCATGTAAACCAGAATCCTGCTGGCGAGGCATTTAGGAACACAGGCTTCCAGGCTTTCGGCAGCAGCAATACCAAGACGGGCATGTTGGAAGTCAGCAGAAAACTGAGGACCAATGGTTATCTGGCTTATCTGGGTAAATCATGTGCTCTTTCTGCACGTTTGTCCTTCTCAGGTCTTTCCACACAGTGGTGTCATTTTCTCCAAGCTCTCTATTCACTGCTGTGACCTCAGCACTTAGCCCCTGTCTAGCACACAGTAGGAGCTTAGTAACCACCGACCATGAAAGGATCATCAACCCGAGTCTGTGACTCTCCCAGTCAACCCCACTCTTCGCCAAAGGAGAGGTCTCTTTCCCTTTCTGTTAACCCACTAGATCAGGGAAGCGATAAACTGCTTTTAATATTGTTTTGTTCCTTGAAGAATTGACTCAATCACGTGGCCCAGCTAACTCACGTGAAATCAAACTCCGAGGTCTACTGGATGGTGTTTACTGCAGCTGACAGGGAGGAAAAACCTTCGCAAAGTACCTGTATGGCAAAGCCAGCATTATCTGCTGGTATAATTTTCCTCCAGTTTTTACAGGCCTCATTAAAGAGATGGAGGCTGTGATTCCGCAGGGATTTATAAACTCATCAGGGAAATGCCAGTGAATGAGATAATGGAGACAAGGGCCTATTTGCCAAGTTATCTCCGAAGCCACACTGCATTTAGCTGTAAGTACTGTCCATCGCAGCTTAATGAGAAACACTGGTTAACCCAGAGTCATATTGACATTTTATCTTGTGGCCACACTTCTAAATTATTCCACAAATGAAATACATGATCGTAGCCAGGAAATCCAACCGTGACTTCTGCGCGTGAGCCCTATCGAAACCCCACCTCAGGTCTAAAAGGTATCAGATAGCAGCCTTAATCGGCATTCCCCTTATTTATTTAGCATGTATGTTCATTCCTTTAACAAACAGGCGTTGTGTGCTAGGCACTGTCTTGAATATATATATGTAAAAGCTGTGGCATCAGAGTTCTAGGAAATTAAAATCGAAGCACGAAAGAGAGGAGAATTCCTTCATCTCTCTGAACCTCTGTTTTCTTCTCCTGAAAAGTTGGGCAAATGATGGTTCAAATCTCACAGAGTTGCTGGGAACAGTGGAAAGTGAAATGGCACGAAAAGCTTGCTGTAAATCATGAGTGATATGCGTTTATAATTGCACAGGCTCTCCATGCATCCCTGGGCAATGCCTTCAGAGTGCCGGGCAGAAAGTTAAGAATCAAGACGGACTTGAAAACTGCCTGAACTTTGAAGGTGCTTCCCAGACCACTCACAGATCTATGGCACATCATGAAACATTTGGCTCTGGTGTAGACGCATCCTGAGGCATGTGTGAATTAGAGAGCGGCACAGACCACAGAAAGGGCCTCCAGACAAAGGGAGTGGCTACGGCAAAGGTGCGAAAAGGTGAAAACCAGGGATAGAAGGCAGCAAGCCTCTTTTGGCTCGAGCAAAAAAGTACAGTAGAGCCAAAAAAAAAGAACCAGTGGATCATGACGAATCTTTAAGTCTCTTGATTCCCATCTTATCTGCGAAGCGGTTAAAGCCCAAAGAGCTGATAAGCAGTAGCAGTAAACCCAAATGCCCTCCATCGAGAAGTTGTCTTCTTTCAGCCATGCCACAGGGTATCTAGGGAGCGGTTGAGCAAATATTTAGAAACAGCTTCTTTAATGCTTTAATTAAGTCTTAGGAATAAGCACCAGGAAGATATCCCAGCTGTGGTCTTTCTGATTGCCTGTTTGAGGAATGGCAGGAGTGCTGTTGGGGGCTGACCTTCAGACCAGACAGGTGGACTGAACACAGCGGACTGAACTTGGCCAATATGACACAGCCACGAAATAAAGTGACACTTCTGTTGTGTTTTAGGAAGCAACTCCAGTGGCTGTGGCGGTGGTGTTCCAGCAGAGGGCAGCAGAGGGCCAAGGGGTACCAAATGCCAAGACCAATCCATGGCTTGACTTTTGCAGGCGCAGCCCTCTCCCGGAAGAAGGGAACCAAGGCGGAAATCATATTGCAGCCAGCAAGGTGGCAGTCCGTGGGGAGGAAGTTTACAGAGACCTCCCAGCCAGAAGTCAAACTCTAGGAACCAGCACAGAAGGTTTCTGAAGAAATGAGCATCAGAGTCAGAAAGGGCACACCTGGTGAATGGCCAAGGTCCAAAGACAAATGACTGGACAAAGCTTGCAAGCAGAGTTGCATGGTTAAGGCTGTGCTCATCCCCTGGATTCGGCTAGACTTGGCCTGCCAGGTTTCTTGGTCACTACTCAGCATATAGTAGTGAGACCAGCAATGCTCTTGGAATGGCATGTAAGCAAGGAGGAAGAGAGCAGTGTTCAGTTTCGGCTTTTACAGGGTGGTCCTCAGGGAGACCCACGAATGCTAAGTGCTGTGGCAGAGAACATAGGTTAAGGAACCAGCAAATTTGGATTCAACCCCCAAGCCCTGTTGTAGAAGATTAGGAGACAGGGTCCATGGGAGTGCCAACCGGCCAGGCTTATTCAGACAGGGGTCTCCACCCTGCACTCTTGCCCTGGTCATCTGCCCTTTGTATGGTAGATGGCATCCTGAGAAGGGGTTAAATCCAAAACAGCAGCCAAACTGCTTGCCTACCTGCCAGCCCTGGTCCCACCTTCACTCAATAGAGGTTGAACACATATTTAAATGGAATACAGAAAGTCTCAGCTCATCCTGGGGTGTCTCCCAGTCTCTGCCTCCCGTTACTATGTGATCTTGGCCCGGGTTCCTAATGTCTCTAAGCATCAATCTCCTCCTGCGCAAAGAGGCAGCAGTAATAGCATCTATTTCATAGGCTCTTTGAGAAATAAGTGGTAGGTGTCAAGCGAATTGTGGTTATTTGTCCGAGTTCTACCACTAGTTTGCTCTTGAGTAACTCACTTCTCATCTCTGAAATTCAATGTTCGCATGAGCTGAATGACTGGCTGCAACTGGATAATCCCTAAGGAATAAAGTTTAGCTTTCTGGGTTTTGCTTTGACTTGTTTCCGGAGTGCTGCAGGTGAGTGAACAATCACTGCCCCACCTTGCCGCAGGGAAGACATCTATTAGCTAAAGGTTATTTAGAGTCCTTGCAGGTTCAAGATAGAGTCCCCCTTTCTCGGTGGCCATGCTACCTGAAATAACTTCCAAAAGGGAATTAAATAAAAAGGCAGAGGAGATATTTTTCTTTGGCACTTTGCTTGGAAAGAAATGCTTATCCGTGTTACTTTCTCCTTTGAGCATAATGTCAGCTCTTAGCTGGGAATAGACTTTTGATAATACTAAGCATTTTTAATAATAATGAATTAATAAAATGCCCTTTTATATCCATTCATCTATTGATTTATTCACTTCTTGTTCTTTTGAGATGGTAATATAAGTTATAGTAATGCATTAACATTTTTCTTAATATTGAATTGCTTTTATAGTTAGGATAACCCCCTCACGGTTTTATATTATTGTTTTAATGTCTCATTTAATTTTACATATTGGGGTTGTTTTAATCACATAATCCTATATCCATAAGTGAGATTATGCTATATTCATATTCATATTCTATATCCATGAGTCAGATTATGCTATAATTTTTTTTCGCTGTTTTGGGCAAAGTCAGGAGCATTTATATTAAAGGAGAAATTGTACAGCTTTTCAGTTTTTTGTTTATTTTTTGTATTAGTGGAGGTAGGGGACATTTTATAGAACTTAAAGGTTAATTATTCTGTTCCTTCCAATATTGGTAAAATGAACAAGTGACTCCATTGAATTCTCCTATTTATAAGCTTGGGATGTTGGTTTGTTGGTTTATTTTTCCTATTATTGGGTATTAGTATCCAAATGGAAAATTAGATGACACATCAGCTGGGCAAGTAGAGAGAGTTTAATGCGGGGTTTATTGACAATGGCGAGGGCAGCAAGGCTAGTGAGAGTGGGCAGGCATTCCCACTCATGAGTGGGAAGAAGTGAGGGGAGGGAATGATTACTGGATACAGCGAGACTTGTAGCAGAGTGGAGAGCTGTCAGACAAGAGCTGTGCTCTGATATTGGGACCCTGGCAATCCCAAGCAAACCTGCAGGATTGATACAAGTACCCAACTGCTCTCCTCTCCTGCTCTCCTATCTCTAGCTGGTGCCTCCCATTGGCCAAAACCAAGTGGAAAGAGGTCAGAAGCCTCGTTGATGATGTTCATACAGGTCAGCTGCCTGGGGTGGTGTAGAGAGGGATGGAAAGTGGGCTGGAGAGTCTAGTGGAAAACAGCCACACCAAATGTTTCCTCTATTTTTTCATCACTTCCAATTATTCCAAAGTCTTCTCTGATCTTCCACCAATGTGATACTCTATATTTATGTAGAAAATCATCCACTTCATTACAATTTTCAATTGCTAACAAAATATGGTTATGCATAGCTCATATCTCATTCATAGTGATTTCTAAGCATGTTCATGCTTTTATTTTCTGTGGTTAAACCCCCTTTTCTCTAATTTTGAATGTTTGTGTTTTGGCCCCCCCCTTATTTTTTTTTGAGATTTACCAGCAGTTTAGCTATTCTATTCACCTTCTTCAAGAAAACAAGTCTCAAATTTGTTGCACAGTTTTCCAATTTGTTGTTGCTTTGATAGATATTAAAACTGTTACTTCCTTTTTATCCTTTTAATTTTAGTCACAGTGCTCAATTTGTTTATTTTCAGCTCTTTTTTTCTTTATCTTATACTTCAGGCCTCCAGAATTGTTGGACAATAAATTTCTGTTGTCTTAAGCCACCTAAGATGTGGTATTTTGTTACAGCAGCCTGAGGAGATAAATGCAGACACTATTATCATCTCACCGTCAATCTTCCCTTGAGAACTCCAGCTCTCTCTTTTCGTACCATTCCCTCAAATTTTCTGTTAATCTCTGTGGTGGGCAGGATAATGCCCCACCCCAAGGGTGTCTCCAGCCTAATCCCCAGTGCCTGTGAATATATTATCTTACTTGGAGAAAAGGGATTTTGTAGATGTGATGAGGGTTCAGGGGTTGAGATATGGAGATTACCCTAGGTTATAAAGGTGGTCTAACCCTAATGTCACAAGTCCTTAAAAGAACTGTTCCCAGCTGGTCAGAGTCAGGGAAGGAGATATGACTACGGAAGAAGGGTCAGCAACGCAAATTGCTGGCTTTGATGTGGAAGAAGGGGGATGTGAGCTGAAGAAGGTGGGTGGCCTCTAGATGCTGGGAGAGGGAAGGAAAGAGAGTCTCCCCTACAGCTTCCAGAGAGGAACACAACTCTGCCGCCATCTTGAGTGTAGTCTGGCGAGACCAGCGTCACACTTCTAATATACAGAACTGTAAAATAATAAATTTGGATTGTCTTAAGCCATTGGTGTTGTTTGTTACTGCAGCAATAGGACCCCAGTGGGCCTCTACATGGGTTGCAAAATCGGCCTCTCAGCCGGACATTGGGCATCCCTTCTGCTCTGGCTTCTTGGGTCTAGCCAAGGCTGGCTGCTCTGGAAGCTGCTGGAACAACTTAACATTGCCAGGATACAGCAGAGAGAGACAAATGGCCAGGCCTCGATCCAAAGGCACACAGGGCCTGGGCAAGCATGGGTTTTATTATCAGGATCCAATGAGTTAATATATGCAAAGTGCTCTCAACAATTCTTGGCATGTAATGGTTTGCTTTAATAAAATTTTTTTTTATTTGTACTTCCGATGAAGAGGTTGAGTTAATCATATTCTTCACTTCATGACACATCCTCACCGTTGACCATGCTTGGCCCACTCTCGTTTTCATTCATTCATTTATTCATTCATTCCTTTTAAGTGCCATAATTCACTCCTATTCTCTTTCCAGCCACAGGCAATACTTCAATACATTTTGTGTGCTTCTTTTCATTTGAATGTGTTCTTACAAAATATTTAGTTTAGTTTCTGTACATATATTTTTAATTGACGTAAATAAACTTGACAGAAAACAAATCTTTGTTTCATGAGAGCTAGTTTTGTGAGATCTACCTTTGTATCTAAACCTACTGCTTCTAAATTCCGCCTAGTATTCTGTGGTATAAATTCACCTCATTTGACCTCTCCATAGAATTGATGTCCAAAATATTCAGTACAGGCATGGATGAATCAAGAAGCTGTTTTACTGCTGGAACTGGGTCCTAGAGGGCCCTGGAATGCCTTTAGTTGCTGGATCATACAGGGATCAGTGGATCTCAGGGAGAGATGCCAGAAGTTTTTAGTGGGCTAGGGAAAGCAGCTAGTTCTAAAGCAGCTAGTTCTCAACCACAAGACACTATTTCAACAATAACTACAGCTTCCTCATATCAGCTTGACTATTGTCCCTGACTATTACCCTCTCCAAATGATGCATGCCCAAGTTGCCCCAACTTTTGTACTATATCCTCAATATACTTCGTTGTGTATTAGCCTTACGGACTCTGATAGACACCCAGGGAGGAACTGCTGGGTCATAGTGTATGCACAAATGTAATTTGCATAACTTTTCCAATTATGAAAACTAGTCCACCCTCCCCCCCAGCAGTGCATGTGGGTTCCCATAACCCCATGTTTCCACCAATACTCGCCATTCTCCCACTCTCTAACTTTCCCCAGTCTCGTAGGCATGAGAGGGTGGCTCTCTATTGTTTGAATTAGCCTTTTGAAAATCTCTGTTTATCAATAACCTTGGGCTCTCATTTTATGCTCCTTAGCTTTGGACGTTTCCTTTTTCTTAAAATGCCCTTTCTACAGCCTCTTTCTACTCTTCTATTGTGGTGCAATGTTTTCTTGTTGACATGCAGGAGTTTCCTATATGAAAATACCAATGTTTGTGTCAAGGCTGATATCTCCTCATGCTTTCAAAATCACAAATACCCAAAGTGCCAACCTTACACTGTATTCCATGTCAAAATGGGGAGACTGACCATCTACACGATTCTGGATCACATTCTGTCCCCTGGACCCTAAAACAGCAGAGCTTATGCCCAAATCTGTCAAATCTCTTAACCAAACACCTCATCGGGCTGCTTCCTTTACCCCGTGACTAGACAGCAAATATTGCAAACAAATACGCTGGAATAGCCAGAACTGGAGAGGGAGGTGTTTTGCACTTTAAAGTGAATCATAGCTCAACCAACCAAAATGCCCCTAAACTGTAACAATTATTTATATTTATCAACTAAAACAATTCCCTCCATAGTGGCTATATTTGCTTACGTCCTTAAAAAATTATTGTTCATTTCTTTTAGCACAGTTTCCCCATCTTTGACCACTTTCTTGGACTCAGCTGTCTATGATCATAATAGGCATGTGATGAAGAAAGAGCTCCACGGAAAAACAAAGTGGAGAAATCTGGAAGATGTAAAACAAATACTTTTGAATGGAGAATTTCTCATAATGTGCATTCTGGATTTCAAAGAGGTGTCTCTTGTCTGAATTAGGAATTGGGGAAGCTTTAACGTGGCAAAGTGAGCCCATTCTAGGAGTTCTTTCATCTCTTTTCTAGCACAAAAAAATATTGCAGTGTGGGAGCAACAGCACTCAAAGCCTTTTCTGAATCTGTGGCATGGGGACAGTACAGTTTGTGCATAAAGGCAGGGCAGGTTGTTTAACAAGGTGTTTGATCGTGTTTCTGCTAAAGCTTAAGGTTCAGTCATCTCTAAACTTTTCCTGCCCTGATCCTTCGAGCTCTGTGTCCAGAGCTGGTTGAAAATACTCCATAGTAACAGCTGAGACAGCTCAGCAGCTGGGGCCAATGAGGCTGGAAACAAAACTGAAGATGATTTTATGTCTTTATAACCCTCGAATGGGATGATGTTGAAAACCCAGTCGTAACTGTGCACCTGGTCTACCCACCTCCTGCTCCAAAAGGCTGTCGCCGGCAGAGAACATGCTTCACTGGCACAGACCATGCTTCCAACCGCAGCTTATCTAAGCAATGTTTCAAGTCCAAAGCTATCATTTCCAGCTTAGCGAGGAGACAGCAGAGAATCAAGAGCTGCGGATGAGACCTAGGCTGCAAAAGCCACTCACAAAGAGTGACAGGGCTTGAGATGCCTACTAAGGAGAAGCAAGCATTTTTTCTTCTTTAGGATTTCTTAATGCCTCAAAGAGCTGCCCAGCTCTGCTGCTCCAGGAAGCCTTCTCTGACCTCAGCAGCCCACATTGTCTCCTTTTCCTTTAACCAAACCTCACTCATTTTAGGGTGATCAACTTATCCCAGTTTGTCTGGGGCTTTCCCAAATTTTTATACTCAAATTCCCACATCCCAGGACACTCCTCAATCCTGGGAAAACCAGGACAGTTGATCAACCTACCGTACTATCTAGATTGAGTATTTTGACACTTGATTATATCTGGTTTGAAATCCAACCACATTAGTGACAAACACTTGTCAAGTGTCTAGTGAGTACATAATACTAAAGCCTGGAGGACACACTGCCCTGATCTGATTTTTTTTTGTCACTTTAGTTTTCCATAACACTTTACAAAGTACCTTTCCACAACTACAACCCAAATATTTTTTTCTAGATACCATTGTCCAATAAAAGGAACCAGGTTTCCTTGGAGAAATAGCTCACTCCAGGCCTGGGGCAAAGAAACCATGAGATTAACCCAGGACATCTCATGGTGCCAGAGAGCAACGAAGTTCTCAAAAAGTGTTAGGAGGCGGCATGCTGACAAAATACAGAAAACAACTCGAAGGTGCTCCTAATGACCAAATCTGGGACAATTTGAACAACAAAATAAATATGATGATAATATATTCTAACCCATAAAGCAAATATCCATGAATCTTTACTGATACAAATAAATTGCCTGGATAAGTGAGGGAAAATAAATTCTTACAGCAAAATTCTAATTGATAAAGGTAGAAGAGAAGATAACCATGTGACATCCATCACAGCAATAATTGTTGCAGGTAAGAATCAATGGATGCCAAAACCAGTGCGTGAAAGTAAGACGAAAAAAAAGGATACTTGTATAGCTTCAAAATTTCTCCCCAAAGGATACTTATTAATTACAAAGGGAAAAAGAGATTTTACAGAGGAGATACCCAGTAGGCACCACATTTATCAAGTATCAAAGTTAGCATCATCAGTTATGAGACTTTGCAACATTATGTGCCTCCCGATCTGATGCGCTGGGAAGGACACGACATCACTACTGTGCTATTTTTGCCAAAATATGCATAACATGAATTTAGACATGAGGAAGCATGAGACAAACCCAAATTGAGAGACATTCTACAAAATAACTAGCCAGTATCCTTTAAAAGTGTCAAGATCGTGAAAGGACAAAACACAACTGCAGAACTGTCCCAATTTGGAGAAGACTAAGAAGACATGACAAATGCAATGTGGGATCCTGGATTGGACCCTGGACCAGCAAAATGACATTATTCCTGGAAAACTATGACTAAGGTTTTTAAACTAGTTAATAGTCTTTATCAATGTTAATTTCCTGGTTTTGATCATTGTACTGTGGCCATATAAGATATTAACATTTGGGGAAATTGGGTAAAGGGTATGTGAGAATGCTATTATTTTTACAAGTTTTTATATGTCTGAAGTTACTTCAAAGTAAAATTTAAAAATTTTTAGAACTCCCATTATCCTACTCAATCCTTAATAGCACCATAAGATAGTAGTATTCCCAGGACATTGAGGCTCTGAGAAGTTAAATGACTGACCCCAAGAAAAAAGAACAAATAAATGGCAGAACTAGGAATCAAACCCAGATTTAATGACCCATATGTTATGATCGTTCCACTCTGGGCAATCCTTTCTTTCATCTGCTTCTTGGATCTTCTCTTTTTCCGTTTCCTGTCAAGGTTTTTTCCTCAACCTCAATAAGACAGGGAAAAGTCATTTGTTCTCAAGACAAATGGGGGATGGCTGGGGCAATGCTTTTGGCTTTCCATGGAGGAAGACGTTAGATTTGATGCTACTGACATGGGGGATGTAGCAGGAGCTGGGGGCAGACTCCACAAGGCCCAAGGAGGGAGTAGGATATAACTGGGTTTATGTAATTGAGAGCTGAGGGCCATAAGCGCAGAGCTGGGTGATGGCTTCCCATCATATTGGGCTATCCCGTGTCCAAACAGAGTGAGCATGAGCTGTTCCCAGAATCAAATAACTTTCCTTGGGGACTAAAGGAGACATTCCTTGGTGAACTTGCAACTAGCTTAGCCATGACATCAGTGAAAGCAGGGACATTCAGCTTTCTGCAAAAGCTACGTGGAGTGGGGTTGCACTGCCTATAGCCATGGATTAGAATTCCAACTCTGTCACTTAGCACCTTGAGAAGTCTAGGGCAAATCTCTTAGCCTTTCTAAGGTACAGTGCCCTCAACAAAAATAATAGTAATAATTGGACCCACATAGAAATGTAAAAATTTAATGAGGAACTATTCTAAAGGCTGAGCATGGAGGCACATTACAGCAGCCAACCCAGGTGAAATCTCCCTTCAGGAATGAACCTGCCCTTAAGCAGCAGCAAGTGGTGTAGTTAGCAGAGCCTCCTGCTGCAGTGCCCTAAGAATCAGCTTCAGCCTATAGCTGAGCACAGCCAGGGGTTAAAGCCTGGTCATTTCTACCCAACATGGGACTCTCTGAGCAGCCCTGGCCACAGGGCATCCCCGTGAGCTTGCCAGCCTTATTTCACAGCTGCTTCACGCTCTGGGGCTCTCCTTGCCCAGTACCTCTCCCTTTTCCCTTTGCAAGCATTAGATCTGCACTGTGGTCTGAAACTTTCTCTATCAAATCCTTCCCCCTCTTCATGTTTCAGGGGCACTGCCCACCAATAGGCCTCTTTCTCTTTTAAGTTTGTCTCAGCATCTGCTTCTCAGAGAACCCAGTGGCACATATATAGTAATGACACCGGTGATGTCCGTTTTATTTTTTCTATAAATAAACATTCCCTTCTCATCTTCCTGTTATGCTCCTCCACAACTCTCCTCCCCAATGACTCTTTGAGCTTCAGGTTCCTCATCTACAAAAAGGAGATAATATTTACTGTTGAGATTGACTCATGCCCCCTGTGAAGATACATCCAAGTCTGAAACCCCAGTCTTGTGTGGGTATGAACCCATTTGCAAACAGGGACTCTCAAGATGCCATGAGTTGGGGTGTGGCCCAGCAGAATGAGGGTGGACCTTTATTCGATATAGCTAAAGTCCTTATGAGCAGAGAAAGGAGAAGCCAGAGAAAGAGAGAAATGGCCATTATGATGGAGCTAACCCAAGGATTGCCAGAAAACCAGCGTCAGGATGCTACCGACTCTAGGAAAAAGCATGGCCTGGTGAGATTTTTATTTTAGATAGACTTCTACCCTCCAAAATTGTAAGACAGGAAATCCCTGCTGTCTAAGCAATCAGAATGTGGTATTTGTTATAGTGGCCCTGGCAAACTAAGACATTTACCCTCATAGCAGTGTCATTAAGATTGAACATGTTAATGAATGTCAAAGCATTTTATAAAATGCTATAGAAATGCTTGGAGAAAAATTAAAATAGATCTGGAACAATGTGCAGCCTTCATAGGATTATTTCACCTTATTCATGAGCAAATGCAAGGTAGCCTTGCCTATAAAAAGTGGAATGTGAGAGTAGACAAAAATGAAAAATTCTGAGAGTACATGTGTTAGAGAAACATGGATCCATAGAAGATATGGGTCTCTGATATGCTGACTGTGGAACTATAAGTTATACAACCATTTTGGAAGACATTTTGACTACTGGTTCAGTTTTTTAAATATATGAATCATCAGGCTTTTAAATTTCTTCTTCTACTAGTTTTGATTAGTTGTATTTTTTCTAAAAATTCATCCTTTTCACCTAATTTTCAAACTAGTAGAAAGTTGCTTATATTTATTTTCTTGTTTTCAATCTTCTATTATATCTGTAGTAATGCCCCTTTCCATTCCTAACATTGTTTTTCTGTGTTGTCTCCCTTTCTTTCTTGCTTAGTCTTGGTAGAGTTTATTCAATTGTGTTTCTTTGTTTCAGTGATCTCAGCCTTGCATATGCTGATCTCCGTTTAGCTTTGTTTTCTATTCCATTAATTTCCATTCTTATTTTCTCTTCTTCTCTCATATCTTCTTGGAATTTTCTAAGTTTTTTTTTTCCCCTAACATCTTGATTTAGACCCTTACTACATTGAGTTTTTAGCCTTTTTTTCCTTTTTGAAATTAATAGTTAGGCTATAAATTTACCTCAAAACCCTCATTTTGTTGCATCACACAAATTTTTCTATGCAGCATTTTAATTATTATTCAACTGTAGAGATTTTTGAATTCCCATTATGATTTTTCTTTAACTTATGAATTATTTGACTTATGTTTTAAATTTTTCAAATACATAGGAATTTTTAAATATATCCTTTTTGTTTTCAACTTTACACTTAAATGTGCTGAAGCAAGAAAATGTATAAGATACCTACTCTTTAAAATTCACTCAAGTTTGCTTTAGTTCTCACACACAAGGAAATTATGTAAAAATTCCACATGTGCTTGAGAAATATATTCTACAATGGTAGGATGCAGGATCCTTTATAGCCATTAGGTAAATTTGTTAATTTAGGTTTTCAAGATTTTTTCTTTTATCTGCTTGGCTTATGAATAACCAGGAGAGGTGGGTTGAAATTTCCTACCACAATGGTAAATTTTTCATTTTCTCCATTTCTCTCAGTATTTCCAATAGAGAGGAACTGCAAGCCACGTAGCAATGGTCAGATTGTATAATTGGGTGGGTGGGGGGGTTGGAGGAAGAAATAATTGGAAATGATAATGCAGTCTATGATAAGATCCTTTCAACAGGAAGTTGTATGTCTTTCTTTAATTCTAGGAAATTTAACTCCGTTATTCCTTCAAATATTTTCTTCTCTCCATTTCAATTTTCCTCTCTTTCTGAGACTCTATCATGCAGTTGTTGGCTCTTCTGTCAGCATTCCCTCCCTCCCTCTTTCTCTGCCTTTGCAGATTTGCAGGTGGAGAGAAGCAGGAGGTTTTCAGAAGAAAGATAAATCCAAGAGTTTTTAAGAAACAAGATGACACTTATTCTCACAGTCATACTGTAAGCGTCTAGAGCCAACCCCGAGCTTCCCACTAAATACACACACACACACACACACACACACACACACACACAGCCATCTCAGCTCACTGCAGCCCTGGGTTCCAGGGACTTCTCGTGGTTTTCCCCCACCTTGATGTTTCCCACCATATGTTCTCTAGGTTGTTTTTGGGGAAGAAGGCTGTGCTGATTGGGCCAGAACCCCGGTTTCAAACCCTGATTTAAATACGAGGCTAAGGGTTTGGGGCAGGTAAACCATAAGTAATAGGGAGCAACCAGAAGTGTTTGAGGAGGTGGGGGTCCATAACACACACGCATTATACCAGGCATAGGGCCAGCATTCCTGGCTGCTTCCGAAAAGACTCTTCCCAGATTACCTGATTCAAATCTTGACTCCAATTGCTTCTGCTAGAAACTCTGGGCAAGGTACCCTAAAACTCAGCTTTCTCATCTATAAAACGGAGGTAATGATAATGTCTGTGTAATACGTCTTTGGTAAGATTCAATAGATGACTGTGTGGAAAGCATTTTGAATAGTGCCTGGCACATCGTAAATGCTCAAAGGCTTTTTCTATCATTATAGCCCAATTTTCTTTTTAAAAACGAATCTAAGAAATTGTTCCAAATGAGAAAGTGGACTTGTGTAACTTGTGTAAAAGCTGGGAAACCACTGCAAAAAATGCTGGAGGCCAAGAAACGATCACTGGTCTTGGTTTTCTTTCTCCCCTTTCTTTTCTCTTCACCCTTGCATATCACTCTAAGGGGGCTGGAATTCAAATGTTGCTCAATTCTTGTTCTCAACTTGCTGATACACAAAACTTAAAGTGGCTTTTGTTTTTAAGTTCTAGGGATAAAAATGATGTCACTTCTGTCTGGAAACAACTGCAGAAGAATATTCTAAAAATGCACTAAAAAGCAGTATTGAATTAGAGTGAATGAGTTATTGGTGAATCTTCGAAAACGATAATAAACATAAAAGCCCCGTTGTGTGTAAGAGCTCTTCCTGCTCCTCTGCCAGGAGCAGACCCTCCTCTGTGACTGCTCTGGACCCCTGGGTGCTAGAACTTTCCATGGTCCACCGTTTTAAGTCAGTACAGATCTACCCCCTCACCTGGCTCCACAGAGCTGGGTTGCATTTTGAAACCTGACACCCCAGCATCATCACCTGTGCCTTGAATTGCATACATCCATGAATTTCATAGTTCTCTAGGCTTCTGACTGTGTCCTTCAACCCTCTAGTAGGTCCAGCCCCGTCTCTGAGGCCAGACTAAGGAACCAGCACACTTAAGAACTCTGGTTCCCCACTTTAGCAGCATCCACCCCAATAAGCCATGCACAAAACACTTCTCCTTGCCTTGAGCCAAGCAAACTTAAGAAACATCTAACGATGTACCCTTTCATATTAAATATAGTAAATCTGTGTGTGTGAGGAGGTCAGAGGCACCACAACCCAATCTCCACATACATTTCTCTGGCATCCCCCCCTCTCCAAATTGAAATCCATGGGTCACCCTTCTTTATTATCTTCTTTTCCTTTGTCTCTCGTTACTTCTCCTTCTTTGTATCTCTTCTACCTAAACTTACTTTTTGCTGTTCATCCTCCTTCACCTACCCCAATGTCTCTGCAGACCAAGAGTCCCCGCCCAATTGGCAGAGCCCCTCCTGCTGGGGACAGCTATGAAGGTTGAAATACACAGTTGGGTTTTGTCTATTTATATCATGTCCCAAGAAAAGATAAGTCCAGAGGACCCAGTGCAATAAATTTTAGGTGAGAGATGGAACAGGTAAATACACCAGCGAACAGGACCCCATTGGACTGTGGATCATTTTCCCACAGTGAGGTTGAGCTGAAGCCCTTTTCTGCCAAGGGGCACATGCTAGCTGCCATGCCATGACCCCTTTGTGCCAAGTATTGCTCTAAGTCAGGGATCCCCTCCTTTCCCAGCTCCTATGCGGTAGGTGCTCTTGGAGTAACCACTTCACAAAAGGGAGAGCCAGAGGATACCCATATTGAGTGCCTTGTCCCAAGAATCTCAGGAAGCGGCAGAGGCTGTATTCAAAATCACACCTTACCTGAAAAAAAAATTTTTTTTAATCATATAATCCAACTGCAGATCCAAAGTGTGTAACTATTGTGCAAAATGGAGAATGAAGTTGCAGGCGGCTGCTCGGCCTTGCTCTTTGGCTGCAGACAATGTCCTCCTTAATTAAACCTGTGGTAGGCCGCCCTCATCTTACAGGGGAGAAGAAATTTTCCTCTTCCTCCCTGCAGAGGGAAGAGGGTAATGCTCTGTGTCCAATTTTCTTTTCATTGCCATTTTTATTATGGAAACAAATGTTCAGTGATTCCAAAATGAAAACGGGGAAAAGTTCATTTTTGTCGTCTTATCTAATAAAATTCTTAATGGGTTTCTCTCCCATTATCATAATACTTCTATTCTGTTTTTAAAAAATTTACTCAATCTCACAGTAGTATATCTTGCTTTCAAAACATAATTTTTAAAAAACAAAAAAAGACAACTGCCTTGAGTGTTTAGATCTCTTAACTAACATTTGCTCTGTGGGATTTAGTGCTATTTCACCAATTTAGATCACATAGAAGTGTTCTAAAGGCAGATTTAGCATTTTTGGTGTCAATTTTATGTAGTGAAAATTTGATGGAAGATCTAGAAGCCATGAGCTGTGTAACCTTGGATAATCTCCTGACTTACTTGGGGTCCATTTTCCCATCTCTACAATAACATCCTGAATTCTTTCCTCTCCCTTGTTTGCCCCTTAATTCAATCAAGGATAACATATCATTAATGTAATTGAAGTGTTAGTCAGGGGGTTTGTTTTCAAATCTCAAAGAGCAGTCAGAGCTACCCTTACTCTGTGTTGTAGATTGGCATATGTGCCCCGGTTTAAACAGCTTCTTAATCGGCACCTGCAGTCCCGTGGGCATGAACCCACTGGAAATGGGACCTCCTGAAGGTGGAATTTTTATTTAAGGTGTGACCCAATTGAGTGAGGGTGGGTCTTAATCCATATTATTGAAGGCTTTATAAAGTGGCAACATGGGGGAGAAAGGAGAGGATGAGAAAGCCAAGGAACCCCAAGAATTGCCTGCAGCTAGTACCGGAATGCTCAAGTCTGGGGAAGAAGGCAAGCTCTGCTGCTATCTCAACTTTGGTCTGCTCCAGCTCTCCTATCCTCAAAACTGTGGGCCAACCCATTGAGTACTATTTGTGATAGCAGCTTTGGCAAAGTAAGACACTCCATATGTGGTGTTGTGTTGGGGGGTGAGGGTGCAGGAGGGGGACTGCGTATAGAATAAGGCATGTCTTTTCTAGAATGGTAGTTCCAAAAGTGCAGCCCGGAACCTGTAGTATCAGCATCACTTGGGAATTTATTAGAATATGAATTCCCAGACCCCACCCCAGACCCACTGGATCAGAAATGCTGTAGCTAACTTGTGTTTGAATATGCCTTCCAGGTGATTATGATGCATGCTAAAGTTGGAGAATCACTGCTACAGAATACCTTAAACTCTCTTTTCAGCTTCTCTTTTCCAGCCATATTAACCCTCAGTCTGCTTTCTCTCTCATTCTTTACTGGTGAAGTCATTCATTCCTTCCGCAAATGTTTATTTAGTGCTCATCGTGTGCCAAGAACAGTTCTACACACTGAGAATACAATGTTGAAAACAACAGACAAAAATCCCTGCCATGTGGAGCTAACATTCTAATAGGAAAAGAGATAATAAACAAGCACATAGATATACAGTATATCAGACGATGATTCAATGCAATGAGAAAATTAATGCAAAAAGTGAGAGAGTGGATCCTCAGAAAATGCAAATTGGGCTCCTTAGTCTAATTTGGATGCACTGGGAAGGAAAAGCTGCAGTAAAAATAAGCATGGCATGAATTTTAAACTGAATGAAATAACTTTGCTTTTATCTTCTCCATGGAATTTTTTTGTACCACCTCCCATTTTTAGTAAGAGATACCTTTGAAAATTATATTAAAACTCTCAAAAGAGGCTGATGTATCTCTATCACCATTGTAACCAAGAATGGTGTCTCATGACACTCAGGTCAACATCTTCACGTCCAAGCACACCTTGGGTTAGAATCACTTTGCGATCTGGGAGGAATTTAGAGATGAACCCCTGAACTCTGCTTTGTACGTACTTGTGAACCTATCTTAAGACCCTTGATAAATTGTGAGCTTCTTGAGGCGAGTGTGTGTGTTTTCATATCCCTCAAAATAACCAAGACAATTCTCTGAAACTTAAAAGAAAATACATTGATACCTTTGCCTTTCTCTGCATGATGTCCAACACGTATCAAGGGCTTGACAAATGCTTATTAATCACAGTGATACGTATACCCAGTTTATTGGAAAATAGGAAATGATCGCACAGTGAAACATTTTCTGCAACTGGACTTGAAGTAAAAATATCAACTGTTTGACCTTGATATAATCACCAGCTTAATAGCCAAGACTTTTTCATCCCAGCACTTCAGGTAATCAAGGTGATAGCTTTATTACCAAAACATACCAGTACTAAAAATATTCAAAAATAGACCTCTTATGATGTTTGAAAAAGTATTTTTAAATATCACTTATTAACATTATAACCTCATGAATTTAATGTGAGTAAACATTGTTTGGGGTATCAAATTATTTTTAATAAAAGCATAATATATTTGAAGAATATGTGTGTATTTAACAGAGTTCAAGTAAGCATTTTATAGTATGGTTAAGAATTCCCTCTGTTTTGAACAGTTCTCTGATGTCATACCTTCCATTTGCCACTGGTACCGCCTTGCTTTGGTACTCCTATTACAACATGTACTTAGCTATCAATAGTCATTTTGATATCATATCAATAGTCATAACCTTCTCCTAATCGTAAAAATAACTGATGTTCCTTTTTAAATTTTTAAAAATATGGATGCACATAAAGAATAACATGATAACCCATAAACACCAGAAAATTTAAACCACTTTAAATATTGGAGTAATAATTGACATTATATTGCTGTAATTTTTAAGGAATGAATAAGACAACTTATTTAAAGCCATAAATCCCTGCAGGCAACTAGGAAACACACACACAACACATGCAAACAAAGTGTAGAGCCCCAAAAGAACAGAAAGATGGATCAGAAACCCATTCATAGAGATAGGAGGGTAAAACCATTTGCGCTAGTTTGAATTTTTGGTGGACCCAAGAAATGCCATGTCCTTTAATTCTCATTCAATATTGCTGGGTGGGAGCATTTTGATTGTTTCCGTGGAAATGTGACCCACCTAATTAGGGGTGGTAAGTTTTGATCAGGTAGTTTCCATGGAGTTATGACTCCATGCATTAATCCTTTAAAAGAGGAAGTACTTTGGTGAGAGTCCCTTCTGTAGAGCCACAAGAAAGCCAGCAGATGCTGCCATGTTCACTATGTGCTGTTCCAGCTGTGAGCGGAACATTGAACGACATTGGCCTTCTTGAACTAAGGTATCTTTACGTGGATGCCTTAGATTGGACATTTCTATAGACTTGTTTTAATTGTGATATTTTCTCAGCCTTAGAACTGTAAACTAGCAACTTATTAAATTCCCTTTGTTAAAAGCCATTTAGTTTCTGGTATATTACATTCTAGCAGCTAGCAAATTAAAACACCCTTGGTGGCTGTCAGGTCAGGGATATGTGTCAACTTGGCCAAGTTGTGGTACCTGTTTATCTAGCAACAGGCAAGTGCTGGCCTGTCGGTTGCAATGAGGACATTTCATAGAATTAGATCATGAGCACGTTAGTTGCATCCACAGCTGATTCTATTTGTAATCAGCCAAAGGGGAGTGTCTTCTATAATGAGTGATGCTTAATCTATTCACGGGAAGCCTTTTAAGGAGGATTCAGAGGAGACAGCTTCCATTCCTGCTTCAGCTGGTGAGCATCTCCTGTGGAGTTTATCCAGACCCTCCATCGGAGTCATCGGTTTCACAGCCTGCCCTGTGGATTTTGGACTCTGTGTTCCTGCGGTCACATGAGACACTTCTATAAATTTTATATTTGCAAGTGTTCCCTGTTGATTCTGTTTCTTCAGAGAACCCTAACTAATACAGTGGCTAACCTAAATAAAATTCCTGTCCTATAGAGTAAAATGGTGGAAAGTTTCTGTTCTCTTCCTTGGCTCTGGATTGAGTGACTGAGTGACAAAAGAAAATAGTCTGTTGATAATAGTCAAAAGTATTTAATGTACCCTAGGCCAGAATTCAGACTATGTACGTATCCCGGGTTCTGGGAAATTGTGAGTCAAACATTTAGCTTAAAGTAGACAAATACAGATGAATTTCCCTGAAACCTGGAAGAAGCAAACATGATTAATGAGTGGAGGAAATACACTACCATGAGTAAGAGTCAATGGAAGCAACTAACCATAGAATCAGACCTGCAAAAACTATCAATACTGGAATTAGGAGATACTATAAAAATGAATATGCCTGATACACTTAAATGAGTAAAAATAGATTGAAAAAATGATGAAAGGACATAATGATTTGTAAAAAGTAAAAAAGAACCTCTAGAAAATGGAAATTGAGAATATTAAAATTGAAAAATAAGCAGGTTAAACAGCAGCCTTTACACCAATAAAGACAGAAGTAGTCAACTAGCAGATAAATCTAAAGTGATTACCCAGAAAACAGCCCAAGAAAACAAAGGGATGAAAAATCTGAGACTTAAAGAAACATGGGAAAAAAAGAGAGAGAGAGAGAAGGTCTAATTTATCTATTTGAAGTCACAGAAAGAGAGAATAGAATGAGTGAGTGAAAATCACTATTCAAAGAGATAATAGTTAAAATCTTACAGAGTTCATGCTCTAGTTTGCTGACTGCTGAAATGCAATATACCAAAAACAGAATGGCCCTTAAAAGGGGGAATTGAGGACTTCCGGAGAAGATGGCGGCTTAGTAAGACGCGCGGGTCTTAGTTCCTCCTCCAGAAAAGCAACTAAAGAAACAGAAACAATACAAAACAGCTCCCGGAGTCACGACAGAGACCAAAAAAGACAGCGTACCCCATTCTGGAACGGCTGAACGGGTAGGGAGAATCCACTGCTGTGAGATACCCGAGGGGTGCACGTTTTCCTGGCCGGGGCGGCTGGCAACTGGGGTCCCCTCCACGCATGTGGCTCCCCGGTCTGACTGGGAACATTGGATAGTGGGGCCCTCCCGTCACGCTTGGTGTCTCGGGCCAGCTGGGCAATTTGGACCGGCACTCCCCCAAGCCACGGCCAGCGACCCCCGCCTCCACGCGCAGTTTCCCGGGCCGACTGCCCCGCAGACAAACGACCGCCACGAGCGCCACCTACTGGGCAGGAAAAGAAAAACAGAGCCCAGAGATTCCACAGAAAACCTTTCAACCAGCTGGGTCCCACACCCAGGGAGATCTGATCAAATGCCCAGACACCAGCAGAAAATAATGGATGACGCTCGGAAAATTGAAGATATGGCCCAATCAAAGGAACAAACCAATAGTTCAAATGAGATACAGGAGCTGAGACAACTAATGCTGAATATACGAACAGAAATGGAAAAACTCTTCAAAAACCAAATCAATAAATTGAGGGAGGACATGAAGAAGATATGGGCTGAACAAAAAGAAGAAATAGAAAATCTGAAAAAACAAATCACAGAACTTGTGGGAGTGAAGGACAAAGAAGAAAAAATGGAAAAAACAATGGATACCTACAATGGTAGATCTAAAGAGACAGAAGCTACAATTAGTGAACTGGAGGATGGAACAACTGAATTCCAAAAAGAAACAGAAACTATAGGGAAAAGAATGGAAAAACTTGAGCAGGGAATCAGGGAACTGAATGACAATATGAAGCGCACAAATATACGTGTTGTGGGTGTCCCAGAAGGAGAAGAGAAGGGAAAAGGAGGAGAAAAACTAATGGAAGAAATTATCACTGAAAATTTCCCAACTCTTATGAAAGACCTAAATATACAGATCCAAGAAGTGCAGCGCACCCCAAAGAGAATAGACCCAAATAGGCGTTCTCCAAGACATTTACTAGTTAGAATGTCAGAGGTCACAGAGAAAGAGAGGATCTTGAAAGCAGCAAGAGAAAAACAATTTGTCACATACAAGGGAAACCCAATAAGACTATGTGTAGATTTCTCAGCAGAAACCATGGAAGCTAGAAGACAGTGGGATGATATATTTAAATCACTAAAAGAGAAAAACTGCCAACCAAGACTCCTATATCCAGCAAAATTGTCCTTCAAAAATGAAGGAGAGGGCGGGCCGTGGTGGCTCAGCGGGCAAGAGTGCTTGCCTGCCGTGCCGGAGGACCCCGGTTCGATTCCCGGCCCCAGCCCATGTAAAAAACAAACAAACAAACAAAATATAATAAAAACAAGAAAATGTTTAAAAAAAAAATGTTTCCCTTTCTTCCTCCCTTCCTTCCTTCCATCCTTCCTTCCTTAAAAAAAAAAAAAAAAAAAAAAAAAAAAATGAAGGAGAAATTAAAACATTTATAGACAAAAAGTCACTGAGAGAATTTGTGACCAAGAGACCACCTCTGCAAGAAATACTAAAGGGAGCACTAGAGTCAGATACGAAAAGACAGAAGAGAGAGGTATGGAGTAAAGTGTAGAAAGAAGGAAAATCAGATATGATATATATAATACAAAAGCCAAAATGGTAGAGGAAAATATTATCCAAACAGTAATAACACTAAAAGTTAATGGACTGAATTTCCCAATCAAAAGACATAGAATGGCAGAATGGATTACGACCCAGCAATACCACTGCTAGGTATCTACTCAAAGGACTTAAGGGCAAAGACACAGACGGACATTTGCACACCAGTGTTTATAGCAGCATTATCTACAACTTCAAAGAGATGGAAACAGCCAAAATGCCCATCAACAGACGAGTGGCTAAACAAACTGTGGCGTATACCTACGATGGAATATTATGCAGCTTTAAGACAGACTAAACTTATGAAGCATGTAATAACATAGATGGACCTAGAGAACATTATGCTGAGTGAGTCTAGCCAAAAACTAAAGGACAAATACTGTATGGTCCCACTGATGTGAACCGACATTCGAGAATCAGCTTGGACTATATCATTGGTAACAGAGACCAGCAGGAGTTAGAAACAGGGTAAGATAATGGGTAATTGGAGCTGAAGGGATACAGACTGTGCAACAGGACTAGATACAAAAACTCAAAAATGGACAGCACAATAATACCTAAGTGTAATGTAACTAGGTTGGAACACTGAATGAAGCTGCACCTGAAATATGGTTTTTTGTTTGTTTGTTTGTGTGTTTGTATCTTTTGTTTTTGTTTTTTTCTTTTTCCTTTTTATATATATATATATTATTAGTATTATTATTTTAATTCTCTTCTCTATATTAACATTCTATATCTTTTTCTGCTGTTTTGCTAGTTCTTTTCCTAAATCGATGCAAATGTACTAAGAAATGATGATCATACATCTATGTGATGATACTAAGAATTACTGAGTGCATGTGTAGAATGGAATGATTTCTAAATGTTGTGTTAATTTCTTTTCTTTTTTTTGATTAATAAAAAAATTAAAAAAAAAAGAAAAAAAAAAAAAAAGGGGGAATTGATTATGCTGCAAGTTTACAGTTCTAAGGCCGTGCAAATGTCCCAATTAAAGCAAGTCTATAAAAATGTCCAAATTAAGGCACCACTACCCAGAAGCTACCTTCAAACAAGAAAGGCCAATGAATTCAGGGTTTCTTTCTCAACTGGAAAGGCACATGGTGAACATGGCGACATCTGCTAGCTTTCTCTCCAGGCTTCTTGTTTCATGAAGCTCCCTTGGGGCATTTCCTTCATCTCCAAATGTCTCTGACTGTGTGAGTTCTCGTGGCTCTCTACAAAATATTTCCTCTTTTAAAGGACTCCAGTAAACTAGTCAAGACCCACTGGAATGGGTGGAGTCACATCTCCCTGTAAACAAAGGTTAATACCCACAATTGAGTGTGTTGCAACTCCATGGAGATAATCTAAGCAAATTTCCAGCCTACAGTACTGAACAGGAATTAAAAGAAATGGCCATTCCCACAAGATGGATCAGGATTAAAACCTGGCATTTCTAGGGTACATAATCCTTTCAAATCAGCACAGATGGTGAAAGAGAAGAATATTCAAATTTAGGACTCCTTGGTGATTCCCATTCGGGGTCATTCGAATGAAATGTACATTTAAACACCACCTACTGAAACTAACGAACTGCTAATATAAAGAGAAAACCAATAATGACATCTGAACAGCAAAAAGTGAAATTAGAAGAAAATAGGATAACACTCTCAAAGTGCCGAGAAAAAGTAATTATAAATCTAAAACTAAATATTCTTCAAACCTTCTTTTAAAAATAAACATAAAAATATATGGAGAGCAATAAAAAATAAAAAATTTATTACTAAGAGACTTCACAAAAGGAACTTTCAGAAGAGATTGTCTCTGGAAGAAAAAGACTGAGATGTAAGGAAAAAACAATAGACAAAATTCAAAACTTGTGAGTAAATCAGAATAAACATTAATTAAATAAAAACAATTATGTCTAATTCATGAAGTTAAAAATCTGTATATGACTAAAACACAACCATTAAATATAGAGAAAAAGGATGCTAAAGTTAAAACTCTCTGAGTTCCTTTTGTTATTGTTCAGAATAAGGATATGAATTCTTATTTTTTAATTTCTCAGAATAAAATTTCTAGAACAATCATTAAATAAATAGATATAAAATATTGGAACTCTGAATTCTCAGCACTTACTGTTCAAAATATCTGGTACATAATTCAAAAATACTATGCATATTAAGAACTAGAAATATATGAATATCTAACCAAGGGAAAAAAGATAACTAATAGACACCTACCCCAAGATGATACAGATCTTGTGATTATCAGATGAAGACTTTCAAGTAGCTATCAGGACCAAGAAATAAAGGTGGGTGGAGCCTTTCAAAATAAATTAAAAAATAAAATCTTCTCATCAGGAGCCTAGAAGACATGTAAAATGATCAAATGGAAATTTTATAATTGAAAGATATAAAAGTCAGAATTTTTAAAAAACAGTCACTGGATGGACTTGGCAGCAAAATGGGGAAGACAGAAAAAAGTCAGTGAACGTAGAGAAAGATTGTGAGAAATTCTCTAAACTGAACAGCAGAGTTCAAAGGATCGATTAAAAAAAAGCAGAACACAGCCTCAGGGACCAATGGGATAATAACCAAAGGTCTACCATTTGTGTCGATACGGTTCCTGAAAGAGAGGAGAAACAAAAGGAAGTGGGGAAAAAATTGAAGAAATTATTGCTGAACTTGAAAACTTAGATAAAATGGACAAATTCCTAGAAAAATATAACAAATAGTTTTAAAGAAGAAACATGAAATCAGGATGATTTTAAATCATTTAAAGAAATTGAATTGATAGTTTGAACTCTTTTTCACAGAGAAAACACCAGACTCAGAGAGTTTTGTTAGTGAGTTCTATTAAATATTCAAGAAAGAAAAAATTCTAATTCTATACAAACTCTTTTAAAGATAAGGGGTAAAAAGCAGCAGTTGTCTGAAACAACTATTCTGGGACTCCGGACCCCAGAGGAACACGGTACTACTTCCAGGAAAGAACAGGGGAAAGAGGCTGAGAACTGCAGTAAAGAACTGTGAGTTGCTCACTCCGTGGCAGCTGCCAGGGCCCATCCCCCACTGTCAAGGCAAGGTGCCTTGGGGTTCCATCCTGTCTGGTTGCTGTGGATGGAGAGGAAGTGAATGTCCTCTTCCCCAAGAATGGCATGCAGGAAGGGCACTACTGAGCACTGATCATGATATTTGATTGGTGAATTTGGAAAGCTGGATCCCAACTCTGAGCTGCTGTTTTAGCCTGCCCTGGGAGGCTACTATTTCAACCCCACCCCCAAAAGGGGCAGAGGTGGTGGAGGTTTAAAGACACAGTACCTCCTTAGGGCTGCAGGGACCAGTTTGCTGAAGAATACCACCTGCTGGGAAGGCCAGGAAAGCGCAGCTTCAGGAAGCTGTCAAAAAAATCTTCAGCATCTTTCCTGATCCTGTCCTCAGGGCTCATTGGAGCTGGCCTGTGCCCCCTTTGTGGGTCCCTGATCCAGTTTTTAACTTTTTTTCTTCCTGACCCTGTTTTGTTTGGGAAAGTCCTCTAAGAGGTGACCTTCCTCCCAGGATTTGCTCTCCAGGCAAAAGCGTCTAGAAGCAACATAAGGAAATGGAGAGCTGATGCTTAATTTGTGCAGAATTTCTAACTTATGTTGATTGTAAATATTTGGAAAGGGATAGTGGTGATGGTGGCACATTACTGGGAATGTAATTAACAGTGATGAATTATGTGTGTGAATGTGGTTGAAAGGCAAGTTTTGGGTCATGTATGTTACTAGAAAAGAAAGAAGGTAAAATACAGGACTGTATAACACAGTGAATGATGGATGATGGCTGTAATTAATAGAACAAATATAAGAATGCTCTTTCATGAGTTATTACAAATGCACATCACTAAAACAAGATGTAAACAGTAGGGTATTAAATGGGAAAACTATACCTCGTGTAAACTATCTGCTATCATTAAAACCAATATTTTAGTATTCCTTCATCATTTGTAACAAACATACACACCAATGCAAAATGTCCACCAGAGTGGGGTATATGGAAATGCTATAATTTTTACATGAATTTTATGTAAGCCTGCAACTTCTCTAATCAAAAAAAAAACAATAAGGTAGATTTAAAAAGGAATCCACAATTAGTTTTCAGTACAATTTTTCAAGACATAAGCACTACAAATTTCCATTGATTTTCTAAATGCTAGTAAGAATCATCTAGGAACTGAAGTTTAAAAAGATAACAACAAGAGCAATACAACTCATGCACTACGTAAAGATAAAGCTAACAAAAATGAGCAAGATTGAAAGAACATTTTAAAAGACATAAAAAAAAATGGAGATATCTACTACATTCAGGCCTGGAAGGACTCAACAATGTAAAGATTTTAATTCTCCCCAAAGTGATCTATGAATTTAACACAATGCCGATATTGTGACATGAAAAGTTGTTCCTAAAAATCTATGTGGAAGAAGAGAGGAAAAAGGATCTCGTGAATAAAAGATGTATACAAAGGGGTGACTTGCTGTACCAAAAGTCAATATTTAGCATAAAGCCTACTATAAGACATGTGGTGATGCATAGAGAGAGGCAAAACGACTCTTGGAGCTAATGAAGTGCCCAGCAAAAGATGCACATGCGTTTGGAAAGACTTTTCTATATCAGAGTCAAAATTGCAGACCAGTGAGAAAAGAGCCTTGTTCAATAAAAATGCTCTGAGACTATTGTTTTTTCCATGTGGGAAAAAATTGGAACTGAACCTCTATTCTCCCTCAACTGTGAAACTCTGTATCAAATGGATTAAACACTTCTATGCAAAAAGCCAAAACTTTTAAACTTTTAGGAGAAAATATAGAAAACTATAAGAAAGAGCTTAGAGTGAGGAATAATTTTCCAAGACACAAATGCACAAATCACACAGTAACAAATAGCTTAACTAGGCGATATTACATGTAAGATTTTCCTCATCCAAACACAAGATAAATAGAATACAAAGAAAATCCACAAACCAGGAGCTGTTCTTTGCTACACATATAATCAACAAAGAATTAGCATTCAGAGTGAATAAAGGACTTTTAACAATTCAAGGAAGGAAAAGCAAATCAATAGAAAAAGTGGCAAAAAAAAAAATAGAAACAGGAATTTCACAGGAAAAGAAGTGTGACTGACCCATAAAACCATGAAAACATTCTTGATAATGATCAGAGAAAAACCATAGCAAAACATTTGAAGTCAGACAATACAAACTATTCACAAAGAAATGTGGCATCAGGAAGTTTCAAACACTGTTCGTGGATGTTTAACTTGTCACAATTATTTTGGAAAAAAAACCTTGGCTTTACCTTATTTGTCAGCAACTTCTAGCTGTACCCCCAATCCGTTCTCCCTTTCCCAAGTACTAAATTGCAGCTGGGAGGTGGCTTGTGAACCTGGGGTCCTATTTCCCTGCCCCCTTGCAGCTAGGCGTAACCCAGTTTCATCAGTAAAATGTGGACAGAAGTTTGAGAGTGGATTTCAGGTCAAGGGCTTTGAAGAAGTAGCTGGGCTTCTTCCACATTCTCGTTCCCCCTTCATTGCCAAGGTAAGAAGAGACAGCAGCACCTTAAAGTGGAAAGTGCCTGGGTCCCTGAATCACTGCGTGGAAGTAACTTCCCACTGACTAGGACTGTATTTAAGGCATTATGTAATTGAGAAAATAAACTTCTACCAAGTTTGAGTCAACAATGTACTTTTGTCCCTATTTGTCACTGTAGCCTAGATTAGCATGACTAATATATCCAGAAAAGAATAACCACATCATACCCTGACCACTTCAATTTGGGCAGAGAATAAGAAAATATTTGCAAAGTCCCCTTGGAGACTGGGGAAAAAGGAGAAAATATTAAACTTCTCCATTTGGGGAATTCCTGATATTCTTGCAAACAGTGGGAACAATCAATTTAATAGGCCAAGCCCTTGATCTTGGGGCTTGCCCCTTTGAAACTTACTCCTGCAAAAGAGAAGCTAAGCCTACTTGTAATTATGCCTAAGGGCTACCCCCAGAGAACCTCTTTTGTTGCTCAGATATGGCCTCTCTCTCTCTCTAAGCCAACTCACAAATGCCCTCCTCTTACATAGGGCATGACTCCCAGGGGAGTAAGTTTCCCTGGCAACGTGGGACAGGATTCCTGGGACCAGCTGGGACCCAGAATTATGGAACTGAGAAAGTCTTCTTGACTAGAAAGGGGAAGAGAAAATGAGACAAATGAGTGACTAAAGATTTCAAACAGAGCTGAGAGGTTATCCTGGAGGTCACTTAAGCATTATACAGACATCCCTTTTTAGTTTATGGTGTATTGGAGTGGCTGGAGAGAAATACCTGAAATTATTGAGCTGTGCTGTGGTAGCCTGGGGTATGCAATTCAATCCACCATGCATAATTATATGTATAAGGAAGAAGAATAAACAAGATAATTATTAATGCAAGTTTTAAAACAGCAGTTACTTCTGAGGGGTAGAGCAGCACCTACAATCAGGGAGGGTCATAAAGATGTTGGTTATGTTATAGCCTAGCTGGGAGGTGAGCTTAATAAAAAAAAGTTAAGCTTATTTTGATTGTTTACACTGAACACACGTTATAGCCACTCTTTTGCATATATGACGTATTTTACATTAAAGAAACTTAAGACTTGAATGACATATGACATATAAAGAATTTAGTATAATACCTAGAATGTGTTAAATAATGTAGTAAGAATTCAAGAACCACTTGCTGTCATTTTCTCATTCTTTTTCGTGGAATATTCATATATATATGTGTGTGTTTACGTGTGTACATGTGTGTTTACGTGTGTACATGTGTGCGTATGGAGAGAGAAAAATTTTATATTGTATAAAATTTTGTATCCTGCCTTTTCCACTTAACGCTCAATAGTGACTCAAAACACAAGCCATCCTTCGGAAACATGATGTTTAACAAATGAAAAAATAATTAAAAAAAAAAAAAGAAAGAAAAAACCCATGACATTTAATGGCTGCATAATATTCAATTCTGTAGAAGTTCGACCATGCATCCTATCGCTTGTCCAGTGCTGGGTGTTTGCAGAAACTCTTACAATGTGCACTGAAATTGCCTCATGTCTCCCCCACCAGAGTGCGTGATGTCCCAGATCTCAGGGCCCAGCAGTTCGGGAACCACCAGGAAACTGAGTGTAGAAGCAACTTCCTTCATCTCTTCCATCAGTGCACATCCCAGGACTGGGGCTTGTATTTCTTTGAAGGGCTCTAACATGGAGCCTTTCCCACATTGGCACTGCGTTGTTGCTCCTGACAGCTGGGCCACAATAGAAAGAATTCTGAGGTATTTTGCAACCAAAAATAGAAAGAGAATAGTAATTGCCTACTCTGGCAGCTTACACATGGAATCAAAAGACCCAGTAGAGCTGCTTCCTCAGAATAAATAACGCTTGCCTTCCGTAACTGTCTAATATTCAATACCTTTCTGCAAAGGTTATTATTATTCTTGTGTATTTATCTAAGACTCAGAACTGGTAGGAATCCTTTTTCACATCTACACATTAATAGAGGGATGATATCATGGGTTTTGCCTATCTTTTAAAAATAACTTAAGCTTAACATAGACTTCCATTTGGGAATAAATTCTGGTCTGCTTCCCAGAGAGTCAGATAATATACTCACTTATGAGCACTTGATTTACCCACTTAGTAGGTTTTCTAAGGTAGATGGTAGAGGCTATGTTGAGTGCCTATTTTGGCTTACTTAGTCAATTACCAAGATTTGTATAGTGGGTTTTCTGAAGTGCACGGTACGGGCTGTGTTGAGTGACGATTTCAGCTTACTTGATCAAATACCAAGGCTAGTCTAGCTGGGTGAACCTCTGTTGACACATGAGAAAACTAAAGGCAGGACTCACACGCATGCTCAGTGTAGACTGAAACAGGAATTTACTCCCTGCCCAGAACTTCCATTACTAGATTTGTTGCCTGGACAAGGTGTTCGGTCACCACTAAGGAGCCGCCACAGTAATCCCAGTCTCAGGGACGAGCCGCTATTGTCTCTGTTTTCTCTAGTTGTCAGGATCACTGTTGTGGACCCACAAAGACGTCCTAGACTGTTTGAAGATATTAAAAGGTAAGGTGTGGCCAAAATGAAGCAGGGTGGGCCCTAATCCAATATAACTGGAGCCCTTATAAGTCGAGGAAATTTGGATGTGGCAGGGGAAAGAGTGGGCCACAGATCGGAGGCAGAGATGGAGCTTTGCGTGACCGGCAAGCCATCCCCAGAACGCTACAGATGTCACAGACATTTGGTCCTGCTGACACCTCAATCCTGGATGTCTCCTCCAACACCGTGAGGCAATACATTCCTGTGGCTCAAACTGGACAGTCTGCGGCATTCGTTAACAGCAGCCCTGACAGACTAAGGCAATCTCTAAAGAAAGGGGGTGTTACCATGAGCAGATGGCAGCCCCATGGCTGGCCTCTCTCCCCACTGGCCGCCTAGCGGCTCCTGCAGTCACAACATTGTCCCCAGCCACCCTGTGCAGACCAACTGCAAGGGACGGTCACGGGCGGGCCTGGTGCTAAGACCAGGTAGGTTCTTCGCTGAAGTCCGCCATGTCTGTCCTTGCTCCCCTCTGGCCTCTTTCCATGGGTTTGGTTGCAAAGGGAGAGCACCCTCTACTCTGTGACCTCTCATTGCCAGCTTTCCCTACTAAGAATTCTTTTTACTTCTCTCCCTTGCTTCAGATCCTTTAAGAAAGCATCAGTTTAGCCCAGCTCTTTTCCTACGGGATGAGTCGGGGTCTTCTTCAGTAACTTAAAATAGATTGTGTCCTCGGCTGTGGGTGGAGGAGGCAATGTCTAAGGCTCTGGAAGGAGGACAAGGCCATGGAGGCACCAGATTGACTCATCTTATCCTGTTGTAAGGAAAGCTTCATAGAATGCGTAGAATGAACAATTTGCAAAGTCATCTTAGAGGGCAGTCTCCAAGCCAAAATAGTAAGGACGTGCCCTGAACTTAAATATGATTGACTATCAAAAGAAGTTGTAGCCCAACTAATTATAATAGAATGTTTGAAGAGAGAAAATATTTTCTGGAGGGAAGGTATCAGCAAAAGCCTAGAACCAATAGGGCAATGAGCAATGCATGACAATACATACTCAGAAGTGTTTAAAGGAGCAAGATACTGAAGCATTTCCATCACCTAAGAGCATCCATGAGCTGCCTACAAGGTTCTTCAAAGCTGCTTCCCAGTTACTTTGGTTCTGATTTTACAGTTACCAAGCACCTTCTGCTCAATGATTCAAGCTCTCAGGTTTATGAGAAGAGGATGCCATAGAAGATGGACATGAAAACTCCAGTCACTCCTTTGCAAGAGAATAGATTGCCATTCAGATGGACACATTGGTCTATTGTGAGTCTAAGCAATGTGAATCAGTTCCCCTGAAACTCACCTTCTTCCCTGTGATCTGAAACAATTAGGCACCATGACCAAAGCTGAGAAATAGACTCTGACCAACAGTAACTGCAGCCAAGGCTACTGTGTGTGAGGTCTTTTCTGAACAATCGGAGGGTTTCCTTTTCTACTCCTTTTTGCTCCTACCTTGTAGTTGCCACTAAGAAACTAAGAGAATAGTAGAATTGGAAGCAGTGCCATTTAAGAGAAAGAGCACTGTTCTTGGATGCAGGCAGAATGTAGCTTAAATTCTACCCTGCCACTTATTTCATAAGTGATTCTGAGCAAGTCACTTAACCTCAGTGCAAAGAATACAGTGCAGAAGGCATAAAATGACAGGTTCATTTCCTTTCCTGTAGACAGCCCTTGATAACAGATGAATTTACTGCTCACTCTTTTGGGTTATGGCCACTTACCAGTAGCTGATGGCTGTTCAGGAAATGGAAGTTAGTTTTAACATTAGCCTAAGCAAAACATAATTAGGAAGTCAAATCTGTGGCTGTAGCAGCCACAACAACAAAAATAAGAATTTGCATTATAGATAATGACATATTTAGCAACCTGGACGGTCCTTGCAAGCCCAGTCACCCACATAAATTTATGGGAATATCATGGCACAGAGCAAAAAGCACACTGGACTTCAACTTGGAAGCCTCTGTTGCAGCTGCTTCTGTTATCTTTGGAAGACTTTGGCAATATCACCTATCTCTGAGTTTTGGTTTCCCCATCTTAATAAGGGAGTATTCCCAGCTCAACTTGAAGACTATTTATTCTAGGATTCAGGGACACTTGGAATGTTGGAGGTTGGTAAAGTGCTCAAGAAGGTCTATTTACATAAAGGAATGGGGCAGCCAAGGAAGTACACAGCTCAGATCTCCCCTTAAGAGAACCTGCTGTAAGGGGTAGCTGGCTGCCAGCCCTCAGCTGCTGAACACTTGGATCCTTATAGATCTACCACAGGTCATCTGTGACATGCGTTTCCCTCCCAGTTGTTCCCAATCAGGATCAACAAGGGCACTAGGTCCTGGATATTTCTGCCCACATGGGGCTTCTCTACCAGCAAGTCTTGCTTATGAACTGTGGGAGCTAGCCCTAGGATAGCTCCAGTGACCCTCACCTCCTGGTGTTCCCATCCTTGTGTAGACCCCTCCCACAAGGAGACGACCTATGCAACCAGTAGGAAACTAGAGAACTGATGGTTGTATGCAAAGGACACTGCAATTTCTGCCTTGTGTTCTCTTGGATCACTCACTCTAGGGGAAGCCAGCTGCCATGTCATGTGGACACTCAAGCAACCCTACAGAGAAGTCCACGTGACAAGGAACCAAGCCTCCTGCCCAAGTCAGCATCGATTGGCTAGGCATGTGAGTGAGTCATTTCCTTAGACCTCAGTCAGATCTTTTAATGACCACAGTGGGGGCCAACATCTTGACACAGCCTCAGGAGACCTTGAGTTAGAACGACCCCTCCAAACTGCTCCTGAATTCCTGACCCCCAGACACTGTGAGACAGTGAATAGCTGAATAGCTGTTGTTATTTTATGCCATTACACTTTGGGGTTAATTTGTTACACAGTAATAGACAATTTATTCAGGAATTCACCACTGGCCTGGCCAAAACTCCTAGCTGGGCTGTGATCCAAAGTTCTTCCTTTCTCATCCCCTTACCTTCCCTCTGTCCCTTCACAGATGCCAGACTTGCATTGTGATCTGAAGCCTCTCCCCACCCACTCCTGCTCCTTCTTCCCTTGATTCTTCATAGGCTTATCCATTAATTAGTCTGTTCAAGTCTAATTCCTTCTTGTCTTCCATTTCTCAGAAGGTTTGAATTGATACGGGGGGACTCCAAAGAGATTGAAAGTGCCAAAGTTTGGCTCAAGAGCTATCACTGTTTATGGATGGAGGGGGTCCAAAGACAGCACAGCGTTTGTTCCTCAGAGTGTCCCTGAGTTTCTGAACTGTGTACCAACAAAATACGCCCCAGGACCAGTTCTTGGTGATCTCTACAGATGGGGGACTGCTGACGGGAGCACACTGTGACTACCCTGAGAACAGAAGGACTGGTGGAGGCAGCAGCAGTGACATGGCAGGAGGCGTGGTGGCCTGGAGTGGGGGGATTGATGTAATATGCTGATAAGGAGCCCGGGCAACAATGTCAGGGTCAGTGACACCAGTGCTGGCCATGGTGACTCAGGGTGAGCACCCTGCACTGGCACCAGCAGGAGTAAAACTGCCTTGGCAGGATGCAAGCTATGAGGAAGGGTGGCTGAGGAAGAAAGTGTAAGCAATGCAAAATATTTGTGAGCCTAGATCTGAAAACTTATAAAACAGCCCCTGCAAGCCATCAGTCCCAACTCTGAGAGGCACAAGGGCAAGTGTCCAGGTTCAGACAAAAGGGCTCATATGCAGCCAGAAACATTCTAACCTGGAGGTCATTACTCTTTTCTCCAAATGCCAATTCTGTCAGGAAATAACATGTTAAATATAAAATTCGGGAATCTGCATGGATGTCTTCTAGGATTTCTTCTTTTGACAATCTGGAGGGAAAAAATAAAATGAGATAATTTTTTTAATGTACATAATCTGGTCTCTCCCTTCTCTTCCCTTCTATTTTTCCTGTTCTCATGATAGCAGGTCAAACTGGTTCCCTCTGTGGAAAGGCCAGACCTTCCTCAACACTCCAGAGGGAGTAAAGTGAAAAGGCTTGTTAGGTTTTGTTTTCTGTTTACTATCAACCTAGAAAGTAGGCATCGATCAGATGCAAAGCCAGCCACCAGCAGACACTTCCTTGACCTCCACCACTGGTCTGGCTCCCTAAGTGTTCAGATGACCCAAACCCTTCATTTCATAGCTTCAGTTCTGCTTCCATCCTGGTGCTGAGAGAGGCCTAATCCTCCTCTGCCATACTCCGATTTTGAGAGGATTGATGGATAATCCCTATGCTCAGAGTCTCCATCCATGAAAGGGTAAGTACCTTAATAGAATCTGTTAGCCTTGTGTGCCAGTGTGAAGACTCGAATGTGGTCTGGAGCTTCTTTCCTCTCCCTTTGCTAAGTAGATACTGTGCATGCAATGAAAGTACATATTGTCTTGTGCCAGTGGTGGTGGAGGAGCTGCAAGTTCTGGCATCTCAGGGAAGATGATGGCAGCTCTCCACCTCTGCTGATACCACCCACATGCAAGCTCTTGCCTGAGCTGCCACAATCACTACTAATAACATCCCCTACCCCCCACACACTCTTGTCCTCCTCATTGCTTTCATGCAGCAGCTGGAGTGATCATTTTAAAATGCAAACTCATCGTGTCTCTGCACTGCTTCCAATCCCACCGCTCTTAGGATAAAGTCCAACTGGCCCTCTGTGATGTGGCCAATGCCCATGTTTGTATGCTGTGCACTCATCTTTCTGACAAGTCCTAGTCTAGACTTCCCCTCTGCCTGGAAAATGTGTCCCTGTTCTTGCTTCTCCTCCTTAGCTCCTACTCTCAGTACAGGTCTCAGCTGAGTGACACAGCCCCAGGGAAGCCTTCCGGGACATTCTGATCCCATTAAGGTCCTATTAGACACTTTCACTGAACACTGGACTTTACAGCATGCATAGCATTTATGGTAAAATAGCATCAGTGTAATTATTTATTTAATGTGTATCTCCCCCAAAAGACAGGCACACAGGACACACTTGAAAAACATGTGCTAAATGAAAGAATGAATGAATGATTAGATGGATGAATAGAAGTGTCATTGTCTTGGTGGTTACCATGCCAACTTATGTCTTTATGGCAAGCTGTCGCTCTCACATGTTATCAACTTGACAGCAAATGATGGCAGATACAGAACTCCAATGCTGGCCAAACATTGCTGCAGGGATCCTCCTTGCTTCCCTGTCAACTCTTTTCTGTTCTTTTCCTTTTACCACCTGATTCCTCATCCCCAGCTTCATCTCACTGGTAGGTGGGTTCCTGCCACTCAGCTCGCTGTCCCTATGTTGTTTCTCTGGAAGGAAATTTGACTTGGACTTGTCTTTTCAATTATTACCCTTATGTGAGCTATTGGCCATTTGGGATCCTATTCCAGATCCTGGCATCTTAACCAACAACTGACCTTTCCCAGGTATGAGTGCTCCTCCTGAACCCCTACAGTACACTCACAACCATTGTAGTGACCCTTGAGTTCATCTTCTGCCAGTCTAAGGAATGAGGTCAGAGATGGTGCCTGCCTTTCCCACAGTGCTGCCCTCAACAGGAGCTTAGGGCTGAGCATATGGATGGTCTGTATTTATTAAATAAACAAATGAATGAATACCCCAGGTGGGGGTGGGGTGGGAAAAGAAAAACAGTTGTTTTAGCTGGGGAGAGTGTGGCTGGCAGAGCCTGCTGTCCCAAATGCTTCCAACATCTAGAGGGTTGAAGATAATTAAATGGAAACCATCTATTCAACTGTTCACCATGACAACTGTGCTTGATTGATGAGCCCTGAGGCATAGCCTGGAAAGATTTCAATCTATCTAAGAGGATCACTACCAACCAGGGATTTTTCTGAGCTGATTTTTCTAAGATCTGCAGATAATGTTGTCACTAAGTTTGATGGAATGACAATTTTCAATTCATCCCACTAGTACTGCACAGTTTTATCTGGCAGCCTACACTCTGGCTAAATGGTGTTTTAGTATTAAAGCAATAGCATCATGATGGGTGTATCTCTTTCCTTTCATCTGGTTTAAGGACACCTCTTTAAAGGAACAACAACAACAACAACAAAAAATAAAAATGTTAAGATCCTCGCATGATGATATTTGTGATTGACAATTGCATAATGACACAAGGTTACTAAAAACCAGCAATGCATTGGTATAATGTGTTTTATTACACTTTGGTTGGATGCCATCCACAAAACCATATTTTTCCTGCTTAGTTTAATGGCAATGCTTGGTCTTATGGTAGATGTAGTTAGGCTTCTTGATACAGCTCTGAGGACAGCCCCACCCCCTGCCCTAGTGACCTCTGGCCCACAGGTTAATAATTACCTCTCTAGCTCTCCTTTCTCATGCTCAAATTTCAATCTTGAAAGTTGCTTTCAGATGCAACCCAAGGAACTCAGGCATGGTGAGCCTCCCTGTGTATGCCGTCCTGCCAGGCTGTCAGAGTCTGAGAGTATGTGACTACTCAGGTGCTTTGGAAAACCTCTCATGCCGCTAATTCAGGGATCTTGGTTGACTTGATTTGCCAGAGCTACTATGACAAATACCATACAATGGGTTGGCTTAACCAGAAAGCATTTATTGTCTCATGGTTTTGAAGGTTAAAGATCCAAAGTCAAGATATTGGCAAGTATGTGCTTTCATTCAAGGTCAGAAACATTCTGGTGATGCAGTTCCCTCACAGCCATCCCTCTCTCCTCTTTATCTTCTTCTGACTTTTGGCTTCTACCTGTGGCTCTCTCTGACTTCCTGCCTCCAAATTTCTACTCTTCATTAGACATCCAATCATACAGATTAAGGGCTACCCTGATTCAGTTTGGCCACACCTTAACTAATAATGTCATCAGTAGTTGGATCCTATTTATAAATGGGTTCACACCCTCAGTAATTAAGACTTGGACATGTTTTTGTTTGTTTGTTTCTTGTTTGTTTTGTGGGGACATGATTCAATCTCCAACCCTGGAAAATAAATAACACCACCAGTGAGGGAGTCAATCTCCTGGATGGCATGGGTAGATATCTCCCTCCCAAGTGGAGAATGAGAGCCTTAGGATAAACCAACCTCTAGCCTCAGCTTCCAGTGATGAGGCCTGTCTGTATTCCTTTGTTATTATGTGATCATTCGCTCATTACAGCCTCTTACATCATATGGCACCATGAAAAATCCACTACAATATATTGATTCCACATCCCATACCCCATCCCCAAAAGCAGACGTATCCTTTCTGCAACCCATGTCCCAACCCCAGGATGCACCACTATCATAGAGCTAGGATTTCTTTACCCCATTGGCTAAAATTCTAGGCAGAACTCAAATCTCTTAGGTCACTCTTATAGAACAAAAATCTATGGCCATGTTTAGGTCCCAAGAATAATTGCATTCCAATAGCTAATATGCCAGAAAAATGTCAAATCAAAACTCATTGCATAAGGCCTCTGCAGAGACTGGGGGGAAATGTGCAAATATTAAACTTTCCTACCTGAGGAATCCCGGATATTCTGACAAGCATTGGGGACTGCCAATTTAATGGGCCAAGCTCTCAATCTTGGGGCTTGCCCTTATGAAACTTATTCCTGCAGAAGAGAAGCTGAGCCTACTTATAATTATGCCTAAGAGTCATTGTATTAGTCAGGGTTCTCTAGAGAAACAGAACCATAAGGAGAGAACTGTAAACATGAGATTTATAAAGGCATCTCACGCAACCATAGGAATGGAAGGGTTCAAAATTCATATGGCAGGCTGTGAAGTATGCAGCTCCAATGAAGAGTCTCAATGAACTCCACAGAAGAGGCTCGCTGGCTAAAGAGGCAGTGAGAAAGTCTCTCTTCTTCTCTAATAGTCTTCAATTGATTGGATTATCTCATTTGCGGGAGACGCTCCCTTAGTTGATCACAGATGTAATCAGCCACAGCTGCAATCAACTGACTGATGATTTAATACACCAGCCTTCTGGTTTACCAACCAGCCACAAAATATCCCTGCAGCAATGGTCAGGTCAATGCTTGCCTGACCGGACTAACTGTGCACATCACCTTGTCAAGTTGACACCAGAACCTGATCATCACAGTCACCCCCAAAGAACCTCTTTTGTTGCTCAGAAGTAGCATCTCTCTCACAGCCAACTCAGCACATAAACCCATTGCCTGAAACTGCTGAACTATATTCCAATAACCTTGAGTCTTAAAGATGATTGTTTAACTATATAGCTTTTACAGTGTGACCATGTGATTGGGAAAACCCTGTGACTGATACTCATTTTGTGCAGCGTATGAACAGATGAGTTTAAAAAAAAAAATAGGGGGAAAAATAAATAAATAAATAAATAAATTGGGAGCTATTAGGGGTATGAGATGTTTGGGGTATTCTTTTTCATTTTTATTTTTATCCTTATAAGTGTTGGGTTTTTTTTTTTTTTTTTTTTTTTGAGTAATGAAAATGTTCCAAAATTGATTGTGGTGATGAATGCACAACTATATGATAATACTGCAAACCACTGATCCTACACATTGAGTGATTATAGGGTATGTGAATATATTTCAATAAAACTGCATTTAAAAAATCATTGCATATACAGTTAAACGTTTCTTTCCTCCACCTGTGCTTGTTTTAGGATAGAGGGCTACAGAGGTGGAAAGGGTTGGGAAAGGCAAGCAGTGGAATTTTTCTGTATTCCCCTCCCATGGGTTGCTTCCTCCTTCCCCCACACATAGGGCAGCCTTTGGCTCCTCCAGCTTGGAAGGTGGAGTGGGGCCACCAGGAAAGACAAACATAGGAAACCCCAGTGCTGCCTGCTGGTTCCCTCTGCCTGGAGCAGAAACCTGCAGCCTACTCCTTCTCATGGCCCATTTTCCATGTCCTTCTGAGTGTCCTCCAGTCCCTCCTGGCTGCTGCTTCATTAACAGGACAGGGGCCCATTTGACAGGCTGTTTATAGTCCCCAGACACTCCAGCTTCTTTCTGCTGAATTTGTGTCTCTCTCTCAGTTTTCTCCCTGTGGGGTCCATCTCTGGGCCAGGGAAACTGTACCCTACTGTCTGTGCAGACACACCAGCTCCCAGGCAGACTATTTGCTTTATTCTCGAAACCAGCTGAGAAATGTCACTCCAGGAAACTATAACGAGCCTTTGGAAGGGCCTCTTTGAATTCCCTCTCCCTAAACACCCAACTGTTTCCCATGCAACTGGGAGGTAGACCTACTACCCAGCAACTCTTTCCAGGACTTCTTCCATTTCTACCCTGTGAGATCTCTGTGTGTGTGGGGGGGGAGGGGTGTACATTGCGCTAGAGCCAAAGGACCAGCTTTCCTTCGGAATTCTAGGCCACTCCCAAGTGTTCTGGAATCTCAGTGCTGGCCACCTCTGGTTTTGTTCTCTGTCTCTTAGGGCTTCTACTGAAACTGAGGCAAAAAAGTCCCATTTTAATACCCTGTGATGCACAGAAACACAGACTGATTTACAAATATATGTCCAAAATATTTATAAATGTCTACTAATTTACACAAACATGGGGAAAATCCCCAAAATACTTTACTACCCAATTACTAAAGCTGAACTTATGCACTCGTGTGGCCCAGAAATATCACTCCTAGGTATATTCCCAAATGAAATATGGCTATGTATTCACCAAAAACAACAGGAGAATGTTTGTACCAGCACAATCCATCATAGCCCCATACTGGAAACTACCCAAGTGAACACCAACAGAAGAGAAAAATATCTCATAGTTTATTTATCCAGCAAAGAGTATGAACAAACTGCAACAACACATAAAAAGAGATGAATCGGATCAGCATAATGCTGACAAAGAGTAGATGGGAAAAGAGTTCAAGCTAGGATTCTGCTGATAAAAAGTGCCAAAGCAGGCAAAACCAATACATTGTATTAGAAACCAGGGTAGAGGTAGTGCCTGAGAAAAGATTCAACAGGGACTCACCTTCTAGATGAAGGTACGATTCTGTTTTGATCTGGCCACCGGTTACAAGGGTATGTTCATTTTGTAAGAATGCATCATGTGCTAGATGTTTGATCTCAGCACTTCTTCATACTTATCCTAGACTTTAATTTTTAAAAAAGTAACTTAGAAGAATGAGTTGGCTATGAGTAGAGTGCACGTTTAGGTGCTCCAAAACTTGAGAAATGAGGGACCACAGCCAAATTGAGCAAGGAAGTGGAAGCCAAGCCAGGGACTCCAATGGAGTCAGCTCTTGATTCTTGAACAGCCCCACTGACTTCTGAAACTTTTATTTTTCCTGCTTCGTTTTTCCCATCAAAGCATCCATCTTCTTCCACCTTTTTAAATGGAAATAACCTTGCATCTGCTACAGGATGATAACAAGGAAAAGCTGTGGGGTTTTCAAACACAGTATCTCACTCTGTGTTAACTTTTCTACCTGCTGGCTAAGCGTTCTTGAGCAAGTTACACAATTTCTTCAAGCCTCAGTTTCTCTCTTTGTAAGGTGGGGAAAATAGGCCATACTGCTTGGAAGATTAAAAGAGCTAAAGGCTCTACATGCACTCTTTACAGTATACAGTGATATGTATATCCTATTTCGCTCTTAACTGGTCTTCACCTCTAAATGAGAGGTTGGGGCCCAATGCCCAATCACTGGAGGAGGAAGGAGACCTAAGCTTTTTATAGCAAGGATTTGAATATATTGGACAGCCAGTCTCTCTCATCTCTGGATATCCAGACCATCTTCACTTCAGAGCCTCTCCATCATCTTTTTCTCTCTTCAAGAGATGGAGCAAAATAGGAAAATGAATTGCCATTGCTTGCCACTCCCGGCTGGAAGAAAGGCATGGCTGCTCCCTCCTCTGAGGTCCTTGCACTTTTTTCAACTGGTGATTAATGGAGTTCACTCTAGGCATAGTCAAGCCCTTAGAACAGTAGATAAATAACAGACAGAGCTTAAGAAGATGCATGTTCTTTGAGTTAATAATTTTAACAGCCAGACAAATGCTGTGGTTCTCATGGTAACAGGGACTTGTGATTTGGTCTCTAAATTGAAAGCATCAGACTAATATGTACAGATAACTGTCCTACAGGAACTTCTTTCTTTCCCTTAATTGGAGCATTTTTAATGAAGTGGGGATATGATGTAATTTAGAGAAACAATATAAAATAGGCTAATTGCTCTAAATAAGTCAATGAAATGCATACTTGCAAACATTTTCTAAGATGATGTGGCTTGTTTGTGTCATTTGCTTCAGAGCTTTGGTATGAACCTGTGTTACTCGCAAATTTGCCTAGAGCTAAAATCTGCTGTCTGTTCCTGAATTCTTAAGACATTTTAAGTGATCATGATGTTTTGTCTTGTTTAAGATAAGAATATAGGTGACTTTTTTGCTGCAGTTGAATTAATGTTTGGGATGGGATTTGCCTTGGGTGAGTTAGATAGTCCAGAAAATAGTTACATACTTTAGAAACAGGGGAAGCTGAAGTCTACTCTCGAAAGAGTCTTGCTGATTTTGTTGATATAAACCAAGCTAAACAAATAAAACTGTAAAAGTTGGAAATGAATGGAAGCTGCCTCTTGGGGAGGGTTGAGTGGACTTCTTAGCCCTGACTCTTGTAAGCTGCTCCCTGCTTAGTTGGCTTCTCAGCTATGGTTATGAGAACATTTTCCTTAACTGAGTAGTTTCCTGTATTTGCACTTGAACTTCCCTCCAAACATTCACAGCAGGCTAACCACTTTTCTTCCTGAAGAGATCAAGTCACCCTTTGATCATGCTGAAAACATCTTCCCCTGTTGTCTCACTGTTCCTCTTCTTAGGTTTGGAAGACATGCCTTTAACAATGCCTTTGCTGAGTTCAGTACTTGACTCATCACTATATGAATAGTTGCATGCAGCCAAAGCTTCCCACCTCATAATCAGTGCATTATGCTTTCTTCTTTCTACTGATTGCCATGCCCCAGTGTGGCTTTGGCATCTGCAGTTGTCATAGTTACACGGGGTTCTGGACACAGGTTCTGTATGATAAGAAAGATTATGAAAGGGGAAAGTTGCAAGCCACACCATGGTTACTGAACAAATCTTTTTATGTTGCAAGTCTTTTTTGGCTAGTGAATCTCTTACGTATTACCACTGATATCACTGTGCTTAACAAGTGGATGTTGGGGACCCACTGTACCTACTTTAATAAAAAGACCAGCCATATACATAAAAAAATTTCCATTAATAAAACAGTACTGCTGAGCCAAACCTGACTTAAGCAAGGTGTTAAATGACAACAAGGCAGAGGCACAGAGCCATATGAAGGCAAATCCCAGTTTATGATGTTGCTTGCTCCCTACAGCTCTCAAGTCCCGCCCTGTTCTTGGGAAATCCCAGAAAAGAAGGAATAAAGCCTTCAGCACTCATGGCTCCCTTTCCATCTTCTCATTGGCTCTCACAACCCCATTCGGAACAGGAGATGTGGGATTTGTCAATTACTGGGCCAAGAAAATACGTTTCCTCACGGTCAAGGTGAAAGTTTAATCTCACACTACCTGGGCTGCTGTCCCAAACAGTCACCAGCTATTGCTCAGTGCTCAATGTCTTCCTGGGGAATGCAAACAATTTCCAAAGATAGTTCCAGGACACCTTAAAAAAAAAGGCAGGGGGTAGGGGGAGCTTAACCATAAAATAATACTAAATCACAACCCATTACTAAATTCAATTGAAATGGTTTGATGTCTCTTGCTTTTTAATGGTTGAATTCCAGAGGAATGAATTCATCATAAGACACCATTGAGTTATGCATATTCCTGAGTTAACTAGGCTTAAATAGTTAGATGAAAAAGACTTTCTTTCTGGCACAGACTATACCAATATACTTATGTCCGGGCGCCATCCGTATTTTCCAGACTAGTAAAATAACGATCCATAGTGTGACCCTGGCCACTCTAATACGCAAATTCTATTTCTAATTGTTCTTTTAAAAGCTAATAATATGATCAATTGTCACAGACCCTACAACTGGAGGGTCAACAGCCTAGACCAGGTCAACACCAAGGGTCATGATCAATGTCAACAATGGCCAAGACCCTCCGACTGAAGGTAAACACCGAAGCCTCGCCACACACAAATGTTTTGTTCTCTCCAGGTCTGTACTTTCCCTCTCTGTTTTCTGAACCAAAACCATTCACTCCTTTTGATTCTTTGATATGTTTGGCATATCAGGCTGTTAGCCCACATCGGACTCTTGCTCTTTGATGGTGCTGTCAAATCTATTTGTAGATGTAATTGGTTATAGTTTCCATGTCCTTAGAGCTGCTAAGCTAGCAGTTTAATTTATCCTAATTCAGAACCTAATTGTCTTGCACTGCTGGCTAATTAAATGTTCAAAGAAGTGATAAATTAGGCAGGTTGATCATTACAGCACAAGTAATTAGCCAGTTGATCTGAAGCCAGCCAGGTTTTTAGGACAGGGCTTGGAAGGGGGGCCATGCCGAGTGATATGGCCCATGTGTCACACTGGTGTGTGGGAAGGAGGGTCAGTTGAGATCCAACCATGGGTAGGGGTCTCTTCGTTCAAGGTTAAGAATTTGCCAAAGTCTTGGATAGACCGAGGTTCAAGTTAAGGTACATTAGTGGCCACCCATTCCCCCCCCCCCCCACCTTGGAGTTTGTGGTGGGCACCGATCCATTGAGGAGTGGCCTGGAGCAGGGCTGGGCGCCCTTCAGTGAGGTTTCCGTACAGCTGAGACAAACAGGAGAAACCCTTAAGTAGAAGTGATTGCTGGACAAAGACTGGGTCATATGCTTAAAGGAAAACCTGATGGGCCTGATCCAGAGCTTGGGAATCTCAGCTGTTTGCTGCACACAGCATGAGCAAGGCTGAAAGGGTGCGAACCCTGGGCTAAGTCAGGCTGAAATGTGCTGATGGGCTGTGGTCAGAGAGTAGAAAGAGACTTGAATAGGCAGAGGTGACCTCTAGCACCATCCCAGAGGGACACACTGTGCCAAAATATTGGGTGCCATGGGCTACGTGCCAAAGGAGCAACCTCCGGAGCTGTTTGCAGGAAGGATTACCCTGACCTCAAAGAAGCAGAGCCTTTGTAGAGCCTGAGGAACCTGCAGGGAAGGTTCTAGTTTCCCTGGAGTCAGCTGAGAATCTCCTGCAAGACTGACAAAAAACTGAACTTCTGTCACCCACAGACAGTACAGGAGATTGGAAAACCACAGAAGAGCTCAGTCCACAGCTTTCTGCCGAGTCCCTGCCTCCGCTCCACCTTGAGTCTCCACGCGGAGCTCATCTATTTCTCGCAGCACCCCTTACTGAAGGCGCCCAAAGACACCTTCGCTCCCCAAAGCACCACTCCCTCAAGGCTTGGCTGCCGCAGGTTTGACTGATACTCTGGAGCAGCACCACCCGGTAGAAATAAAATGTGATATATTTTATTTAAAATACGGATGTATTTTTAGATTTTCTAGTGACCACATTAACAAAAAGGAAAAAGCAATAAGTGAAATTAGTTTTAATAATGTATTTTATTTAACCCAATATATCTAAAAGACTATCATTTCAACAAATAGCCTATATAAAAATTATTAATGTGCTATTTATACTCCTCATTTCCATCCTAGATCTTAGAAACTCTGGGGTGTATTTTGCACTGACAGTGCATCTCAATTCGGACCAGTCCCATCACTAGCACCCAGCGGGCACACGTGGCTAGTGGCTGCCACAGCCTCAGCACAGACCTGCAGCAAGGGCAGGAAGTTAACTTTACAGAGTGAGTGGTAGGCAGAGTCATGTTCCCCCCTCAAAGATGTCCCCATCCCAGTCCCTGGAACTTGTGAATTTGTTAAGTTACATGGAAAAGGGGGTTTAGCGTTGCAGATGGAATCAAGGGGGCAGAGAGGGAGAACGTCCTGTATTATGGGAGTGGTCTCCATGCAATCACAAGAGTCCTTCGACGTGGGAGAGAGAGTGAGATGAATCAGCATTGTGGTGATTCAGCTGGCTATTGCTGACATTGGAGATGGAAAGGGGGAGGGCATGCAACAAGGAATGCAGGCAGCCATTAGAAGCTGGAAAGGCAAGAAAATGCAGCCCCTTCTGATGCCTTGAGTTTAGTCTAGAGAGACCCATTTTGGCCTTCTGATTTCTAAAACTGTAAGTTAAGAAATCTGTTTTGTTTTATTCCACTAAGTTTGTGGGAATTTCTTCTAGGAAACTGACACAGGGCAGGAGAGCAGAGACCTCAGCCTTGGATGCTGGACATTATTTCCTTATAGCTCTAGAACGCCCCCTGCTCTCGGTGTCCCATTCTCTAGGACTCAGGGGATGCCTTTCATTCTCCTTTAACAAAGGTGGCACTTTTCTTGAAAAAAACTGACAATCCCCAACTGGCATTGCTCCCCACTCCCTGCCTTTCTCTACCCCTGACCATGCTACCCAGACAGCTGCATGTTCTGCCAGTTCCCTCCTAGTGTCCAGCATGACACAGTCTGGACGTTGGGGCCTGAGAACAGATCGATGAAAGGAGGGAAGGAAAAGGATTTTGTGGACTTTCGAAGTTAGTCGGGCAAGTTAGCCAGCTCTTGTGATAACTGCACGTTCTGAAAAAGCCAAGGGTTTCCCATACCTTCTTCTACCCTCTGACCCGCTCTTGTTCAGAAGGTATAGCATGTGACATGCAGTCCAAATGTATTTCTCAACTTATCTCCAGAAACAAGGACGTTCACAGACGTTCTGCCCAGGTTTGGGGCAGATTTCTTTCTATGTTTAGTCTATACAACTTTCTGTGAACTTTGTCCTCCTGGGTACCTTAATAGCACTTGAAGAGGAGGTCAGAGGAGATGAGTGTACACCTGCAGTCTTCAACCAAGCTAATCTAAATCTTGCAAATAATCTTTTCCCATCTGAAAACATGGAGAAAGTTTTAGTCACACAAATGTCTTTTAGGACAAGATCTATTTTTCTAATGGAAGGAATCTTTCAATAAATTCACTTTGGGTAGAAAAGTCGTGGCCTTCTGCAAAATGCAGGGATTGCAACCTGACTCTCAGGCTGCAGGGGAAGTGGTAAAATCTTCTCCAGCTGAGATGAGGAGCAATTTCTCTTTGCTTTTGCTGCACAGAGCCAGGAAGCTGTGAACAGTCTTTGTGGTTCAGCATGAGACCTTTCTTTATCAGCACAAATATTCAGGAAACCTATTAAAGCCACAGAAGACCTGGTGGGAGGGGATTTTGTTCATTAAAAAAAAAGTTAAAGGGGATGAATTAAACATGGGCGGACACAGTGTGAAGCAGAAACCACCCAAAAGAATGCAGCCATCGGAAGGGCAGGAAAGACTTCAGCTGTCAACAACAGAACAATCCAGAATTCTTTGCCATGGGGGGGTGGTTCAGGGAGCAGATCCCTGAGCCACCTCAGGGATCTGCTCAGGAGGGCCCAGCATGTCGGTGGCAGAGCTGAAATTGATCTATCACGCAATTCCTTCTGTAGCCAGAAGTCCTCTCCCATGCCCCCACTCAAGTTATTTTTATTCACATCTCTTGGTCTGTATCCCTGCCCTTTCTCTCTCAGAATGCCCTCTTCCTTCCTTGCCAATGCTCCTTGTCACTCAGTTCCCTGCAGTCCTAACTCAGCTATGTCTCACCACTCAACGCACATACCTCCCTTCGCATTCTTGCAGCACATCACATGTAGGGAAACGCAGTATCAGGCGCATTTGCAAAAATAAGTGCAGAGCTCTGCTGGGCTGGCTGCAGAAAAATCACTCGGAGAGCTTACTAAAGAAAAGGATACCAGGAGTCCACCCCAAGATATTCTAACCGAGGCCCAGAATCTGTATTTTTAATAGACTCCCAGGCAGCTCCGCAAGCTTTGGCAGTACCTTCCCTTGTGGAATCTACTTCCTAGACCAGATGTCCCAGTGGAATATCTTCCACCTCTTCTGTTTGTTGTGTGGGTGACCTGTGCCATGGGGCTCCAGCCCCAGGCCCTTTCCATAAACAAATTCCCTTTCAAACACCCAAGAGATTACACGGCTGGGTTTTTTGGTCAGACCCCACCAGCGGGCTGGTGACTTCATTCCCCACCTCCTCCTTGGATAAACCTCCCTTTGATCGGTGCAAGTGCTCGTGGGTTCGAAGATCACACTCAGAGGATAAGAAAGACTCAAAACCAAGCAGCGAGCTCTTTCATCACCACCTCTTTGCGGATCATTTTATCAGCGGATCTGCTCTGTGCCGCAGTCCCCGTAGAAATGTATTGATTTTTAGCTTCTAAGGCTGAGGCAGCGGGCCTTGGGGCAGCCTTCCAGGTGGGGACGTGACCTCTAACCCTGTAATGAGTCAGGTGTTGGAGCAGTGCTGCTCTTCCTGACCTCCCAGCACCTACCGGGGCTGGGCTTCCTCCAGGCTCACCTGGGGCCGCTCAGCCCTCACCTCTGCTGCAGGGAGCGCCCTGGCTACAAAGGAAGCAAGGCGTGACCACCTGTGGCCACACTGGGTAGGCAGAGCTGGAAAAGCACACCTCCTGGGGGCCACCTGCCTCCCTGTAGAGCTGAGATGGCCACAGGGTTCAGAGGGAGTGGGGAGCCCACTCTGCTCACCCTTCCTGATGCCAGTTCTTGGCTGGGATACACATTTCCGAGTGACACTGGTGAGTTTCAGAGCACCCAGAAAACAGTGAGAGGGATAAAGAAGTGATCTAAAAACTAAGTCAAATGGGAAACATTTGACGTCCTGGGTGCTATACTTCAGTTAAGGATAAAACTTAGAGGGACTAAATATAGTTAAGATGTCAATTCTACCTAAATTGATTTACAGATGCAACGCAATACCAATCAAAATCCCAACAACTTACTTTTCAGAAATAGAAAAACCAATAAGCAAATTTATCTGGAAGGGCAGGGTGCCCCGAATTGCTAAAAGTATTTTGAGGAAAAAAAACGAAGCTGGAGGTCTCACGCTGCCTGACTTTAAGGCATATTATGAAGCCACAGTGGTCAAAACAGCATGGTACTGGCATAAAGACAGATATATTGACAAATGGAATCGAATAGAGTGCTCAGATATAGACCCTCTCATCTATGGACATTTGATCTTTGATAAGGCAGTCAAGCCAACTCACCTGGGACAGATCAGTCTCTTCAATAAATGGTGCCTAGAAAACTGGCTATCCATATGCAAAAGAATGAAAGAAGACCCATATCTCACACCCTATACAAAAGTTAACTCAAAATGGATCAAAGATCTAAATATTAGGTCTAAGACCATAAAACAGTTTGAGGAAAATGTAGGGAGATAGCTTATAAATCTTATAACTGGAGGCGGTTTTATAGACCTTACACCCAAAGCAAGAGCACTGAAGAAAGAAAGAAATGGGAACTCTTCAAAATTAAACACTTCTGTGCAAAAAAAAAAAACTTAGAGGGAATGCAAGGGTGATTCAGTGGTAGAATTCTCACCTGCCATGCCGGAGACCCGGGTTCGATTCTTGGCCAATGTACTTTCCAGAAAAACAAACAAGCAAGCAAAACAAACAAGCAAAACAAAAATTCAACAAATGTTGCTGCAATAACAGGATAGCCACATGGAAAAAGAATGAAATGTGGCCCCACCATACAGCATTCAAAAAAACAAAAACAGTCAAAGGACTTGGGAATGATAAGACTGAGGAAGATTTAAGCAGATTGGGTGATGTTAGATTTTTTTCTGACATCTGAAGGGATTTTTTCAAGAAAGAGAGGTTAAGGCTTACTTGGTATTGCTCCATGGGTGAGATGGCGGGAGCTGGTTTGAGCTGGCCCGGGAGGTGACCCTTCAGGGAAAGGACAACTGTGCAGCCACGCAATGGCTGGTCTTGTGTGGAGTTTGCACTTACCCAGCCTTGGTTCTCTTGTGGTTTGTGTGACTAGCTCTTTTAAGCTTCACAGCATCCTATGATACATATATTACCCCTTTCTACTTTTTATTTAGAAGGCAACTGAGGCATGGAGGGTTTAAGTAACTTGCCCAGGATTACCTTAGCTCTGCTAGTAAATGTTAGAGCTGGGATTTGAACCCAGTACTGTGGGTTCTAGGCCTTTCTCTGACCACTAGGTGACACTGCTTCTTAAGCAGATTTTGCGTGATAAACTAGGGCTGTTACAGAATGGCACAATGTCTTACATAAGTGGAAGACTGCAGAGCCGTGTGGTAGTTAGATTCAGTTGTCAACTTGGCCAGGTGAAGGCACCTAGTTTTGTTCCTGCGGACATGAGCCAATGGTACGTGAACCTCATCTGTTGCTAATTATATCTGTAGTGGGTTAGGAGGCATGCCTGCTGCAATGAATGATGTTTGACTTAATTGGCTGGTGCTTAAATGAGAGAACACAATGTAGCACAGTTTAAGCAGCTCAGCTTTCCTCATCTCAGCACTCACAGCTCAGCCCAGGCCTTGGGAGATGCAGAAAGAAGTCACCCTGGGGAAAGTTGTTGGAACCCAGGGACCTAGAGAGAAGGCCAGCAGAGACCATCCTGTGCCTTCCCACGTAAGAAAGAACCTCAGTGGAAAGTTAGCTGCCTTTCCTCTGAAGAACTAATGAAATAAATCTCCTTTTATTAAAAGCCAATCCATTTCTGTTGTGTTTATTCCGGCAGCTAGCAAACTAGAACAAGCCGTTCATTCATTCAGATGATGACGTGCCAGGCCCCATGCTACACCCCAGGCAGACAGTTCTGGCCAAGACAGAGGTAATTCCTGTTCCAGTGGGTTCTGATGTATTTATTTGAGCAACTGCAATGTGACAGTGTTCTGCGCAGACAAGAGCCCCTGCATCCTTCTAGAAAGTTCTTGAATAAGTTCTGCTACAAATATTTCAGTTGATGTCCAAATCTTTCAAACAGTGCACTCTGGGAGACTGTAGGATGAGAGAGATGGAAAGGAGCCACAAAACAGAATAGTCCCCTGTCTTTTCAGGGCAAGAATTTAGTTGGTTTTCCTTCACTGGGAACTATTTAAACAATGATTCCTGATGACTCTTTTACCATGATCTTGACAAAAATAAACATGGAAAGAGGTTCTGAATCCAGTTTTGAAAAGAAAAGTCTGGCGCGTGGGCTGTGCCATCCTGGGGCCAGCAGCTCGGCCTGGGGTGGTCTCTCCAGGCTGCAGAGCTGGAGTCAGGCCCTTTTGGCAGCGAGGAGCCTGGGGCGTGGGGAAAAGGAGGAGTGAGAGCAGGAGAGCTCCGAAAGATGCCCACAGACTGCTGACCCCCCTTTCTAAAATCTGATGAGATTAACCTAAAGAATGAAAAACTGAGCAAAAAAAATACATATATCCATCATCGGAGGACTTCATAGACAGCTACAACCTCTGGCCTCATTTTGAAAACCAGTATCTGCCGGACAGTTGAAACTTAGACTGAATGAAGGGAGGGTGTCAAGAAAGTCAGGGTCTCTTGACCTTCCGCTAATGGATTTGCGTCTCCCTCATCTCATTGTGGTGTCCTGAGGGCAGGAGCAGGGTGAACCAGGGTCCCGGCCTCCCCAGGGCTGCACTGCCACCCCTAGGCGAGGACCTCACAACCCTCACAGCCTCGAGGGAGCGCGGAGAAAGCCACCAGCTCGGAACCCACTCACCAGGGACATGGGGACCAAGACCAGCTCACGTTAAATCACCAAACACTGGCTTCGCTGTGACCTGCCCCACCCCCACCCCCACCTGGGGCTCTGCTCACCTCTAAGGGAGAAGACACAGAAGGTGAGTCAGGGAGGGCGCTCGGGGACCTCAGGTGATACCTGGGAGCTCTTGGGGAGTTTTCTTCTGGCAGGCGATGTGCCCGAAAGGTGAGGCAGGGAGGCCAGGAGGGCAGCCCCAGCTTCCTGCAGCTGCCCACCCCCATTAATCCCAGAGCAAATAGCAAATACGTTCCATCTTAATCTAGAAAGCCATATTTATGGTGGGTTTTCAAAAAAAAAGGGGGGGGGGAGGAAGGAAAAAGACACTTAATGAGCAAAAAGCAGGTGAAGAAAAATTACCTCTGGAAACAAGACATTTTCAGACACTTTTCTCTAGACTCAATTAGAAATTATGGAGAATGTGTATTTTCTGAGAACAGGAGCAACTATTCTCCTAGCTTGGGCCTGGCAGAGCTGCTTGGCCCACATCCCAGGGAGGCAGGTGTCCTTATGAATGAATAAAGGGCTTCTTCAAAGTGCCCCACGGCCCGGCCAGCCCTGATTCCTTATCCAGTCCTTGGAGATAGGTTTCCCCAAGGGTCGGCGCTGCATCCAATAACTTTCAACAATAGTAGGATTCAGACAGTCTACCAGACACTTCGCACACATGATCTGCTGTGGGACTTTGTGGGGGCGATATGGTCACAATTTTCATTTTACAGATGGAGAAACCAATCAGCAGGGAAGCTGCACCACACAGTCATTGTCTGGAGTTTGTGGGTGGCAGACTCCAGAGGTGCCAGTTATCTACTGCCATGTAACAAACAGCCCCAGACTTTAGCTGGCTTACAACTACAATGATCGGGTTATTCTTATCTCCTGTGGCTCTGAGAAATGGCTGGCTCATCTAGGTTATTCTCACTCTGGGCCCCCACTGAAGTTGAAGTCAAACTGTGGCTGGGTGCCTGTCTGTGCTCATCTCTCTCTCCCCTCTCTACCCCCCTCTTCCCTCCCCCTTTACTCCCCTCTCTCCCCTTTTCTCTTCTCTCTCTCTCTCTCTGTCCCTCTCTCCCCTCTCTTCCCCCCCTTTACTCCCCCTTTCTCTTCTCTCTCTGTCTCGCTCCCCCCTCTCTGTCCCCCCTCCCTCCATTACTCCCCCCCCACTTACCCCCTCTCTTCTCTTCACATGGTCTCTCCAGCACAGTTGCAGTAACCTGACTTCTTACATGGCACCCCAAATCTTCCAAGTAACCATCCCAAGAGTACCGGGAAGAAAACCCATGGCCTTTTCTAACCCAGCCTCTAATCAAGCAGTGCCACTTTGGTCCTGGAGGTGACCACAAACACCTGCCCAGGGTCAGGGGGAGGGGACAATAGTCAGTCTCTCCCTGGGAAGCACCCACCAAGTTTGCAGATATGCTTTGAAACCACTGTCCCAGGCCTTTGGACTGCAGATATGAAAGTGTTCTCTAGCCCTGCTTCCTCCAGGAGTTAATGCTGGGGAGAAAAAAGCCCCTGCTGCCCCCTTACCAGGCCCTTATGCATTCCTTCAGCCAGGCACTAAGGGGCAGCCTCCGACTCGGTGGGGGCCAGGGAGAGAGGTTCAGGAAAGAATTGAGCCTGGGGAAACGCATGTCCCCAGTTCTAAAAGGAGGATTGATGGGGCCACAAAAAGGGACACGGGAATGCCCCCCCCCCAAACTTCCTCTACCATTTCTCCTTCTCTCTGCTCCAACTTTCCCCAAACCAAAGTGTCAGGAGAAAAGACTTTGAGGGTACATCAGAGCCCCCTGCTTGTCCTTGCCCCTGGCCGGCCGTGCCCAGAACTTTGCTTTTGCTTTTACAGAGGGAAGCAGCTGAACGGAGAGAGACTCAGGCTGTGTTGCGTTTACAAATCATCTAGTAAATCGATGCTGAGGTAGCTTTCAAGTCTGTGGATGTCTGTGGGACTGGGCACTAAACACTTGGTTTATTTCTAGTAGTAAAGTTTTCATCAGACAATCTTTTCTTTTTAATCGAGCTAATAATTCCACTCCCGTCCTTTGGGCTGAATCATACCAGCTCTAACCTGACCATGTCTCCCTGAACAAATGGCCCAATAAAAAGCAGTGAAAGCATGCCAAATCAGCAGCCTACCCTGTCACCTGCCTGCTGGGCGTCTCTGAGTAAATCCCTCAACCTCTCTGAACCTGTTTTTATCTTACATAAAACCGTGGAAACACCTTCCTTGCAGGTCAATAGATTAAATGGATATAAGAGACCCTAGCCGAGGAACTGGCATGCAGAAGGTGATCAATAAATGCAGTTTGAGTCTATTTTCAATTGGTTTTGTTCTAAATCTAACCCACCAATCTTGCAATCTTATTTAGCCACCCCTTGTGATTTTAAAGAATGCTTATTTCCCCTTCTGATCGAGAAGGTGATTATTCTCATAATATTAGTAGCCTCTTAAAAAGTGCAAAGAAAAGAGTGCAAATCACTCATAAGCTGTTACAGTAAATAAGCCTAAATATTCTAGCAGTTTTCTTTTCAAATTTTATGTATCTATGTGCATGTATATGAATGCACACACGTGTGTTTGTATTAAGTGTGTGTGTGGGAATGTGCGTCCATATGTAATCCCATTTGCTATTTCATAATTTGTTTTTGTCACACGCTGTCTCATTGTAAACATTTCTACATGTCACTAAATAGTCATTAAAAACCTCACAACCAGTTGGTTATATGATAATCCATTGTAAGAACATGCCTCAATTTAACACCATTCTTCTATCATTGAACATAGTTTCCCTCTAATTTGCTCAACTACTTTATTAATAATACAGAAAAATGAATAGCCTTGCTCATAAATCTTCCTCTCCCTCTCTTATGTTCTCAAGACAGATTCCTCAGAATGAACTCACAGTGTCAAAGATATAAACAATTTAAAAGATCATTTTATGTATTGCCACAGAGCTTTTCAGAATCGGTATCAATTTATGTCACCATCAGCTGTTTGGAGAATGCCAATCTAACCGCACACCACCCAGCATTATTATCTATAATTTATTTCTTCATCCATTTGATAGGCAACATAATTATCTTTTGTGCTGCTTTAATTTTTCATTCCTTTCCTTATTCATTAGCTTGAACAATTTTACTATTTTTCTAATTTGTTAATTGTCTGATTATGTCCTTTTTACATTCCTCCAAAGGGGTGTTCTGTTTATTATACACTGAAAAAGAAAATCTTTTTAAATAAAGCAACAATAACCCTTTCCACTTGATATTTACTGATTTTCTTTTTTGTTGCTGTTTATGTTTTTTTTTTTTTGATGGGTAGAAGTTTGGGATTATTTATGATTTGACTCACTGTTTTTGAATGGAGAGTTTTTCTCTATATCACAATCAACTAACTTATTTTAATTTATTATGAATTTACTTTCTCTGTGTAGTATAAAGTGAGGACTTAACCCAATTTTGTTTCAAAGGAGGTGGTCAATGTTCTAAGGTCAGATGTTGACTCACGTAACCCTTCACCATCGGTGGCAGCTCTTTCTTTACCGCGGTGCCCCCATCTGTCTCAGGGCCAGGTCCCCATTTCCTGGACCTCTCTCCTGACTCCTGGGTCCACAATGCATTGTCATTACACGGCTTGATGGGCTATTCCGTATGTACCAAGGCTGGCTGGGTCACACAGCACTCTTCTTACTCGAGATTTCATAATTTCTTAGGGAGCTCATGATTCATTGTAATTCTTCTCTTTATCTCCTGATTGGCTCAACACTTTTAATTTTGACATCACTGTAGACTCGTGAGAAATTTCACAAGTTGCACATAGAGTTCCAGGTCTCTTTGGCCAGCTTCCCACAGTGATGACGTCTTTTATAACTGTGCTACAAAACCAAAACCAAAAATTGGCATTGGAACAATAAACTAGACTACCAGCATTATTCCATTTTTAGCATTTTACATGCAAGTGTGTGTAAGGGGGCAGGGGTCTATACTATGTTATACCATGCATATATTTGCATAAGCCCTTCCATAATTAAGTTGCAAAACTATGCCGTCAACACAGAGAAATTCCCAAGTTCTACCTCTTTATATTTACACCAGCCTCCCATCCTTGGTCCCTGCCCACCCTAATCTCTTCTCCATGTCTATGGTTTTGTTTTCAAAAAAGCATTATTAAATGGAATCATGCAATATATCACCTTTTGATCTTGGCTTGCTTTCTTGAACCTAATGCCCTTGATTCATTAAGGCTGTGTGTACCTAAACAGTTCATCCCTTTTTATTGCTGAGTAGTATTCCTTTGTATCAGAGCTTGTTGGACCAGTTACTCCTTGAAAAACATTTGAATTGATTTCAGTTTGACAGTACTGTAAACAAAGCTGCAATGCACATTTATGCACAGGTGTTCGCATAAACATAAATTTTGATTTCCTTGGGATAAATGCCTGAGGGTGCAATTGCTGGGTCATATGGTAGTCGCATGTTTAATTTTAAGACAAACTACTGAGCAAGTCCCCAAAATTCTATTCCATTTTATATTACCACCAGCAATGTATGAGAGATTCAGTTCCTCTGCATCCATCCTTACCAGGATTTGCTCTAATTATTTTTATTTAGCCTTTCGAATAGGTAGTTAATGATATCTCCTTGTGGTTTTAACTTGCATTTCCCTGATGGCCAATGATATTGATTAATCGTATTTGTTTATTTTTTTTCCCAGATGAAATTTAAAATCATGATTCAAAGGTCATCCTCCCCCCAAAAGTCCATTAATATTTGTATCGATTATGTTTAATATACATTAAGTTTTATCTTCCCCTTCACCTAGGTCTTGCACATTCTTTATTGCATTTATTACTAGTTTTGCTTTGCTTTACTCTGTCTTGTTTCAATTTTGCAGCTTTCTTGAATGGGATTTCTCACTATGCCTTTAGATGTATTGATAGAATGCAGTAAATATTTATTTTTGTGTATTTACCTTTTATTCAGTCACTTCACTGAACTCTATTATTCATCTTAATAGCTTTAGAGTTTTTCTGTATACACAGTTATATGTAATGAAATAAAATGGTCTAGTAGCTAATATCTATTGAGCATTAGGAATGTGCCAACTATTGTACTTTTCATGCATTATTTCACTTAAATCCATTTGGCATCTTAAGAAAGGCTCATTGGCCAGATGGGCCTCCTTGCTTGAATTAATTGTGTCCTGCACTGGTGTCTGCTATTAATTGTAATTATGGGTTGTTCTGGAATATACGTATGCAGGCACTGGGCAGAGTTAGCCAGACTGGAAGCACCCTCTGAGTCATCACACCTTGGGCTCTGTTCTCCTGCGTGAATGTGTACAGGAAGGGAGGCGAAAAGATATAAAGTCTCAGCTGAAAGGGTGGGAGTAAAAAGGTTTTGCTGGGCAAACAGCAAGGGCAGGGGCTCCCTGTAAACAGCTTGTAACTCCAGCTTTGAAGACACTCCAGGCCAATCACTGAAATCAGGTCAGCAGTAGCCCAGCTCTCTAACCCTCCCCTCCTCCCCAGCCCCACCCCCCAGCCCCCAGCCCCCAGCCCCCAGCCCCCCAGCCCCCTAGATCCATCTTACCTAGAAAGGGAGTTTCTGATTTCTTGAGTTGAGTGTGCAGTTTACTTTCTTATATAAAAATTTAAGTACGCACAAGTACACATTTATCTCTCACTTCTACTTTAACTGTATTCCATAAGAGTTGATAGGCATTGTTTCGCTGTCATTATTTTTTAAATGGCCTATAATTATGGTTTTGCTCTCCTCCTTGACTCAAAACTTATTATAGCTTTTGTTTTAAGTTCCAGGCAAGTGGGTATCTTTAAACATTCATAATTATTATTATTATTTGCTTTGTGATAAAAAAATATGAAACCTACAATTTCTGCTTTTTGAAATTTATTAAGTTTTCCTCAAGGCGTGGTAAATGGCCAACTCTTTCATGAATGCTTTACAAGGAAATGAATTCTCTGTAGGTTTATAGATACAGAGAGATGTGATAGAAATAGATAGATGGAGCTATAGATGAACGCAATCCGAATACTTATCCATTAAAGCTCATGAGTGCTTAAAGAATTGCATTATCTCTCACAGTTTTTCTAGTATTTGTTTTCTATTTCTAATAGCTGGGTCTTTTATATATTGATAAATTGATACTGAATTTTGTACTTATTACTAAAATAAACTGTCCCTTTATATTACTTAGTGTATTTTGTCTTGAATGCTACTGTTGTTCCTGGTGCCTTTTGCTTTGAGTTTTGCTATTTGCCCTACAGAGCCTGATATATCTTTGTTTATCCTTTAAAATATGGGAGGGGTGAGGACTGTGCTGATGAAAAAATGAGTCTTGCTAATCCACTGGCAGGTATTCAGAAAACCCTGTTCTAGAAAATGTCCTGGTCTTCCGGCAGGTCAAGCCCTCTAGGCATGATGTAACTAATATGTCCTTTAAAATTTTATGAAAAAGAAGAAAGGATATTCACTCCTTTACTTAAGACCTAGTCCAGTGTGGCAGAAACAGTCTTTCTTTAGTTTTTGCCTTGATTTTCTGGAGCCATGGATGAGCAATTTCCCCAACAGCCTCTTACTTCTGGTTAGTATTTGCCAACTGGGGGGGCCCAGAGAGAAAATATTGCCATTAAGGTACCACTAAATTAAGGCAGGCTGCCCAATCCTACTTTGTTTTTTAAGGACTTCTCACCCTCTGGCAGAGGCTTCTCATATTTTTGACTCAGCTGGACACTGTGCTAAATCTTGAGGGTCAATTGGACCAAGGATTTAAATACTGGATGTGGAATTATTTTACTGGCATACCAATTTAGTATCGCCAATCAAAGCTGAACAGCTAGAAAGATAGCAGTAATTTATACATGGGAAGAGGAACAATTTAGAATTTCTAGAAATGTAACTATGGCAACAAATTAAGAAAGTTAGCTACAATTTGTCATCCCTTAAAGTCATGCATATTACATTATCCTAATAATTTACGTAGTAATTACTTAACAAGCCCAAATGAGGGGAATAAGTAATCGTGCGAGCCTAAGGCTGTGATATCTGTGTGGTTTAAAAGTACATGGCCTTGACTTTCATAGTCAACCTTATTACCTTCTATGCTTTACCATCAGCAAAATGGATAGCCTCTGCTTTCATGAACGTCACGGTTGCACAAACAAAAATTGCTTCTACGAAGACTATAACAGAAGCTCAGCACTATATACTCAGCTCTTTGCATGTACATAGGGCAATTCACCAAATAGCAAGTGGAATATTTTGAACAGCCCTAGTTTAGAGTTTCCTTGGTTCCAGTCTTTAATGGAATTACATACTGGTCACCAGGTAACTACAGATTTATCTACTTCCTCACCAGCTATTTGGGGTATAAGAGACCCAGTTCTTTGGTAGAAGTGACCACTAGAAAGGACAAATCCACAGGCAAGTCACTGATTGGTTGGGAAATGAGGTTCTTGTAGGACTCAGAGTTGATCGAGTAGCTGAGAAACTGGACATCAGGTCTAAGCCAAATGAATCATTCATTCAAACAATTTGGCCAAACTCCCCTTTCCATTTTTTTCCTAAATTAGGTACATGATCCATTCCTTCTGGCCTCTGTGAAAAGGGAATTTCTTGAAGCCATTCTAGGTTTGCTTAGAGAGGTGACTATGGTACAAACCAAAAGCAGAAGAGTTTTTCCATGGCTTTTTCCACCTACAGAATCACTGGAACATTCATCCCATGCAAAGTCTTATCTTTGCTTAAAGGGAAGAAGCGGATGTAAATTTTATTGCTATGTCCTCCTTGTTCTCACATTTACCCTCAGCTTCCAGGTTCCTAAGTTATTTTGTACTTCAATTCAGCAGTGTTTATTAATGTTTATTGCGCTGTCCTGTCTCTCACCCCCTTGGAGAGTGAGGTCTGCAGGGGAGCCACCGCTCTTAGGAGAACTTATAGGAGGTCCTGTGTCAGGAGTTTGTGCCCCACTGGTCTGCCTGCCTCACGCGGGTGCCATTCCCAGAAAGAGTCGCCAGTTCTTTTATTATGACAGCTGCTGTCACTACCATCCCCTCCCAGGTACCACTGACCCCAGAGGTACAAAAGCCCTATTTTTATCCCCAGGAAAATCCAGCAGCCATGACCCCATTTCCATTGTTAGTTCTAGCTCCCATCTGCCCTTCTCTTCCTTTAGCATCAGCAAGGGAAGCATCTGGAGCTTGTTAAACTGGAAATCCCTGCCCCACCCACAAGATCTACTTATCAGAATCTCTGGGGATGGAATATTCACTTTAACAAAGTTATCAGCCATTCTTAAGTGCACTACCCTAGAGTGCTAAAAGAAAACATTAGACTAGTCACCAGCAGGACCAAGTCTCCTGCAAGCCAGGGCTTTGTTACTGCAGCACAAACAAGCTTATCCTGACTAACACTCCATGCAGGACAACATATGGAGATGGTCGTTTGCTCAAACAGAATACCCTTCTTCTCTTCCACCTGTCTTCACTTCAGATATTCACTCATCTCCTTTTCTTGAAAGGTGTAAAATCTCTCCCCCTGGCCATCAAATCACCTTTCCTTCCCTTGGGGCAGCTTTTACTTCCCCTCCTCCAGCAGACTTCACCACACACAGCAGTCTGAGGCCTAGGAGAAAACGTTTTTCTCCTTTCCTGATATTTTCATTTGCTTGTTTTGCTACAATTATATTTCAGAAAAACGTTTTCAGACGACAGGGACCCTTTCGCACAAACAGATTTGCATTTTCAGCTGGTACCTTGGTAAAATAAACTGCAAGCATTTTTAGAGGGGGAAAAATTAAATCTCATTTTTAAAGGCTCTTATAGGGTTTTTTATTCAAAATGAGCATATATTAAACCTTTTATGAAAAAAAGATAGAGATCATTAATCTATTTTTGAAAAAAAAAATCTGTTCTCACACAAATACACAGCCGCCTGTGTGTGTGTGTGTGTGGATTTGGTTTAGTTTAATATGAGAGCATATATAAAGTACCTAACAGCGTGCCACGTATTTGCCTTCTATTTAGGCTTTTTTCTCTTCTACTGATGATGAGGAAAGGGCAAGAAAAATGATTAACAGGTTAGAAGCCAACTGAGAGGAAAGACTAAAGGAATTATGGATATTTGCCTGGAGCCAAGGAGGCTGATATGTAATTACAGTCTTCAAGTTAATGAAGCAATATTTTATGGGCGATAGTGAGCAACTGTGTGGTTTTTCTGTTGTTTTTTTTTTTTTTTTAATTCTAAGAGCAAGAAGCCCTTATGTTAACAATCAGACTGAGTTAAGAGTAGGAATTTTGAGTGGAGAAATTTGGTAATGGAGAAAAGCAGCACCCAGGAAGGACAGAGATTCACTGTCTGGATATTTAATAAGATATAATCAATGTTATGTAAGGCTCTGCAATACTAAACTGTCACGCCAGCCTGGTAGGTCCATAGCAAACTCTGAGGATGTTATCATTTCTGTAACTTTTCTCCTACTCTCCTCCTAGTTTGAAATCTTTTCCTTCTTCCCATCAACTTATCCAAATCTTACTCTTCATTCAATTTCCTGGCTTATTATAAAGCTTTTCCTCTACACTCCAGAGCTCCCTCTCACCTCTGATTTCCTGTGGCCTTGTCAGAGTAGATTAGTCAGTAATCTCTGCTACAGTAACACAGAAACCTGCAAATCTCAATGGCTTAAAAAATAAGGGATAATTTTTCACAAAAAAAATTTCCTGTAGACTTGTCAACTCTCCAGGGCAGACTGTGTTAAGCACTGACTCAAGGATGCTGAGTCTTGCCTTTACGTGGCCCACCATCTCAGGGCTTCCATGGTATATGTGGCACAGAAGGAGTCTGCTGGAGAACCATGCGCCAGATCTTGAGTTCTCACAGCCCACCAGCCAGAACGTCCTGCACGAATCCATCTAACTGCAAGGATATTAGGAAAATGTAGGGAGGGGTCATCTGTGGATATGTGGACAATTTGACTTTGTCCTCCACATGGAATCTTCTTTCTAGAGAAGTGTTGGTCTAAGGCAGATGCCAGGCCTCATGCCTTTCTTATATCCTTGTACCTCGGACTTGGTACACATCTGCTGATCACAATGATGACATCTCTTGTCCCATTTATCAATACCAGTTTTAAATACATGGCACAGATTATGGAACTTTGAGCAAAGTTGAGAAGCAGAAAGGAAGTATTCTGAGACTGTTTCTCACCTACACTTTCAGCAGGCATGCCTAATTTCCTGGCTTGTGTTTTGCCTTAGTCCGTGCTAACCATGGCCTCCAGTCCTCAAGATTCTGGCTTGTAATATGTTTTCCTCAATACCTCATTCCCAGGCTACGCTTTTGCTGTGTCCACCGTAGACCTTGGTCACCAGCCTGGAATCCATCTTAGTCCTGTACCTGGTTTGGGGTTTTGTGACCCAATTATGCCAACTGATGCTGCTCCATTATTTAACATGAGTTGTACTGTGTTGGTTGAAAATATTCAGAGCAATACAGACTTGAGTTCAAATCTCATGTATTACGTGGAATGATAGGTAAATGGAGATAACCCTACCTTTGTGGATCGCTGTGAGAAAGAAACAAAGGAATATGTATACAGTGTTTAGCTCAGTGCCTAGAATATAGTACATGCTCAATAAATGTTGTCATTACATTTACATTACAGAAGTTATTAAATCAGCAAGTTTGAAGTATTTAGGGGGAAGGGTACTGATATCTGTAATTTACACAAAATTCATTAAAAAATAAGCTGGAGATATTAAGAATTACTGATTGCATATGTAGAATGGAATGATTTCTAAAGGTTGTGTTAGCTAATCTTTTTTTTTAATTAATAAAAAAATAAGCTGGCTTGGTTGATGAACAGATGGATGGAGATTGGATAAAGCAAGTATAATAAGTTGTTAACAGCAGATTATAGGTTGTGGGTATATACATGGTATTCACTCCATAATTCTTTCAACTTGGCTGCATGTTTGAGCACTTTTATAACCAAAAATTGGGAAGAAATCAATGTTTTTATCTATTATCCCTACCTCCTCCAGACAGACAGGAGAATAAAGCTTAGACTATGCCTTGGATAGGTTCCTAAGCATTATGACTCTTGAATCTGACTCTTAACTTCTATCATAATTTTCAAGGCTATCTACAATGACAAATAAGGCACAATTTGACAAAAGAATAAAGAAGCAAGCATCTAAGGCCACAAGAACTAGTGTGAAGAATTTGGAACCAGGTACTTGCAGAACGTCCGCATAAAAATACAAACCTTCTTAATCTTATACATTATTTTCCAGGGAAAAACATAAACTAAATTTTACTGCAATGGGCCAGGTGCTTCCTAACTGGCAACACTGCTAATTCAATTTGTCATAAATGATCAATTGCATGTACCACTAAGATACCAGGGATTTGGGGGAAATAAAAGAAATCCTGAGTAAATAGAAGTTATGGCAATGCAGTCTACCAAGAAGTGCTCAGAAAATTTACCTCAAAGCCACAGCTACACCATCCCCTCGCTTCCTGAGATCTCTGGTAGCAACCACAAAAATTTGCAAGATTTCCTAGACCCTTGAAAGAAGCAAATAAAAAACCCATAGAATCGTAATGTTAAAAGAGACATTGGGCAATATCCAGTCAACCCTTCTCATCTTACAAGGGATGGAAGAGAAGTCCAAGACCTAAGTAAGACAAGTTGAAGGTAAATAACACTTTTGATTTCAAATTCACATGCTAAAGTGTATCTTGGGGTGATCTATCTGCCTCTCCCCCCATTATCTCCATCAGCACCCACAATGCACACAGCTTCAACAAATAAACAAGATACACTGTAAGTTAGAACCCTGAGCAGGCTATGAAAACCCATTGCAAGTTAGGGGTGCTGGCTCTTGCCTTTTAGTGATCCAACATCTCAGGCATATGTATCAGAAAAAGAGTCTGCTGGAGAGTCGTGTGCCAACTCTTGAATGCTTTAGCCTGGAAATGACAGTATCACTTCCCCTATGCCAGACCAGTCCTATACAAATCCATCTAACTGCGAGGATACTAGGAAAATGTAGAGAGTTTCTGAGTCTCCTGTGACCTACTGCATGTTCCTCAACCACAGCCCTAGCTGAAGCCCTCATGAACCCTGGCGTGGACTTCCTCAATTATTTCCTTAGCACCTTTCCAAACCTCAGTCTCTCCCCACTATGTCTTGCAGGTGTCTTGTGGATTAATCTTTCTTAACATGCAGTTCTGCTCACATCATCATTCTATTTTGATGGGTAGGGCATGCTCCTCCATCTCTTGGGATAAATGGCCACCGGGAACTCCTCAGTCCTTTGGATACATTAATTTCTGCCATCCTTGTCATACCTAGACAGATGAGGATCTCAGTTTGGCTCTAGTTGAAACCCTGCTTCAGATTCACAGTCTGGAATATGTTTTCCCCACCCCTGTATGGAAATTCTGCCCTTTTATCAACATAACAGTGCATATTCCACCTTGGCCATGTACGGCTCGCTGGTACACAGAGAGCCTTCCCTACCTCTGCAGGCCCTTGGCACATTGCTCAGCCCTCTGTTGTGGCTTTTACTCTATTTTGTCTTACGATACAGCTTTTGGACAGTCTCCTTGCTAGCCTGGAATCTTTTTGAGGTTCTGAAAAGTTAGGCCATTACCGAGCACTTATTCTGGGCTGGCACTTTCTCCCTGGCCTCTTGTTGAATCCTTACACTGTCGAGGCTGGTGCTATAGTGGAACAAAACAAGATCAAGGCCAAGAAGCAAAGGCCATCCAGTGTATTATCCTTCATAGGATTACAATAAATATCCAAGGGATTGATTGAATCATGATCCTTTCAAAGTCTTTGGACTTACATTCAGATATGGCATCTCAAAGCTTCCCCAAGAACTCAAAGATCAAAATGTTCGGTGTTAGACATTCATTAATGATACTTTATTATATATCCATTGGAGTTCTTCCCTTATTCCTACGCTTAAATATATCTCTCTGCTTCGAAGGGAAAAAGGTTCTTAAAGAGCAATTAACCCAGTAATGGCAAAATGCTGGCAGGAAAACAATGAAAGGCTAGCTGGTTAGAAAACATTGACTGCCAAGAGAAAGAGCATGGAGTGAAACATCAAATGACTAATGTTTGCTGTACGCTAGTACAAGGGACCAATCCTGAGTCAGAGGCATGCTTGTCCTGGAAGAGGACACAATGAAAAGTTACCCACCTCTGGATCTTAAGGAAACAGCTGACTTAGAGAAAGGGGAACATATCTCGTATCCACTCAACTCAACCGCCCATATAGCTGTCTTCTTTTCCTGAGAGTAAGAAGAGTAGATGCTGCTGTGAGTTGAGGTGTGAAGACCCAGTCTGGATGGCATGCTCATGTGCTTGCCTGTGAGAAACTGCACACAGTTTTCACTCATGCCGGGAGCAAGTCAATGGTGCCTTGACTTGCTGTTGAGAAATGAAATACAGTCAAAATATAAATCCATCTTGGTAACGCTTATTTTTTTTTCTGCGTGTATACAATTTGGAGGTTCTAAATACTTTAATGACAAGTGAAAGAAATAGAAAGTCTTACATTCGTTTAACAGATATTAATTGAGAATTCAGAAACAGTGCACTGGGACTTTTGCAGTAAATAGGCCATATATCATTAGACCTGCCTAAGCACCTGAGCTGAGCAGGTGCATCTCTTGGGGAGAGCAGCTGGGTTAGGGCCTGGACCCCAAGCTCAAGGAAGCATGCAGTGTCCTTGGGAAACTGCACTCTTCCCTTTTGTAAATTAAAAAAAAATTCAATTTTGAATTTTTAAAAAATTTCTAACAATATCCTGGGGTCCTAGGAAGATTCAACAGTGCATTTATCTTGAGTGGCCTCCACACTGATGAGCCCAGGCCCCATCCATGATCAATCTCGGCAGAGTGTAGCCCCAGCTCATGCCTGCTGTCCCAGATGAGTGGGATTCGCCCCTCAGACTGATATTAGGACTGGATCCCAAGGACCTGCCCTTGGACGGATGGAGTAATTATTTAAAGTGGCCAGGAATAAGAATCTCAGGGCAAAAGAAACCTATTTCTCAGAAAGACAAGTTGGGGAAACTAAGCCTACCCCCAAGTCCAAGAGGTGGGTTTAAGACAAGACATGTGACATCATGGAGAAGGTCAGGATGTAAAAAGGTGCATTCCTAGAGCACAGAATAGCTGGAAATGAGGCAAAGAACATTGCAGAAAAAATTCCTGAGAACAGAGATGAAGTTCCAGAAAGTTAAGCTCAAATGCACAGATGGATGGATTAGTTTGGTGTGATATCCTGGGGTAAGGGTGAACAAAGATACGATCGAATGTGACCTCAACTGGAGCATAGAGGGAGTGACTGGCAGAGAAAGAGGAGCATCGGAGTGTTCCAATGGGAATGCACTTTGACCTCACCTTGGAATTGAAAAGCTTTTCCAATCATTCCGATGGACTCATGGTTCTATTCTGAAAAAAAAATAATAAAATCAGTATTTAATATTGCTTCAGAGAATCTTATTTCTTCATGTAACAAGTCCTCTGAAGTTGCACTGAAGTTACACTTGAATGTACTGTATTTGCATTCCAGTTATTAATTCACATGGGTTGTTCTCCCTAATCTCTACATCACAGCACAAATCCTTTTCATGCTCCATTTCCTGCACGCTGCCGCCTCCTATTTTGTAGATAATGTTCTTTTTTCCATTATGATTACAAATGACAGGGAAAAAATACACAAGCCTCCACCAGGCCTGTGTAATAACCTTCCTACCACAACAATGTGGGCTGCTGTTGACTTGGTGTTTATCCTTCTTCTCCACGTAAGACAGTTACATGTCAAAGATTTTTACAAAGATAGACGCTGTTTAGGAGGTCAGGAGTGGATTAAGAAATCGGATCACCTTTACACTTGGCATTGATCTGCTTGGTTACTGGTTGCTACTTGTTTCTTCCAAAGTAGCTATTTTTTTTACCAATTTTAGTTTACCTGAGATTTTTTCTAAACTTTTTATTGAAATATAACATTGTAGCAGGCTGGATTTATCAAAATTTGTCACAGCAGCAGGTCGGTCCCAAATACTCTTTGAGAACTTTGCCAGTCCTTATCCAGAAAGGGAGTCTCTTTCCCCTTACCTTGAGATTGGGTAGGTCTTTGTGGCCGCCTTGATAAACAAAATGCAGAAGTGACCCTGCAGGGCCTCTGAGAGGTCATAAAAGGCAAGGCTGCTTCAACCAAGTTCTTTCTGGAGACTCCCCCTGGAGACCCAGCCACCTTGCAAGGAAGCCCAGGCCACAGGGAGAGGCCACATGTTGGTGTCTCATCTGCCTGCCCCAACCACCAGCATCAATTGTAACACATGGGAGGAAGCAAACCTTCAGAAGTTTCCAGGCCCTGCCTTTTTACTGCTCAAACTTGAGGCCAAGTGGGGAAGAGACAAGTTACCCCTGCCAACCCTTGCCCAAATCGCAGATAATTGTGTACAACTCATGCTGTTGCTTTAAGCCACTAATTTGGGGGATTATTTTCTATAGAGCCCTAGATCATTGAACAATTACAAATACAGAAACAAAAGTGACTGTCATATATATATAGGTGGATAGATTTTCACAAACTGAGCACAGCCATGTAACCAGCACCCAGATGAAGAAACAGCTTCTCAGAACCTTCCTCAGACCCCCTTCTGGTCATTCACTTCCTCCCTTGGGTAACCACCACTATCCTTACAGCTGGGATTATTTCTGCCTGCTATATTATCAGAGTTTTTACATGGTTGTCATGTCCCATTTGGGCCCAAGATATGCACTGAGATCTCAGGAACAAGGAACCCCAGCTCATGGGAGGGTCCCCAGTTAGGAAAGGATTGCTGGACATTGAGGGGAGCTGACTGCCACTATCATTGGAGAGCTCATGTGCAGACAGAACAGTTGAGGCAGAAATCCCATCCAGTACGGAAGGCATAAATGAAGGCTATGGTTTAAAGTCAACGGTCAGTAGACCTATTCAGGGTGCCTTGCCCAGCTCCCACCACTTCAGTACAAATGCCCCTCACAGCTACAGATGACAGAGAAAGCCTAAAGGTTCTAAGGGATCTTGGCTAAAATAATTGACCACACTCCCTTGACTACAACTGATCAGAAGAGGGATGGGCAGTTGGTCCAAGTTGAATCCAATGACACCCCCACCACCTCTTAGAAAGCACCACCTTTTGGCAGTTGTAGACCCTGGAGCTCCACAGTCTATACTCTCAGAAGATCATGACTTAGAACACATGCAAGATGACAAATAAGCTAAAGAAGCCAGGCCAAAGAGAGCAGGAGGATAAAGTAGACACACAAAGAGAAGCCATAATCAAGACCTGAGAGGAGTGTTGTGAGAGACCCCTCTATCCTTCTAATATGTTGCTTTTTTACTTGGGCTATTTTAAGTCATACCAAAGGCAGGAGGTTAGGCATACAGAACACTGGACCCAGACTGAGAGAAGTTATTCCAGATGCCAATTTCTTTGGACATGAAACAGTTGGTATACCAGTTGTCCTATCCAAGACTAGTTCTGGCTATAGGCAGAGTTGAGGCTGAGAACCAAAGACACGATCTCTTTAATATGACCAGCATGTAGGACAATGCCTGTATCAGTTCTTCAGCCTTCTCAGGGCTGGCACTTGCTCTGTGCTTTGTTCTCTGTGCAATGTTCTCACTTTGCACATATCATTCAGCATTGTGGAAATGTCTTTGAAATTGTACTTATTATTCTGGGCTTTCATTATTTGTTCATGGGTGTATTAGTTAGGGTTCTCTAGAGAAACAGAATCAACAGGGAACACTTGCAAATATAAAATTTATGAAAGTGTCTCACGTGACCATAGGAATGCAGAGTCCAAAATCCACAGGGCAGGCTGCGAAGCCGATGACTCCAATGGATGGCCTGGATGAACTCCACAGGAGAGGCTCACCAGCCAAAGCAGGAATGGAACCTGTCTCCTCTGAGTCCTCCTTAAAAGGCTTCCCATGATTACATTTAGCATCACTAATTGCAAAAGACACTCCCCTTGGCTGATTACAAATGGAATCAGCTGTGGATGTAGCTAACGTGATCATGACCTAATCCTATGAAATGTCCTCATTGCAACAGACAGGCCAGCGCTTGCCCAATCAGATGAACAGGTACCACAACTTGGCCAAGTTGACACCTGTCCCTAACCATGACAATGGGTCTCTTTGTTTTCTCCATTAAAAACTTCTCAAGAACAAGGAGGGTGCCTCATTCAAATCTATGGTCCATTGGGTTTTACTATGTTTTCAATGTTTCAAGAATAACTGAATAATTAAGTGAAAGAGACCCGATTTCTCATTCTGTTTTGTAACTAATTAGCTGTGTCATCTTAGGTAAATCAGTGAACTTCTCTTGGCTTTGGTTTTCTGATAAATTAAATAAAAAAGAGAGGGTTGCTTAGGTCTCTTCCAACTCAGAATCTCAAAGTGCTCTATTTATCCTCTGGAAAGCTATGAACCACTTATAGAAGAAAAACCAAAACCCTAGTGTCAGTCATCTCAAAGTAATATCTAAACCAGGCTGTGATCTGCCCATCTGTTTATTTTGGAGATCAGTCATGCTCTTGTTTCAGAACTCTGGTCTTGTGCAGCACCTCTTCTGCTCTGAAGCTGCTCCGAGCTCTGCCCCCGCCTTGTGTAACAGGCTGACGTTTGATCTTTTTTCACATTTTTTCCTGCTCTCATCACTCTTGGGAGGCTGTTTTACCCTCTTCTAACACCATCAAAGGTCTTTAATGCCTAGCTTTCAGCATATTGTGTGTCATCTTGTAGACGCTGCTGAATGTTAGCTTAGCATTGCCCAGGGACATCCCAGTCCTGGTGAATGACAAATGAGTAATGAACTGAAATTGCTCTCTTCTGGCTGGCCTCAAAAATAGCACTTCCAAATTGTAAGGTCATCCTCACTTTTGGGTAAGGAACTTCAGTGTAATTTCTTCACGGTCCTGTACCTGCACCTGAGGCTGACAGATACAATGGGAAGTATACTGAACGAAGAGTAAAGGGGACTAATCTAGTCCCAACTATGCCACTAACGCGTTTAGGTCAATATTAATACCCTCAACATTATTTATTCTATACATATATGGAGATTTTCTTAGCTTACCTTATAGAAGTGGTACTTAAATAGTGCCTAAGCATGCCCAACATTCCTCAGCTGGGTAGACCCATGTAGTATCACGCTTGGTTGGTGGAAACTCTAAGTGAATAAATGTGGTAAGACCCATGACTTTCTACCTGAGAGTTTATCTCTAAACTAATCGCAGCAGCCACTTTCCCAAAGTGTGTTTCAGATTCACAAAAGGCTTCTTGGAAGCAGGGTTCTGTAGTGTAGTGGATGCTGTAATATGCTACCTTGAACCCCACTTCTGGGCCAAAGCACTCAGCTCCCCAAATACTAACAGCTCGAACTTGACCCCGGTAGAAGAGAGCTGCCTCACTTGTGGTCACGGTCCCTTCCAAAGGAAGCTTGCATCAAACAGCCAATATGGGGTGATGGTGGTAGTAATAAAGACCCCTGCCCCTGGGTGTGAGGGTAGTTCAGTAGTAGAATTCTCACCTGCCATGTGGGAGACCCAGGTTTGATTCCTGGCCCGTGCACATCCCAAAAACAAGCAAACAAAAGAAAGAAAAAACAAACAAAAATTCAATAAATGATGCCACAATAACAGGATACTCACATGGAAAAAGAATGAAATGTGACCCCCACTATAAAGCATTAAAAAAAGACCCCTTCCCCTCACCCAATTCCAAGACAACTCTAAAGAGTGATTGATTCTGCCTTCTGAGCCCAGAGGACCAGCAGAGTTCAGCATCTCCATTGCCTAGTCTTGCTTCCCATGACAGGCATTGATCCTGAGAGCCCACCCAAATAAAATTCCTGCTCCTAAGGGAACCTGATTTGTTACCTAATGTCAACTAAATTTGGGAAACACTGTCTGATGCATCTCCCTGATACATCTTTGCATGTCAAGAGGACTTAAGTCCAAAAGAACAGGAGTTCTGACAACAGATGAACCTAGCTTTGAATCTGTACTCTACTAGAAATGTGACCTCAGCCAAGTTACTTGACATCTTCAAACCTCAGTCTTTTCATCTCAGAGCTCCAAGTATTCACAGTACACAGCTGTTAGAGCAGATTGGAAGCTTAAGTGGGCTCATGACATGCCCTAAGCACAGTGCCTAGCCCTCGTTAATCACCAGCATTGAAGATGACATCAGCAAAGAAATCTGCTTGACTTTGTTCAAACAAGTCTGAACCAAACGAGGTCAATTTGAATATACTCAACATTATTTGGGAGCCCCCATGGGACTTACTGAGGTACAGATTACCCTTTAAAACTCTCTTCTATGTGGAGTCAAATGGGGGGCTGGACCTTGAGGCTCCCTTCCCTCACCCATTCCTTGGGAAAAGGAGTTTTGACATAGGTAGGGCCCTGAACTGATCATTTTCATCAGAAGATGGAGAGTTTGGATGGAGAAATAAAGAGATTAAAAGATTTGCTCCCCTGGAGAGGAGTCTCTTTGGGAGCTCTCTTATTTGGATTGAGTTTCCTTTTTCTGCTTTTCCCTCTTGAAACCCCATTGCTACTTTTGGTCAAGGGTACATCAGGAGTGACCTTTTGTTTGAGCAATTGAGTGGTTCCTGGTTTGGAAGGAGAGCAGGGCTTGGGCTAGGCTCTGGGAAAAAATGGCTAGGGAATTGAGGGTGGAAAGAGAAGGCTTAAGTTTGCTACTTAAGCAAATGTTAGGCTTACATGTTCACTTTTCTTTCCCTCTTCCCATGAGTGTTCTCACTTCTGGAATGTGCAAGTCCTGCCAAACCAGAACCAGAAGGAGGAAACTGTGGCTCAGTGGTTACACACCTCTTCCATTTCATATTCTGAAGGCCCCTAAACGGCATTGCAAAATGGGTGGGAGTTGGTCACAGTGGCCAGGGAGGAATGGTTACTGGTGATTAGGTGGAGTTGCAAGACATCATGCGATACGATGAATGGGACCTAAGAAAAAATGGTCCCATTCAAAATTATAATTGTATCGCCATTGGTTCACATTGATAGGAAAGAATTAGGGAGGCCACTTGGGCTGATTTTCGTTGAGGCTGTAAGCAGGAAAGACACAGGAATCCACATAGGTGTTGTCTAGCCCCCACCCCCACCCCTCCAGCATATCATATCAGTAGAAGGTACCACATGGATACTGGGCCAAGGCATTATAGTCATCTGTGTCATCCTTGGAAATCTGCCGACCAAGAACTCTTGGATTTAAATGCTTCCTTCCACCACGGAAGAGATGATGGGTTGAGCCACCATTTGGGGATCCCTCCTTCTGAAGTTCAGATTTGTTCAGCTTTGTTCAGATTTTCAATGATTCCCTCCCACCCCTAGCCTCCAAAATTAACAAAACTCCTACGTCATATATTCTCATACGACAAAAAAAAAAAATTCATCAGTTAATTAACTTTGAATCAGACCCTCCCCACTCACGTTCCCACACAGCTCTTTCTCTTTTTCTTTCTGTTTCTTTGAAGAATGCCATAATCCTAATGCAATTTCTCTCAACCCCCTGATGTTTTGAAATATCTGCTTTATGCTTTGCCTTCTTTATGCATCTCCCTCCTACTCTCGGGCGTATGTATCTATTTGCCCAGCGATGTGGGTTGTGCTTGTCAATAACGGCACTTAGAGTTCAGAGTAATGATCTCGACATGCCTTTCCCATCTGTTATTTCCATACGCCTGACGTCTTCATAGTAGCTTTTCAGGGAATAACAAGATCCTCCTTTACAAACCATCCTTTTCTCTCTAAACACTTAATGTCGAAATTGTTTGGGCGGAACTTTATGGCGCTCCTGAAGCATCATGACTGAAGCTATCATTCCGACTCTTTGTAATAATCACAGCTCAATTTTCCAGCCAAGACTGATTTCTGGCAGGTCCTCGGTGGGGCCCATATATTCATGGGACTCACTGTTGTTTCCTCCTTCAGATTCCAGCTCTGGTTGGAGCAGTTGATTTCCCTCATTAGCAGTGTCAGTTTCACCATCTCACATGCTCTATCATCCTCACATGAGCTCGGGGCTGCCCGTCCAAGACGTGCCAGAGATTCTCGGCTGCCTAAGAATGGGTGAGAGCCAGGAGGCAGGGACCCGGGAACACTGGTCCTCTGTCCAGTTGAAATTTGAGTCAGAACAACCATGAGACCTGTGGGCACCCAGCAATGCAAACCCAGGGAGGAAAGGGATAACTCAGGGCTGAGCATCTGGGAAGGAAGAAATTAGCCTGAATTGCAGGGTTGGAGTCTGGAGAGTTGAAAGTGTGGGACTGGAATCTGGAGAGAGCAAAACTATAATCCATAACTGCACTAATAATAATACCTAACATTTATTAAGCACTTTCTATACATCAGCTACAGTTCTAAGTGCTTTACATGAATGAAGTCACTTACGCCCATAACAATCTGATGAGACAGATACTCTCATCTCTCCATTTTACAGACGAGTAAACTGACGCATGGCAATGAACTCGGGCATGATTGCAAGCTGCAGTAGGAACTCAAAGGGAGCTGATCCGGTGGGTGGGGCCCAGCCAAGGAGGGTCAGGGCGTTGACAACACTGTAGGTTGTAAAGTCTCAGATTCAGAGTTTGCAGCTGGATCCCAGGCAGTGGCTGGGGACAAAGATTCAAACCTCTGGGATGAATGGGTAGAAAAGAAGCAGGTAATATCTTAAGCTCCACACAAAGAGATCCACACAGGACTCTAGATAAGAGGAGGCAGGGGGAATTGCAGCCCTGCGGACCTGTGAGTGCCCAAACCCCAGCCCAAGCAGAAGACACCTGGGCTTTGCAGCTGCAGGAGCAGAAGATGCCACCAAAGGGCTAGAACCACCCTGCCTCCTCAGGCATCCCGCAGGCTGACCTGAGCCTTTTGGGCCACTGAGGAACATACTCTTTATTTGCAGCCAAGAACTGGGGCATCTTGAGGTTCCTACCTGGGAGGTTTGAGTTGCCAAGGGCCGTGGCATGATCCAATTGCTGCCTCTCCATTTTAGAGCCATGAATCAGAGACCCAATCTGAAGGCTGGGCTGTGGGGCACATGCCCTGGGAATTCTCGCCGCTCATGCTGTCATGTAGTGCTGGCAGAGGCTGAGTCCTCCCACAAACTTATCTTGGGGTTCATTTAGGGCCTTGCCCTCTGCTATTGACAACTCATTTCCTCAGCTGCTGATGGTTTAAAATGGGTCCTTCTTAAAAGGATACCGAGAAGCCTCTAAGAACCAAAGCGATGGAGCTTGAAGAGTGAAATAATGGATGGTGGGGCAGCATTGAGAAGAAATGTCCCAAAGGGGTCTCTGCGGGGCAGGACACAGACCCGTTTTCCTGGGAGGACCCGATTTGAATTCTCTAAGAGAGATGAAATGGCCACCTAAATCCTTGCTGACATATTTAGGTCGATTGGAAGACAGCAGGGTCATTATAGAGGAAAAGGGAGATGGTGACACCGCAGCACTGCAGTGCACAGGGAGGGAAACGGTAATGAGAGCCCACGATCCAATCAGTACTCTCAGGGTCCTGAGCTTTGTAATTTCCCTGTGTATGTTATTATGTCTCTTCTGATTCCCACAGCAAATGTCAGTAAAACCATTTAACCACGGCCCTTTGGAAACACGGAAACAGACATTGCAACCTCTTCAGATTCAGGACAGACACTGCAACCTCTCCAGACTGATTCAAAGGAGAAGGTCAGGGAGTATCTATAGATAACGCTCGTGGTGGTTTAAAAATATGCCTGCAAGGTCTTTGACTTTCTTCCCATCAAAAAGGACGTGCTCCAAAGGGATATTCCTCTAATTTCCTTCCCTTTGAATATAGGATGTATGCATAAAGCAAATAAAATGCAGCAGAGGGGACACTGTGGGACTTCCCAGGCTAGGTTAGAACAGGCCCTCTGGTCTCCACCTGGCTCTATCTCTCTCTTTCTCTAGGGACATTTACCCTTGAAAGATAGGCAGCATATTGTGACAAAGCCCCACCCAGCCACAAAGGCCACCTGTTCCAGTCCAGAGCCCCATTGTGCTGGTGTGAATCTGTTGTGAACCCCAGAAAAGCCAAGTTCTTTAATCCTCATTCAATATTGCTGGGTGGGAACTTTTTGGTCATTTCCATGGTGATGTAACCCACCCAATTGTGGGTGGTAATTTTTGATTAGATGGTTTTCATGGAGAGGTGTCTCCACTTATCCAAGGTAGGACTACTTACTGGAGCCCTTTAAGAGGAAACCATTCTGGAAAAAAACTTTAGAGCCACGAGAACTGACAGAGCCGACAGAATGGACAGAGCCCTAAAGAAGCCATTAAAGAGAAAGCTAGCAGATCTCGCCATGTACCCTTCCACTTGAGAGAGAAAGCCTGAATGTTATCGGCCTTCTTGAACCAAGGTATCTTTCCCTAGATGCCTTAGATTGGACATTTTTATAGCCTAGCTTTAATTTGGACATTTTCACAGCCTTAGAACTGTAAGCTAGAAACTTAATAAATTCCCTTTTTAAAAGCTGTTCTGTTTCTGGTATATTATTTTCCAGCATCTTGCAAACTAGAACCCCCAGTAAATGTCCCAGGGACCACCATTATCAGCTACCAGCAGTCAAGAGAGCAAGTCTTCAGATGATTCCAGCACCAACCTCCCAGTCGCCCCAGAAGATGCCAAGCAGAGCAGAGAGGAGCTGACCCTGCCAGGCCCTCTCCAAATAGTACATTCATGAGCCAAGTAAGTGTTGTTGTTATTTTAGCCACTAGTTGGGGGATGGTTTGTTAGGCAGCGATAAATAATTAAAAAAATAATAATTCCATTCCTATTTTGTACCCATGTCACCACATAATGCTCACCCTATTATGAAAAGTTAAGAGACATCAGCAAGTGAAGTGAAGGATGGCAACTGGGGAGCCATCGTGTTTCCCTTCAAGAATCTCGTCCTGCATTCGGATTTTCTTCTTAAGGGTTTTGGCATCTTATAATGTAGAACATTACTCATGGAGTCCTAAAAGACTGGTCCACTTGAAAACTACAGAGGTTCTCCCCTTAATGAATAGCATCAACATGGCCAAATAAAATGAACATTGAACTTACACAAATTCCTATCAAATAGAGGAATGGGGTCACTTTTTAACTAGGACCTAATCATAAAGAGCTGTAAAATATAAATGCAAATAAACAAGCAAAATTCCTGGAAATGGAGGCAATATCCAGGTCACCTTTTCTTTAAATTGGGAGAAAGCACAGGTTGAGGGTTCATATACTCTATTAAAAAGATGTTTCATTTAGCCCTGGAGGTTAGATTCCTTAATAAGACATAGAGGAGAAAAGGAAAGGTCCAGCTAGGGCAGACTTTTAAGCCCTCTGCTTCTTAACAATTGTAATTAACCCTTGTTCTGTTGGCCTATAAGGCATTCCAGAGGGTAGGGGAAGAGAGGAAAGCGAGCCGCCTTGCTTGGAAAGAAGGAAGGGGGAACCCAGAAATGTGTCCTGGCAACCCAAAGGCCTTCCACAGGATCCCTGAAAACAAGTCTTAAGAAGGAGATGCCTTCCTGTAGTTGTTCAAATCCCACCCCCGGGATGCTATCTCAGCCCCTTTCTAGGCTCAGCCTGTAGCTCCATTTCAAATAACCAAGCCAACCTTCCACCCTGCCAGTTCAGCAGGTGTATTTACCAGCTGTGTGTCCCTGCCCACAAGTGATTGCTTAGTGATGTCTTCACGCCACTTCCAGGTCTTGAACGCTGGGGAGATACTCCCAGTCACGCTGCTGGAGTAATTAGCACATTGTTCATAAATGAGTTGACCAGACCGTGGGCTCCTTAAGGAAGGAGGCTGCTCTGTGTATCTGTGCGGGGAACAGCGTCTTATTCATCTCCTGTCTCCAGCTCCTAGCCTAGTTCCTGGCACTGAGTAGTTAGGGCATACAGGTTTTTCAGTAAATGAATGAATGAGTGTATGAATGAATAAACACAGATCAAACTTCAGCTCATGTACAGGTCAAAGGACAGCGTGGTTCCACTGTAATCTTTGTCGTGGCCACACAGACATTGAATTTCACCGGAAGATTAGTTTGGGATTTGAATTGAATTAGGATGTAGTTCAGTAAGGAACTTTCAGAGAGGAAAATGCAAAGAAATTGGACTGAGATTAAATCACTCTTAGTGTTGGACTGAATTCCTCTTTCCTAGGGCAAAGGGAAGTTTAAAGGGCAAGTCCAGGCCAGATCCACAAATCCAGAGCTTTTCGAATCTTCAGAATGAGAACAGAGAACACAGACACATTCAGCCATGTGTGGTGCTTTTACAAAAGCAGGGAACAGAGCTGTGCATGTGGGTATCCTTACATTTGTCGCATATTTTGGGGATTCAAGGAGGTAACCCAGAATGTAGGGCAGAACAGTAAATAAGGAAGCATATGTCTTCAGTGGCTGACGAGGCGCCTCCCAAAACTCAGGAGCTCAAGGGGGTGCCTGTCCTATTAGCGAGGTCCGGCTTTGGATGCAGGAAGGCATCTCCAGGGTCCAGGCGAAGAGCATGAGTCCATAAGGTCTGCAGATCTGATTCCCTCTCCCTGCTGCTCTGACCGATGGGCTTCCATCTTCTCCCTTGTAAAATCCAGACAATGACATGCCTCCCTCCATAGGGGTTTTACCAGGGTAAATGCTCAGATCAATGTTGTATTTTCAATTAATTGTCTCCTAGCACCAGTTATCTCCAAACAGTGGTGTGGGAGGGGGGGGAAGAGGTAGATTTTACCCACTCGGTGTGGTTTCATTGTTAAAATGAGCAGTATCTCTTTGTAAGTAGGAGGAAGGAAGGGAGGGAGGGAAGGGGAGGTAGGAAGGAGGGAGAGAGGACAAAACACCAGCCCAGCTACAAAGCCTGAGCTGAAGCCCTGGCGTCACTTCCCACTTGCCCTCCTGACCAGAGAGGAAGACACTCCCAGCTGAATGGGTGTTCCGGACTGTAACTGAATTTGGTGAGTGTCTGAAGGATAATGCCCTGTCTTACGCCCTCATAAATCAAAGCCCAGGAATAATTCTAGCGGTGCATAAACAGAAAATATGAAAATTAATGCTTGCAGGAACCTTATTTAATTTTGCCATAAACTGATTTCCTTGACATTTATGCTTAGCTCGTTCTGTGCAGTTGTGTGTGGTTCTTTTTCACCGTGCCTCCTCCCCCCCACCCCTGACTCCTTTTATGTTGTTTTTTTGTTTTGGCTCGGATTCAGAGGCTAGTTATCTGCACATTCATCTCTAAAATGACCTTCCCTTCTTGAAATGTATGTCCTTCTGTTTGTAATAAAAGGTCATAAACTTGTCGAGCCCATCAAAACCATTACTATGGCAATTCACTACAGGATTGGGGTTATTAACCTCTGGATAAGCAGGCAGGCAGGGAAGATGGATAGAGAGGGATAAGGCTTGTGTTTATACACATTTATCTTTGGTAATTAGCCATCTGGGGGAAACCGCAAATACAGGCAACAGAAATTGATTTATCTTCAAATAATAAGTTTTGCTTTACAACAAGGTCTAAAAGTGGATCCTCTCAAGTGCTAATTTTGCATGTCACTTGCATGCTTTAAGGATGAAAGTAGTAATTACTAGGCCTTTCATATGCAAAAGTAAGGTGCTGGGGAGCGGTTGGCTTCAACACAGGGAGAAAAAAGATCTGTTTCCTGGAGGCATCGAGGTGTCAGCGGAACGGTCTTCAGTCCTGCAGGCTGGTCACTAGAGGGCTGCGTCTTGCTACAGGTCTTGAGCCATCGGGAGGGACGGGATGCTGGCATGTGCGGTCTGGGGGGCTGTGATAGGCTCCATGTGGGTTCACGGCCAAGTGAGGGGGCACCCCATGCCCAACCTGGAGCCCCAGCAGAGAAGCGGGAGGTTCTGGCAGCCCGCGGCTCGGGTGGAGGGACAAAGGAGCTATGCCCGATACCCCAAGGGCTTAATAGATGTATGTGCACCCTGGCCAAAGCCCCTTTGATCCAGCAGGTAACAGGCCAAACCCAAGAGAGGGTTTGCCTGGGTGATTTCACTCCTGCATCCTAGTTAACCCTCAGGGAGGCACCTGCTTTTAATTAACTGTGGTTCAAAACCACCCATCCAGGCTTGCACATGGCACCCTCCGGTTTTATTCAAAGACAAAGGAAAACAGAGTGAGATGCTCTGGAGAGGCCCCGTCGGCCTCCATCTGCTGCAGCTGAGGGTTCTCCCATTAAACCCTTCTCACAAGTAGCGCTGCATCCCGCGGTCCTTTGCCAAATGTTCTTTGAACTGTTTTTATGAATAACAAATTGGAATTAGCTGCTGTCTGAAAGGGGCGCTGCACGGTTCCACCTGTGAGCCCCTCCCTGGCACCCCTGCCTACCCCTAACACCTGTATCTGTAGTAAACATGATGCAAGGCCCGGCCTCAACCCATTCCTCCTTCTGAGGCTTCCTATGGCCACCACGGAGCTGATGCAGGTGACAGCACAGGTGCAGGGAAGGGAGTGGCTTTTACCCCTGGAGCCAGGTTCAAATTCCCTGCTTAGGGGGAGCCTGACCTTGAGTAAGCTAGCTGACCTCTCTGTGCCTATTTTCCAAATGGAAAATTGAGACGCTAACGGTTCTGACATGTGCAACTAAGCTCCAGCACACACTGGGGCACATGGAGCTCTGCAGTGGACTCGCTGTGTGATCCAAGGAAGGATCCTTCATGTGAGTTTCAAGTATGAGAGTAATAATATCATTTTAATGAGAAGTAACTAAAAATATTTATATAAAGTCCTTGGCCAGCACCTTGTACATAGGAGACAATAAATGAATGGTAGCCAATTTTATTTTTTTTTATTTTTGACATGGGCAGGCACCGGGAATCAAACCCGGGTCTCCAGCATGGCAGGCAAGACTTCTGCCACTGAGCCACCATCGCACCACCCACTAATCTTATGTTGTGCTGGCATACATGTTTATGGCTTCATGAGCGTGCTTTCACTGTAGATGGACTCATCGCTCCCAGTCTATGAATAGATGTCTCCCCAAGGTCGTCCCTCAGCTTGTCACTTCCTGAGAAAGACAAGCAGGACCTGGGCGGGGACAAAGAATAATTGCCATCTGCCTCCCACCCCTCAGTCATTTTGCCTTTCTTCATTGGGTCACAGCACCCCTAAGCTATAGCAAAGCACAGGACTCCCCAGCAGCAGACCATGGGTCTGGTTTTCTCCGGGTTGTTTTACCAAGTCCTCAGCAATTAAATGTGAGCAGCAGGGCTACATCATCACCTTAAAAGGAAAGGGCTGTCCTTCATCCTTCACAGCTCTCTCTCTCTCCTTTCAGAGACTAGTTCATGGTGCCCCAGTGTGGGTCAGGGCCATGAGTCCTGCATCTTTGGGGATGGCAGAGCACGAGAGAGTAGGAGCCAAAGACACTTTGCAACCTTGTAGAGCAGACGTCCCTACTGTCCCTCCGCCACCCACCTGCCTTCTGACTGTTCTGCGAAAGAAAAATAAATTTCTGTTGTGTCTAAGACACAGTAGTTCTGGGGCTTTTTGTTACAGCAGCTTGACTAGTATTCTGACAAATACATGAGCAAAGATGGTCAACAGAGGTAATGGGCCATGTGACCCAGAGCGTCTTCCGTTCTGTCTCCTTTAATTATTCCCAGATGAAACGCTCAGCCTTTATTCCCTTTGTATCACTCTTCACCCCCAACTCTTCACTACACACTTTATCATATACCAGTTAAGGCTCCGTTGATCTCACTCAAAAAATGTTTCTGATATGTACAAATATTTCTTTTTCAGCCTCTTCTTTTTTCTCCTTTCCTTCATAGCTGTCCCCGCTTAACTTACAAAATTGATTTCTCTGTCTGGTTTGCTGTTTCTCGCTTTTTCTTTCTTCTATTTGTCACCCACATTGACCTCACCATCCTTTTCCATCACACTTCCTTTTTCTCTCTCTCATGCTTTATTCCATTCATAACACAAAACCAGAGTCAATTAAAGTCCATAAGTATAAAAAACAGTGCTTGCAATACACCTGTCACACGAAAGTAGTGCTGTCAGGGGTGCAGTATATATCAACAGGTCATGGACTTGTACTGTTGAGAGATCTCTGGGTGAGACATGCCCCCACTCTTTACTTTTCAAGTGAGACATCAGTGGCCCCAGCAGGAAATGAAGGTATCAGGCCACAGTTGTGGAGCAGGAAGGAATTGAATTTAAAATCCAGGATCTTGTTTTGTTTTGATTTCTGGTCTAATCCTGTTTCCACCAGCTTCTGCTGCGTCTCCATGCAGACAGCCCAAACCAATGCAGGCAGCTTGTTCTAATAGCATTCTCCGCAGGGAAACTTGCTTGCCCTCAAGACAGAGGCCAAACAATACCTCTTTCTGTGCTGTGGCTGCCTCTGTTTAATGACTGATGGTACTATTAGGAATCTTTCTACCACTGGGCCCTCCAGTACCCTCTACGCAATTTCGTCATTCAATCCTTACATTAGATTCAGGTGAGTGGAGTGCTGTTATAATCACCATTTTACAGATAGGAAAACCGAGGCCCAGTCCATGGCTGGCTCCAGAGCCGATATTTCTACCACCATGCCATGAATTCATGGAGCCACAGCATGGTTTTCTAGTATTTTTCATTGTAAATAATGAAACTTTTGCGGGCAGTGGGAGTGTCGTCCCTGTTGATGGGGTAAGTAGATGTGCCCTGAGACCTGAAAAGTCGAAAACTATGTTAGCTGAGCCCACTACACATTTGGCAGACACCCGGTTGCGGCTCAGAGTACCTACTTACGTGTCTGTTTTTGAATCCAGTCCTGGCTGATTCTCCAATTGGAAGGAACATAGGATCTTCGAAGCCTTCTTAACCATCCTCCACCTTTAGCCCAGTGTTGAGAAAATAGTGCAAGCCCAATAAATACTTATCAATTGATTTTAAATTCCTAGGGAGAACCTTCCTTGGCTTTTCTTTCTTTTTTTTTTTTTTTTTTTTGCATGGGCAGACTCTGGGAATTGAACCCGGGTCTCCGGCATGGCAGGCAAGAACTCTGCCACTGAGCCACTGTTGTCCACCCCCTTGGCTTATTTTTATAACCTTGCCACCCCTTGAATTTACCTTCTCTTTCTCTACCAGGATCCGTATAATCTTCTCCTTCCCTCCAGTTCCCATATTTAACAGGTTCTCTCTCCTCCTGCTTCCAGCATCGCTCGCCATCTGTGCCACGTGACTTAGGGTTTAATCACGTACAACCAAGCATTGCCTGCTGTTGTGTTCAGTGTGTGCAGCCAGCCTTTTGGGAACTATAGAGCTATACATGCACCAGAATAACTTACCAGGCATCCTTGAAGGTGAGGTACCCCCTTCTCCCCTTCCTGTTCGAGGATGGACTTTCTCTTTTTTCTCCATTGAGGACACAGCAACCAACCACAAGAGCTGAGCCCAGCTGAGCCCCCTTCAGCACCTTGAATAGCCCAATGATCTAGTCTTGGGTTTCTTATTTGTAGGAGGACTTCTCCCTGCTGATGTAAATCCTGAATGAATATTCTCAAAGCACATCTGAAAGGCAGGCCTTCAGATCCCATAGGAAAGCTCTTTACAACAATTTCCCTCCAAACAGTTGTCAGCCTAAAGAGACACACTGCCTTGCATGAGTACCCTTTGAATTTCTCGTTTGTTTTCTTAGGGTAGGGGAAGGTATCAAAAGGGAAATGATAGATGAGATCGATGGAGGGGGTGAGATGAAAGATACATATAGACAGATAGGTAGATGGATCATTAGATAAGATGGATGGATAGAAAGGGAAATAGATGATAGATAGTGAGAGAGAAGAAAATGATAATGATTGAGATCGATCGATTGATATGATAGAAAGATGGATTTATGGAGACATGACAGATGAGAGATAAGAGAGAAAGATGATAGAAAGATAGATAGATGATACATACAGATATTAGAGATAGACAGACAGACAGCAGAAGCCTGCAGTGATGGAAGTGGATCTGCCCTGCCCACAACGTGCATGAGCCCTGGCAGTTGTCAGGAGGAATCTGCTGACTCCCAGAAGGAGGATGGTCCTTCCTTAGTGGTCAGCTGGCCACGGGCTCCGAGCACTCCCCAGCTCAACCTGATAAAGAGCTGTTCACTAGCCTCTGAGCCTACTTTCAGGATAGGGACGCAAGCTTTCCTGCCACACTCACTCGCCACGACACACACACATTGGTAAATGCCTTCAACCCAATCCCATGCCCAGCTGTGGTGGGTCCAGACAGAACTGCACATAAGTTATTTGAACTGAGAGAACTGAATATTTGGAGGCGGTAATAAGGCAACTAAAATGTAAGAAGAGTGTCATAAGGATGGCAAAATAAATAAATAAACAAAAAGAAAGCCACCATCACCTATGACTGGAAACGAAAAAGAAGAAGTGAGCATTATTCAAATAAAGCTGGGAGGAAGGGCCCGTGGAGTGGAAACTCAGATCTCCAAGGAGCAGGTGCTGCTTGACCCAGGCTGTTTCCGCTGAGCTCGGAGCAAGGGCTCTGAGGTGCTACTGGACTGGTGCCAGTAGCCTGGGGGAGGGGACAGGAGTAACGCAGCTCATTCTGCAAGTGTTGGGAAAATTGCAAACTGGATTCAGCTATTGCTACAGAAATGCACAGCCACTGCCTGGGTGAAGAAGTGCTCTTAGGGCAATGCTCACAGGAATAGGTATCAGGACACAAATACAAAGTAGCAAGGAGCCAGGTCATGGGGTAGATATGTGGTTTGCAGAATCCTATCCCAAGCATCAAAAAGAAGAGTCTAGAAGGGTGGTTTTAGAGCTAAGAACATACCTTAATAGCTGCTACACCCAGGATGGTGAACTTCATCAGCCTTTCTTGAGTGAAGGTAACCTCTTGTTGGTGCCTTAATTTGGACATTTTTATAGACTTGCTTTAATTGAGACATTTTCACTGCCTTAGAACTGTAAACTTGCAACTTAATACATTCCCCCTTATGAAAGTCATTCTGTTTCTAATATATTGCATTCTGGCAGCTAGCAAACTAGGACAGAGGGCATGAAAAGAGGGATTCATGTTACTTTATTTAATCAGTTTATTATGCATTAAATGTATCACATCCATAGTCGTGTAGAAGTTTAAGGCACAATATCTGACCTTTATTATCTCCTCATTCACTCAGTTAACACATGTTTGTTGAGGGGCTGCTATTATCTAAGCATTGATTTGGCACAGCAGAGACTCTGGTAAACAGATCTACTGGTACCACTGTCCTCCCAGAGCTTCCAGCTAGTACGGAAGACGTAGAAAAGCCCTCCAGGTAAATGCAAACATGCATACTTTAATAAAAAGGTGAACACTCTGGTAAGTGATACGAAAACAAACAGGGGCTAAGCATGAAACACTAGCGTAGAATCAAAGTGGAGAGCTGCTTTAGGTTGGGTCTCTGAGATGGAGCCACTTAATCTAAGACCTGACAGTGGGGGCTGGGCAGGGTGGACGTGGGGTAGGGCAGAGAGGCTCCAGGCAGAGGAGACTATTTAAACAAGAGCCCTGGGGCTCTATGTCATGGGGCACTTTGATACTCAGCAATAGACAAGCAGAGCAGCATCTACATATGGACACCTTCATTGAGCTAAACTCTTAAATTAGTGTACATTGGGCACTTTCTAAGTGTGTGTGTTACACCTTAATTAAAAATAAATATATAGCAGCAGCCGACCCGCCCGTCCTTCTTCTCCCCTCTCTTTCTCCGCCGGCCCGCTGCGCGGCACCCACGCCCCGCAGCAGCCGACCCGCTCGCCCTCCTTCTCCCTTCTTCCCCCTCCTGCTCCAGCGGCTCTCCAACCACCACGGTGCCCTCTTCCGCCTTCACCAGCTCCTCCGCCACCAGCCTCGACAGCCTTGCCGCCCTCACCTTTCCTCCTCCAGAACAGCTACTGGGGGAGCGGAGACAATACAGAGCAGCTCCCGGAGCCACGACGGAGATCAAAGGGACAGGATACCCCATCCTGGAACGGCTGACTGTCTGGGAGAACCAGCTCTGGTGAGAACACCGAGGGACACGGGCTTTCCTGGGTGGGACGGCAAGCGGCCGGAGTCCCTCCCTTCCTCCTTCCCAGGCCAGCTGGCAGAATTGGGCAGGTGGTCCCCTCAGGCCACGGTGGCTGGCATCCACACCACGCGAGGCCCCCCAGACCAACTGAAAGAGTTGGGTCAGAAATCCCCAGACTGCGGAGAACGGTGACCAGGGGGTCCCTTCCAAACACGTGACTCCCCGGTCCGCCTGGGAACAGTGCACTCTCCCGGGCTGCGACAGCTGGCGCCCTTCTGCCATGCTTGGCGCCCCGGGCTGACTAGGAAATTTGGTCGGGCGCTTTCACATGCTGCGGCGGCCGGCGACCCTCTCCGCCTTCGGACCCCCGGGCCGGCTGGCACTCTTCCAAGACGCTTCGGCTGCCAAACCTCCCCTACAGTGAGAGTTTGCCAGAGTTAAAGGACCCACAGCAACTTTTACTGGTGGATCCCGTAGACAAACGTGTGCCACGAGCGCCACCTACTGGGCAGGATAAGAAAAACAGAACCCAGAGATTTCACAGAAAAATCTTACAACCTGTTGGGTCCAACACCCAGGGAAATCTGACTAAATGCCCAGACGCCAGCAGAAGATAACGGATCACGCTCAGAAAATTGAAAATATGGCCCAGTCAAAGGAACAAACCAATAGTTCAAATGAGATACAGGAGCTGAAACAACTAATGCTGAATATACTAACAGAAATGGAAAACCTCTTCAAAAACGAAATCAATAAATTGAGGGAGGACATGAAGAAGACATGGGTTGAACATAAAGAAGAAATAGAAAAACTGAAAAAACAAATCACAGAGCTTATGGAAGTGAAGGATAAAGTAGAAAAGATGGAAAAAACAATGGATACCCACAATGATAGATTTAAAGAGACAGAAGATAGAATTAGTGATTTGGAGGATGAAACATCTGAATTCCAAAAAGAAACAGAAACTATCCGGAAAAGAATGGAAAAATTCGAACAGGGTATCAGGGAACTCAAGGACAATATGAACCGCACAAATATATGTGTTGTGGGTGTCCCAGAAGGAGAAGAGAAGGGAAAAGGAGGAGAAAAACTAATGGAAGAAATTATCACTGAAAATGTCCCAACTCTTATGAAAGACCTAAAATTACAGATCCAAGAAGTGCAACGCACCCCAAAGAGATTAGACCCAAATAGGTGTTCCCCAAGACACTTATTAGTTAGAATGTCAGAGGTCAAAGAGAAAGAGAGGATCTTGAAAGCAGCGAGAGAGAAGCAGTCCATCACATACAAGGGAAACCCAATAAGACTATGTGTAGATTTCTCAGCAGAAACCATGAAAGCTAGAAGACAGTGGGATGATATATTTAAGTTACTAAAAGAGAAAAACTGCCAACCAAGATTCCTATATCCAGCAAAATTGTCCTTCAAAAATGAGGGAGAAATTAAAACATTCTCAGACAAAAAGTCACTGAGAGAATTTGTGAACAAGAGACCAGCTCTGCAAGAAATACTAAAGGGAGCACTAGAGTCAGATACAAAAAGACAGAAGAGAGTGACATGGAGAAGAGTGTAGAAAGAAGGAAAGTCAGATATGATATATATAATACAAAAGGCAAAATGGTAGAGGAAAATATTATCCCAACAGTAATAACTCTAAATGTTAATGGACTGAATTCCCCAATCAAAAGACATAGACTGGCAGAATGGATTAAAAAACAAGATCCTTCTATATGCTGTCTACAGGAAACGCATCTTAGACCCAAAGATAAATATAGGTTGAAAGTGAGAGGTTGGGAAAAGATATTTCATGCAAATAACAACCAGAAAAGAGCAGGAGTGGCTATACTAATATCCAACAAATTAGATTTCAAATGTAAAACAGTTAAAAGAGACAAAGAAGGACACTATATACTAATAAAAGGAACAATTAAACAAGAAGACATAACAATCATAAATATTTATGCACCAAACCAGAATGCCCCAAAATACATGAGGAATACACTGCAAACACTGAAAAGGGAAATACACACATATACCATAATAGTTGGAGACTTCAATTCACCACTCTCATCAATGGACAGAACATCTAGACAGAGGATCAATAAAGAAATAGAGAATCTGAATATTACTATAAATGAGCTAGACTTAACAGACATCTATAGGACATTACATCCCACAACAGCAGGATACACCTTTTTTTCAAGTGCTCATGGATCATTCTCAAAGATAGACCATATGCTGGGTCACAAAGCAAGTCTTAACAAATTTAAAAAGATTGAAATCATACACAACACTTTCTCGGATCATAAAGGAATGAAGTTGGAAATCAATAATAGGCGGAGTGCCAGAAAATTCACAAATACATGGAGGCTCAACAACACACTCTTAAACAACAAGTGGGTCAAAGAAGAAATTGCAAGAGAAATTAGTAAATACCTAGAGGCGAATGAAAATGAAAACACAACATATCAAAACTTATGGGACGCAGCAAAGGCAGTGCTAAGAGGGAAATTTATTGCCCTAAATGCCTTCATCAGAAAAGAAGAAAAGGCAAAAATGCAGGAATTAACTGTCCACTTGGAAGAACTGGAGAAAGAACAGCAAACTAATCCCAAAGCAAGCAAAAGGAAAGAAATAACAAAGATTAGAGCAGAAATAAATGAAATTGAAAACAATAGAGAAAATCAATAAGACCAGAAGTTGGTTCTATGAGAAAATCAATAAGATTGATGGGCCCTTAGCAAGATTGACAAAAATAAGAAGAGAGAGGATGCAAATAAATAAGATCAGAAATGGAAGAGGAGACATAACTACTGACCTCACAGAAATAAAGGAGGTAATAACAGGATACTATGAACAACTTTACGCTAATAAATACAACAATTTAGATGAAATGAATGGGTTCCTGGAAAGACATGAACAACCAACTTTGACTCAAGAAGAAATAGATGACCTCAACAAACCAATCACAAGTAAAGAGATTGAATTAGTCATTCAAAAGCTCCCTAAAAAGAAAAGTCCAGGACCAGACGGCTTCACATGTGAATTCTATCAAACATTCCAGAAAGAATTAGTACCAACTCTCCTCAAACTCTTCAAAAAAATCGAAGTGGAGGGAAAACTACCTAATTCATTCTATGAAGCCAACATCACCCTCATACCAAAACCAGGCAAAGATATTACAAAAAAAGAAAACTACAGACCAATCTCTCTAATGAATATAGATGCAAAAATCCTCAATAAAATTCTAGCAAATCGTATCCAACAACACATTAAAAGAATTATACATCATGACCAAGTAGGATTCATCCCAGGTATGCAAGGATGGTTCAACATAAGAAAATCAATTAATGTAATACACCACATCAACAAATCAAAGCAGAAAAATCACATGATCATCTCAATTGATGCAGAGAAGGCATTTGACAAGATTCAACATCCTTTCCTGTTGAAAACACTTCAAAAGATAGGAATACAAGGGAACTTCCTTAAAATGATAGAGGGAATATATGAAAAACCCACAGCTAATATCATCCTCAATGAGGAAAAACTGAAAACTTTCCCCCTAAGATCAGGAATAGGACAAGGATGTCCACTATCACCACTATTATTCAACATTGTGTTAGAAGTTCTAGCCAAAGCAATTAGACAAGAAAAAGAAATACAAGGCATCAAAATTGGAAAGGAAGAAGTAAAACTATCACTGTTTGCAGACGATATGATACTATACGTCGAAAACCCGGAAAAATCCACAACAAAACTACTAGAGCTAATAAATGAGTACAGCAAAGTAGCAGTTTACAAGATCAACATTCAAAAATCTGTAGCTTTTCTATACACTAGTAATGAACAAGCCAAGGGGGAAATCAAGAAACGAATCCCATTTACAATCGCAACTAAAAGAATAAAATACCTAGGAATAAATTTAACCAAAGAGACAAAAAACCTATATAAACAAAACTACAAAAAACTGCTAAAAGAAATCACAGAAGACCTAAATAGATGGAAGGGCATACCGTGTTCATGGATTGGAAGACTAAATATAATTAAGATGTCAATCCTACCTAAACTGACCTACAGATTCAATGCAATACCAATCAAAATCCCAACGACTTATTTTTCAGAATTAGAAAAACCAATAAGCAAATTTATCTGGAAGGGCAGGGTGCCCCGAATTGCTAAAAACATCTTGAGGAAAAAAAACGAAGCTGGAGGTCTTGCACTGCCGGACTTTAAGGCATATTATGAAGCCACAGTGGTCAAAACAGCATGGTATTGGCATAAAGATAGATATATCGACCAATGGAATTGAATAGAGTGCTCAGATATAGACCCTCTCATCTATGGACATTTGATCTTTGATAAGGCAGTCAAGCCAACTCACCTGGGACAGAACAGTCTCTTCAATAAATGGTGCCTAGAGAACTGGATATCCATATGTAAAAGAATGAAAGAAGACCCGCATCTCACACCTTATACAAAAGTTAATTCAAAATGGATCGAAGATCTAAACATTAGGTCTAAGACCATAAAACAGTTAGAGGGAAATGTAGGGAGATATCTTATGAAACTTACAGTTGGAGGCAGTTTTATGGACCTTAAACCTAAAGCAAGAGCACTGAAGAAAGAAATAAATAAATGGGAGCTCCTCAAAATTAAACACTTTTTTGCATCAAAGAACTTCATCAAGAAAGTAGAAAGACAGCCTACACAATGGGAGATAATACTTGGAAATGACATATCAGATAAAGGTCTAGTATCCAGAATTTATAAAGAGATTGTTCAACTCAACAACAAAAAGACAGCCAACCCAATTACAAAATGGGAAAAAACTTGAACAGACACCTACCAGAAGAGGAAATACAAATGGCCAAAAGGCACATGAAGAAATGCTCAATGTCCCTGGCCATTAGAGAAATGCAAATCAAAACCACAATGAGATATCATCTCACACCCACCAGAATGGCCATTATCAACAAAACAGAAAATGACAAGTGCTGGACAGGATGCGGAGAAAGAGGCACACTTATCCACTGTTGGTGGGAATGTCAAAGGGTGCAACCACTGTGGAAGGCAGTTTGGCGGTTCCTCAAAAAGTTGAATATAGAATTGCCATACGACCCAGCAATACCATTGCTAGGTATCTACTCAAAGGACTTAAGGGCAAAGACACAAACGGACATTTGCACACCAATGTTTATAGCAGCGTTATTTACAATTGCAAAGAGATGGAAACAGCCAAAATGTCCATCAACAGAAGAATGGCTAAACAAACTGTGGTATATACGTACGATGGAATATTATGCAGCTTTAAGACAAGATAAACTTATGAAGCATGTAATAACATGGATGGACCTAGAGAACATTATGCTGAGTGAGTCCAGCCAAAAACTAAAGGACAAATACTGTATGGTCCCACTGATGTGAACGGACATTCGAGAACAAACTTGAAATATGTCATTGGTAACAGAGTCCAGCAGGAGTTAGAAACAGGGTAAGATAATGGGTAATTGGAGCGGAAGGGATACAGACTATGCAACAGGACTAGATACAAAAACTCAAAAATGGACAGCACAATAATACCTAATTGTAAAGTAATCATGTTAAAACACTGAATGAAGCTGCATCTGAGCTATAGGGTTTTTTTGTTGTTGTTTTTTACTATTATTACTACTTTTATTTCTTTTCTGTATATTAGCATTTTATATCTTTTTCTGTAATGTTGCTAGTTCCTCTAAACCGATGCAAATGTACTAAGAAACGATGATCATGCATCTATGTGATGATGTTAAGAATTACTGAGTGCATATGTAGAACGGTATGATTTCTAAATGTTGTGTTAATTTCTTTTTTTTTCTTTTTTTCTTTCTTTCCGTTAAAAATAAATAAATAAATAAATAAATATATGAACACACACAGGTGGTGCAAATTTGGGCACTAGAGATAATCGAGGCCTTCAGTTTGTTGGATGATCTTCAGTTTGTTGAAACCAGGAACTAAGTAAATGATTACCTATAGGTACCGATTATTGAAGAAGAATGAACAGGCAAGGATTTTCACAACAGACCAATGAAATGGGTGTTCTAGTGGTGTGCTAGGGCTGTCATAAAGAAACATCACACACTTAGATGAAAGCCACAGAGATTTATTTTCTCCAGTGCAGGAAGCTGAAGTCTGACGTCTCAGTGCTGGGAAGCCACATGCACTCTGAAGGTTTTTGTTGAAGATCCTTCTTGCCACTTCCAGCTTCTGGTGGTTCCTGGGGTTCTTTGGTTTGTGGCAGCCTCACTCCCATCTCTTCCTCCATCTTCACTGGTGCTCTCCTTCTTTGTGGTCCTTTTTCTTTCTCTTCTAAGAATGCTCTCACAGAATTTAGAGCCCGCTTAGTCCAGTATGGTCTCATCTAGATGTGATTGTATCTGCAAAGACACTGTTTCTATATAGGGTCATGTTCTCAGGTTCCAGATGGACATAAATGGTGGGGGCAGGGGGAGGGGGGACACAGACACAAGTCAGTCCACTAAAGCTGGCCCTGCACTCTCTGCATGACTCCTCCAAGCCGACTTCCCTCTCACTGGTTCTCCTGCCCCAGCGTTTGCTGAGATACGAAGTTCCCGCCTGGTTTGAGAACATCTGTGGCCCCTACCACAGCTTCAGGAGGTATCTCACCTTGACTCTGAGCTTCTGCTTAGCACTTCTCAGAGCAATTCTACCTCCTCTTGGAGGCTCCAAGGACTCTTGATTACATTCTAGACACCAGCCTGGGGACTGAGGAGGCCCAAGGGCCTGCCCCAGGCTCACCAATGTAGAATCCATTCTTAGACTTCTCAAATCACCCACCTCAGACGTCACATTCCGGCACCGGGATGGATGGTGGGTAGGGAAGAGGGCTTCTCTAAGGACTTGAAATTCTGGAATTTCCCCAAGCCTCTTTGATTATTCCTCCACCCCCTCCCTTCCCACAAGTATTTCAACTCTTAGAAGAGACAGGAAATAAGACATTTTTATATGACTTGCTTGCCTTTTTTTTTTTTTTCCTCTCTCCCGTTTTTCTACCTCCACAGTAGAGCTTCCTTTCATGCCTTTCCTGCCTTCCTGGGACTTCCCTTACATCCTCCTTTTTCTCTTCTCTGGCCTTATGACCTAGTCTCAGTGGTGGGACAAAGCACAAAGTCAGATTTACCATGAAAGCATTTCCCACAGTAGTATCCCTTGGTGGTTGTATCTCACCTGGTTCCTAGAGCAGAACCATTAGAGAGAATCAGGAGAAATGGGAAGCAGCAGGTTGCAGATGGAGGGAAGGCAAGGCCAGGACCAGGAGGGCTGGGAAAGGCCTGAGGTCAGGGCTGGGAACAGGTAGCTGGGGGGGGGGGGGGGGGGCGGGGGGGAACAGGTATGAGGACAGGACTGAAGGCTAGACCTCCAGGCTGGGTGGAGGGTGGCAAGAATCCGCCCTGTGAAGCACACTCAGGGACTCACAGGTTCTGAAAATAGTTCTAAGTGAGTGGGGGAAGTTAGGGAAACCCTGAACCGCCAGGCTGATGGGGAAGGCTAAAGCAGCAGTGCCTCTGGAATGCTCACTCAACATTGAACATAGGTCTCTCTTCTGCCTCTCATCAGCCTCCTTCCTGCCTTCATCTACCTGTGAGGCTCCTGGGAGCCTAGAAAACCAGGATGGAGCGGAAGATGGGCAGACCCCCTCCTCCTCGGGGAAGACAGCAGAAATCAGGGCACTCGGGGTTCTCTATGTGAGCTTTTTTGAAGGACGGCCAACCCCTAGCTGCCCCTTCCCACCCTCTTTTTTCTCCTTATTTCCCTGTACTTTGTTCCTGCCTCTCCATGTCTTCAGGGGTCTCTCTGTCCCTAGGCAGGCCTTGGCTTGACTCAGACTCTCACCTGGACTGGAAACCCGAAATGTGGAGATGTCCTCTCGCACTCCGCTTGTTTTGTCATGACTTTCTGATTTGGGATCAAATGGAGAAACAACATCTCAAGATTAGAGTGGCTATCATATAATGCCATGAGTTGTAGCAGGATTTACTGGGAGGTGCATTAAATGGCAGACGAGATGCAGTGAAAAGGATGGGTAGTTAATTCTATGGCCGATTGCTCATGCATATTTATGTAGCAATATTACAGGATTATTTATTGCTATGTAGCAAAAAATAACATTGTATTAGGGATATTACTATACCCCCTCCGGGGATCCTCTAAGAGGTGTGAAACACCTCTTTCATGGCCACACAGTCCATCTCTCCTTTAAGGTGCAGGGTGCTGGACCCCCTCAATAACTATAAATAAATAAAAGTCAAATCATGATTGCCAACTCCACTAAAGAATGTGGGGAAATGCTTAACATGTTTTAGGAAGACATATTCAAAATGGTTGTTAAAAAATGGAAAATTTAGTTATCTGAAAAATGCAATGGTGTGGAATACCTCTTTCATGGCCACATGAAATAAATTAGATGTCTCTGTATTTGTGGGGAAAATGGACACAGGTGCCAAGCATTTGAATAAATTGAAAAGTAATTTGCTTTGCTCATGGAGAAGACATTTATTTTCCGTAGGCCTTTTGGCTGAGCTTATCCCAAGTGTAAAGAATGACTTAATTTGCAACTAAAAAATGTACAATTTTTAGTCAAAAAGACCTCTCTATGTAGCAAAAAATAACATTGTATTAGGGATATTAATATACCCCCTCTGGGGATCCTCCAAAATCTTCAGTGGCATCCTCTGATAGCTGTCAAATACTTATTAACCAGACTTTTTCTTTAAGGGCTATTCTTGGGTATGATTCTGTCCAATTATTTTGAGAAGAGTATTAGATTTGCCTGGCTCTCAGAAATTTTTTTCCCTGAGTAGAGATTAGGAACTGTATTGGGAAATACTATTGATTTATCCAAATGGATTTGTTTTGCAAGATGAAAATAATCCTGTAATATTGTTATGTAAATATGGATGAGCAATTGGCCATAGAATTAACTACCCATCCTTTTCACTGCATCTCGTTTGCCACATGATGCACCTCCCAGTAAATCCTGCTACAACTCGTGGCATTATATGATAGCCACTCTAATCTTGAGGTGTTACTTCTCCATTTGCTCCAAAATCAGAAAGTCATGACAAAACAAGCAGAGTGTAAGAGGACATCTCCACATTTAGGTAGCCAGGATACCACTGTGCCCCTTTCTGAGCATGTGGCCTGCCCCTCTGCTGTGTTGTGATATCCTTTCCTACCAGGCATTTCACCAATGGGTAACAACATCTCCTCTTGCTGCATTGTTTGTCCTGCCCTACTCTCTCCCCTCCTCTGATGGGAATTCAGTTATAGACCAAAAACATCCTTCATGAATGGGTTGCAGGTTTAAGCTACAGGAAGCAGGGCAAATAAGTTAAAACAGATCTGAATTTAAATCTTTACATCTTGTCCCAGTTTTGTGACCTCAGACAAATGTTCTAAGTGTTGCCCAAAGTAGACTAGTTCTCCTGGTGGATTTGTGGGGCGTGATTGCACTGGTCAGATCAGTGTGTCCCATTATTAGTGATGATAACTTTGAACATTTGATTAAGGTGGGTCCATCAGGTATCTCTACTGACTGTAAAGTTAGTCGCTGTTCTTGTAAGAATTGATTTATAATTTGTCAGAGAATACTGTGAGACTACGTATCTCATTCCTTGCCACACTTCCATTAGGTTCAGTATTCATTGTTAATTTTTAACTAAATCGGTTTTGACTCTGTTGATTTTCTACCTCAATTCTGCAATCTGCACTTAGTCGGCTCCAGCAAGAGAGAAAATTCTCTCATTGCTTATTATCATTCTGAATTCTTGGATTCTTATTTTACTCAATTTGATGCTCAAATTGTCCCAGTTGTGGCCAGTGGAAATGCCCTCAAGCTGGCTCCTATGTCCTTTTATATGCCCTATCACTTTTTGAGCACTTTCTTATTTTCTTGCACAGTAAGATACTATGAATGCCTCTTACACTTTTCTTGCCAAGGAATCAGACACTTCCCCCAAGGCTAGCTGTATTAACATTGCCAAGCGATGTTCTTTTCAGATGCTCTCAGCCATTCACTGGCCTCCATCAGAGCCCTAAGCTTCCCTGCTTCTAGAAACCTAGCTCCCTCTTAAGCCCCCTGCAGTCCCTGGCTTGCTCCTCTCCAAAGAAGCATTCAACCCACTCAGCTGCAAACCAGATGGCTTAGGTTGCCCTCACATCTCAGCCACTTAATAGCTGCAGGGCTTTGAGCAAGTCCCTCAAACATCTTGAGTTTAATTTCTTCATGTAAGGAATAGTGGTAAAAATAACCTTATGGTTTTGCTGGAGGTGATAAAGATGACATTTTTGAAGCATGGAGGGAGCCAAGGGAGAGACACAGCCTTATCTTAAAAGACGGTTTGACAACTTCAGCTCCCTGCAACCAAATAAAGAATGCCTTGAAATCAAACTACAAGATGGGGGCTTGACCATGGATTAAAAGGAGCTTTTCTTTTCCTAATCAATCTAGCCATCTGCAATCATAATATTTTCTTGAAACTTTTAAAATCTCATTCACAAAACATAATATTTGCTTATGCGTGGCAGGAGTCACTCAACTTTAATACATGTGACAAATATGGCAGGTAACCCCTCTCCATCCCCTTTGTCACTGGTCTGGTGCTACAGGAAGATGTGCCAAAACCTTGTGAGATCCTGTGTTCCTACTGAAGAATGCTGGCATATTCACCACCCAAGCACCCCCAACCCTCTGGCCTAACAGAAGAATAAGGTATAACAAGTTTCACTTTTAGGGCTGTGTTTTGATTTGTTAAAGCTGCCAGAATGCAATATACCAGAAATGGAATGGCTTTTAAAAAGGGAATTTATTAAGTTTCAAGTTTTCAGTTCTAAGGTGACAAAAATGTCCAAACTAAGGCATCTAGAGAAAGACACCTTGACTCAGGAAAGGCTGATGATGTCTGTCACATGGGAAGGCATGTGGCTGGCATCTGCTGATTCTTGTCTCTGGTTCCATTGCTTGCAGCTTCTGATGACAGTGGTTTCCTCTCTAAGCATCTGTGGGCCTTCACTTAGCTCCTCCAGGACACAACTCTGGTTTCTGGTTTGCTTAGCATCTCATGGAAAGTCACATGGAAACTTCTGCTAATTTTCTCACCTGGCTTCTCATTCCAAACAGTTTTCCCAGGGGCATTTTCTTTCTGCTTCTCCAAATGTCTGTCTGTGTCAGCTCTGGCCTCTCTCCAAAATGTTTCCTCTTTTGAATGACTCCAAGAAACTAATCTAGACCCACCTTGAATGGGCGGAGTCATATCTCCATCCAGTCAAAAGGCCACCCCCACACTTGATTGGATTATATTTCCATGGAAACAGTCTAGCCAAAAGGTTTCCACCCTAAGCAATAGGTCTGGCCCCACAAGATTGGATTAGGATTAAAACATATCTTTGCTGGGGGACATAATAGTTTCAAACTGGCTCAAGCTGCAATCACTTACATATCTTACATCACTCCCTTTTTGTTATCTTGAACACGGGAGGTATGCATTTTATTTTATTAGGATAACGAAACTGAGGCTTAGAAAAGAAAGACTTGCCTCAAATCACCCATCTAGTTAAGTGGCAAAACCAAGACTTCTTTGAAGTCTGCCTGACTTCAATGCTTATGAACCATTTTCTAATGTTTAAATTCTTTATAAATTACATTAGATAACAATATGAAACAGTTATATATCCCAGAAAAGCTGTGTTCTTTAATCCTAATTCAATATTGTAGGGTGGAATCTTTTTTATTGTTTCCATGGAGACGTGATCCACCCAATTGTGGGTGGGACCAGTTGATCAGACGGTTTCCATGGAGCTATGTCTCTACCCATTCAAGGTGGGGGTCACTTACTGGGGCCTTTTAAGAGGGAACCATTTTGGAAAAAGCTTCAGAGCCCACACAGCCAGAGATCTTTGGAGATGCAGAAGGAAAATGCCCCCAGAGAAGGCTTTAAATAAGAAGTTGTGAGAGAAAGCTAGCAGAGGTTGCCATGTACCTTTCCAGCTAACAGAGGTGTTCAGTAGCCAAAGACCCCAGCAGACACCAGCCACATGACTTCCCAGCTGACAAAGGTTCCAGACAGCATCAGCCTTTCTTGAGTGAAGGCAACCTCTTGTTGGTGCCTTAATTTGGACATTTTCACAGCCTTAGAAGTATAAACTTGTAGTGTAATAAATCCCCTTTATAAAAGCCATTCCATTTCTGGTATCTTGCATTCCATCAGCTTCAGGACACTAAATCAGGAATCTTTAAACTAAACTCAATCTAAGGAACAAGGTGGCTCCTTTCTCACTAACTTTTAACTGTTCCACATTTATTCACAACATGGGACTAAATGTAGTCCCTGATCAGAATACTTAACTGTAAAGTCACCTGATTTTTCTTGAACTCAAAAGTTTTATTTCTCATTTTTGGGCTGGTTTGACATCAGACTGCCTCCAAGTACTTAGACATCCAGTTGCAGAGGTTCTCTGCCATTGCCTCACTAACACGGAAAGAATTTCCAGAGGGAAACCTCGGTATTAGGTTTTCCTTTCCAGTTTTCTGTTCCTAGCTCTGAAGGTTTCTCTTTTCTTCTCTCATCACATGCCTCTGGAGAAAGGACATCATAGCTAGACAAGCAGTCTGTAGGTTGAGAGCATAACAGCATAAGACCACACACCTGAGGTAGTCTCAGCCTATGGGTCTTTAAACCCACGCAATTGCCATATGAATGCTGGTAGGAAGTACTTCTTGTTCCAGCCAATTTCCAGACCTGCCTCCTCCTTCCTATCAACTGGCTGTTCCTCTCTTCCTAGCTGATTCCTCCCATTTGAGATCTGCTTAGGCTCCCTTACTTTTAGGAAGCTGTGTGGTCTCCCCTTTCTGGCTTATTGGCCCACCAGATTCAATTCCTCAAGATGTCCTGATGTGAGGGAGAGACTCTGAAGCTAGTGGTGAAAGTGAAAGACCCTCCTGATGGACCCCACCCTGCCATGGATGTGGACATGGTCCAGAGGGGGCTCTATGTAAAGGTAATACTGGAGGACGGACATCTCAGGGCTGGCGGGTAAGTTGGGGCATCATTGAAGAGCCATCCATGGTCTTGTCATTCAAGAAAGAGATACCCCAGTGAGAAAGGATCAAGGGCATCCTAGACTTCAAGAGTTGAGGAGAAAAAAAAATTTTTGATGTTGGCTAGAGAGGATGCAAGACAAAGGAAAGGACCAAGGTATTGGAGGAGGTCAGCATCAAAGAGATACTCAGAGGAAAGGAATGCCAGAGAGAAGTGCATGGTTCAGGATGAAACTGATGGACCCTGAACCCTGACCATCCTCTACTGCTGCACAGGAGACATCTAATAGGCAAGACCCTCAGCTGAGCACTCCTATTTTCTCCTAAATCATGGGGAACAAAAATTCCATCTCACTCTTTCAGCTCTTTAGCTGGGTATCATTTGTTCACTTTAATTTCTTAACACTTAATTATTGAAAAACTGAGAAAACTGCCTGATTATTTGCTGTAGCTATGTTTAGCTATCTGCTACATTTACAATTTGCTTCAGTTGGAATGTTCTCCAGAAACCTTTTCTCAAGTCGATCTCCTCTCTATGCATGGCAAACATATGTTCTCCATCATTCTGTGCATCTCTCATCTAAAACCCTTTGTCCCAGGAGCAGGCTGTAATTATAGGTACACATGCTACCTTTCGCTGGTTCAAAAAATACCAACACAGGGGAGGACTATTTTTATCCAAAATATGAGAAGAGATTTCGTTCAGAGGTTTAAACTAGTTAAGAAAATTGTCAACTTTTAAAATAAATTACTTTTTTTGCTGTTGTTTTCTGTTTCCTAACAGTTCTAAAGACTCCAAGAGTCTTTTCTGCCAAGCATTAAGGGTTTTCACATGGCAGAGTCAGAATACTCAAACCAGCTATACCTCCTCTGCCTCCCTTAGCTGCAGTGTGCCCTGCGATTCCATTTCTTCAAGATGACCATGAAATTCCATGTACCAGGCATCTGCCAGAGTGCAGGTACAAGCTTTCCTTTGTAGACACAGAGACAGTACTTTACCAGGGTGATGCGTTAAAAACATGTGGCTTGGAGCCAGGCTGAAGCTGAGTTAGAGCCCTGCAATTCCACCCCCACCCTCCTCTTACTAGCTGTGTAATTTTTTTTTTTTAACATGGGCAGGCACCGGGAATCGAACCCAGGTCCTCTGGCATGGCAGGCAAGCATCCTTGCCTGCTGAGCCACCGTGGCCCGCCCTAGCTGTGTAATCTTGAGCAGATCACTCATTACCCTGAACCTTTCAGTTCCTAATCTGTAAAGTGGGAATATTTCCTATGCAAGGTGGCTCAGAATTAGAAGCAAAGTTCCTGGTGCATGGCAAATTCACAACAAATGAAGCCAGCAGCACCATTATCTGAGAAAGAACAAATGTCTTTAAGAAGGAATCACTATCCTTATCTATTGAAATATTCAAAACAGCATTGCATCTATAAATGCAAATGAGCAGCCATGCTTCCCAGAAGGGTTGCACACAGCTCATTATTCTGAAACACAGGTTGCTCAACCCAGGCTTTTGGGGAAAACCTGGATCGGAGGAAGCAGTCACTTTTATTTTGGCCCACTGACCTTTCTGAAGCACCAGGGTAAGTAAGCCCTGCCACAGGACCCCTTCACCCCTAAAATTTACCATTCAGATATTCTTGAGCTGGTATGAAAAAAGTGTAATAAAGTAATTCTTTCAGACAAGTTTAGAGGGAAGTTTTCCCAGAAGACAGTACTCTGGCTTTGAGTCACATAAAGTGTGTGCTTTGTCAGGAACATGGAGGGCAAAAGCATGAATGAATTTTATTCCTTTGGACAAGCAGTTTGGAATACAGATAAGGCCAGGCAAGCAGCTAAACCCTTAAATAAATGTTTTAGCACCATCTAGAAAGGAAGACTGCAATTGATTCCAATCTTTTCTGACAGAAAATCAGTTCTTTTAAAACTCCTGGGGCAACAAACAGTAACAAAAAGCTCCTGTTCCTCATAAAAATCCTAAAGGGCTGCAAAATAAAACATTGTCACTGGGAACTGCAGGCTGCAATTAACATGCACATAATTTCTCAAGGTGCTTCACTTCTCCTCCTCTCTCCAGACAAAAAGAAAAAAGGAAAGCAACAAGTCTACTGTGATTTGTAACTTTGTAAAGCTATATTTTGTAATTGTATCCAATTGTATATACAGGGCACAGGGACAGATATTTGTTAAAGCAAATAGGGCTGGGTTGAATTGGAAGGATATTACTAAAGGGAAGTCCAACCCCTTTTGACACTGAGTTTAAGATATGTGCCGTTTAATTTATTTAAGCATCTAAATGCTTGTTAAGATCTATGCATACTCAGCACCTGCTGGGAGTTTAGACATTCTTTAGCACAGTTGTTCTCAAATTGCAGCCTACATCAAAATCACCTGGTGGGCTCACTGAACCCGCCCCCCCACCAGAGTATCTGTTTTAGTTTGCTAGCTGCCAGAATGCAATGTACCAGAAACAGAATGGCTTTTAAAAAGAGGAATTTAATAAGTTGCTAGTTTACAGTTCTAAGGCTGAGAAAATATCCCAATTAAAGCAAGTCTATAGAAATGTCCAATCTAAGGCATCCAGGGAAAAATACCTTCGTTCAAGAAGGCTGGTAAAGTTCAGGGATTCTCTCTCAAGTGAGAAGGCACATGGCAAACACTGTCAGGGCTTCTCTCTCAGCTGGAAGGGCACATGGCGAGCATGACGTCATCTGCTGGCTTCTTCTCCTGGCTTCCTGTTTCATGAAGCTCCCTGGGAGGCATTTTCCTTCTTCATCTCCAAAGGTCACTGGCTGGTTAACTGTTTCTCATTGCTATGTTATTCACTGCTCTCTCAGAAATCTCTCTCATTCTCCAAAGTGTTTCCTCTTTTATAGGACTTCAGAAACTAATCAAGACCCACTCAGATGGGTGGAGACACATCTCTACCTAATCCAGTTTAACAACTACTCTTGATTAAATCACATCTCCAGGGAGATGGTCTAATTACACTTTCAAACATACAATACTGAATAAGGTTTAGAAAAAAATGGCTGCCTTTACAAAATGGGATTAGGATTAAAGCATGGCTTTTCTAGGGTACATACATCATTTCAAACCAGCACAGTATCTAATTCAGCAAGTCCAGGCAGGTCCCGGGAATTTGCATTTCTAGCAAGTCCCCAGGTGATGCTGATGCTGCTGGTCCAGGGAACACATTTGAGAACCCCTGATCCAGGATTAAGGATCACAGGCAAATTTCACTAAAAAGGATAAGAAATTGTCACCAGTAACAATAATGCTAAAGTATGATAATTTTGCATTGTCAGCTTCTGCATCTGGAAGGTGCTTTTTCTCCTCTAGGTTATAGTTGAGTTTTCTCATACAGTGACAGAGAACTCCAGTTACCTGAGTTTTCTAGCAGTTATCTCTCAGTCCCCCTAACTCTTCAGTCCCTTGGAGCCAGAGTAGCAGCTCTGAAGTGCCCTGCTCACACACCGTCCGTGGCCTGGCATTGCCTGTGGCCTGAAATGAAGACACCCAAGCATGTCACTGGAGGGTGTCCTCAGGCTGGTGTCTCTGCCTTGCCAGGCTCAGCCCCTCCCCTCCACCCTTGCAACTCTAGCTCCCCCACTAACTTACACTGCTCATCTCGTCCTACCCAGACCCAGCTCCAGTGTGCCAGTGGGCAGGTCACTCACTGTCTCCCAGCCTCGGCTCGGGAGTAAGGAGTGGGAAAGTGAAACCCTGCCCCACGGCAGGTGGGTGAAACATGGGAAACCCAGACACAGAAACCGCAAAAGTTTCAAAACGGACTGCACCGCATCTTGCAAAACAAATCAATTGTGCTAAATCCAAACTGAGATGTTTCCTACCCTAGAAACATCTTGACCCTAGCTCAGACTCCTAACACCTGCTCCTTCAAATCTATACATTCCACAATAAGGCCACAGACAAACTGCTCTAACGGGGTCTCCATGCAGACGGGGTCTGCAGCTGAGAGGGCTGACTGTCCCCCACCCCCACACCACACCCCCCTCCCGTCTGAGATGCCTGCAGGTGCCCATGGGAAGCTGGCTCCCTTGCTGCAGCATGTGGCAAATCTAACTCTGCTCACTGCAGGAAGGCTCCTGGCGGTCTTTGATTGTTAGCCAACAACAGTAGGTTGGGTTATTTTTGCTCAGATTAAGTACAACAATTCAGAGGCTTTGCCACAATGGGATGAGAATGTGGTTGAGGGAGAGTCAGTTGACACAGCTATAGATTTAAAGTTTCTTTAGTGGCAAAGGAAGGGGAATGTAGAGATGGGCACCCAGCTTGTTCCTAGATGGAAGTCAGGCGTCCCATGCCCCAGTGTTCCCCAAGGAATCTAGACCTGCAGACCTTCCCGTGGGCACAGAGTGAGGGTGCCCAGGTGGGAGGAGCCTCCTTTGCTTTTGGCATAGAGGTTTATACCCCCTAGAGTCCTTCCCACCTGATCATCTCTGGCTATGTACCTATGGTTCTGCCTGCCTACCATGTGCAAGGGATTGATGCAAAACAGCCCCAACCCATGCCTGAATAATGACTGAGGATGAGTGAAGCAGAAACCAATTTCCCATGCATGAACCCAGCCTCTGCCACATGTACACAGAATAGGTAGGTACATGCTCTACCTAAGGCCCATTCCTATAATATACAAAATCCTTTAAAAGCCACTTCACTGTTACTTCATGAGAGGACACCTCCACCCCACAGGCACACAAGAAGTTCTCCCTTCATGAAGCCTCACCCCAGAGTGAATTCCTACAGCCCATCTCACCCTCTATTGGGGAGACTTGACTTCCTCTATTAACTTGCTTACTCCTTGAATTCAAGACCCTGTCTCATTCATGCTGTATTTCAGCTTGCACCCAGTATGGACCTTACATTCGGTAGGTGCTGGTAATTTGCTGGTGGGGAACTAAACCAAAAGGCAACATTTGGGGGCCTATGCATTCAGTTGGCTAGAAGTGGGTTGCCTACTTTTATTCCAAATAATGTCCAATAAGGTAAAGGAGAATCGATTTCACAGAAACAAAATTTGGGTAGATTTTCCTCTCAACAGGCTTCTCCACCATTTGCAATTGCATGAGATTTTACTACAGCTTTCTTTTTTTTAAGCAGAAATATACCAGTTGGTTCCTCTAGCTTAGGAAATAAATTAACTGAAGGCTTAAATCCACTGACCCTAATAAATTTATTTTCTCTAAGGAAGTTTCTTCATAGTGGAGATAATTGCCGATAACCCCAAACATGATTCACTTTTTGCACAACATCTGGAAGTTGGTGGCATGTGATATTTCAATTTTTGCAGCTCCAGTGTTACACTCACACAAAAAGTTTTATTTATTTATTTTTTAAGGGCCATGGTGAGCCAAGCCATGCTGTGAAGTCAAATGCCAGACTCTGGAGTTATGTAGAAATGTTTAATCATGGCATTAATTATTGTGACAGGATGTGAATCTTAATTTTCTGAAATGTTTCTTGGTGTGAGCCTCACAAAATTTGAAGAATGAGCTCAGTGTTTGGTCTCTGGAGATCACAGCCACAGCAGTGCAGCCTAAGTGACTTGTTTCTCTGCACATCTAAAATAGATTATATTTGCCTTGCATAGTTCTTTTAACAATTAAATACTCTGAGAGTGCTTTGTCACGTGCAGGGTGCTTCATCAATGTGAGCAACTTACCATTTGATCTGTTCGGAGGGACAGTGCTTGTCAGAGCAAGAAATGCAGAGACTATTTTTCCCAAAACTTTTAGTTACACTTGAGGAAACTGAGGCTCAGAGTAGCCAAGTTTAGAGAATGGTCAGCTCGAAAGATCCAGCCTCTTTCCGAATTAGAAATATGCCCAAACCTAACTTTTCAAAAGACAAATAGTCATGCTTAACTAATATTTCTAATCCAGGAATCTCATATTTTTTAATCCATGAATTTGCTGTAAATGTTAATTACACTGGGGGCATTTTCAAAAGGAGGTTTATCTCCAAAGCAATTTCAATATGTCTTTCATTTTATCTTCACAAGACCCCTAGGAGATAAATAGCTTCCAATTTTATAGATACTTTTCATATTAATCATTTATAATCTGCCTCCTTCAAAGACCACTTGAGGTGACATAAAATAAAGGCTCTAAAACAAATAAAGCACAAACAGTTCTAAAATTTGAAAAATAAAATAGACAACTAGGAACCTAAACTGACGAAAGAATTGGGAGGAGGATTTAAGCTAATCCTGAGGACAATTACGTAGTCTAAGAAAAATGGCAGGAACTTATCCCAGTAGTCAGTTCTAAGTTTCCTGGCAGTTGAGACAAAAAAGAAAGTACAATATGTTATAATAACTGTAACCCAGAGAAATATTTTAGTACTCTTTCGATTATTTCATTGACATCCCACACAAATCTTTGAGCTATATGGTATTATTAGCCCCATTTAATAGATAAGGAAACTGAGAGCTAGATTCTATAATTTGCCCAAGATCACAAAAGTAGTAAATCTTGGCCTCGGGATTTATGCAGGCTGTCTAACTCCACTGTAGTCTCAGGGCTGTCCTTCTAAACCCTCTGCCATGCTGCTCCAGGTGCAAGACTCAATTCTCCTACTCTGGGCTCTGAGACAAATCTGCCATGAGTCCTTTTCTAAGAAATACCATCAGCATCAAGAATAAAGTCAACCGTGGTTTTGTATCAAATGTCTACATATTTTACCCTAATTTATCTACAGACATTTGTTGAATACTTAGTGCGTGTCAAAAATTAAAGACAGGGTGGGCCACGGTGGCTCAGCAGGCTGGAATGATTGCCTGCGATGCCAGAGGACCCGGGTTCGATTCCCGGTGCCTGTCCATGTTAAAAAAAAAAAAATTAAAGACAGAATGATCAATGCTGCACTGAGCACAGCACACTCTGTTGCTTTGCTAGCAGAGTAAGAGAGAAGGATGTGCAGAGAGGCAGTCGACGCCCAGAGGGCTAGGTGCATGTTCTCAGCATACATGCTAAGAACAGCGGTGGCACAGGGGAGGAGGTGTTCACTTTGAACCGTGAGAGCAGGCTGGGACTTGAACAATGAGTGGTGTTCAACTGCAAGGTCACAGTGGGCTGGGCAGTCCAGAAGGAGGGGACAGCAACAGTGGACACACGGGAGGTTGGCAAGAAATTCGGGGCATGCGGGTGCCAGGATGGGTCAGATGACACAGTGGAAAAGATAAGCAGGGTCTTATCAAGAAAGACATTGTATAATGTATAGCTAGAGAAACATTTCTTAAAGTAATCTTCCTTAAATTTCTTGGGAAAAAAATATAAGAAGAGACAGAGTTCAGTTTTCCTGCTGAATTGGTTTTTTATGGCTGCTGTCACAAGTGACCACAACTCTGTGGTTTAAAACAACACAAACTTATTATCTTACATTTCTGGAAGTCCGGTATCCAAAATAGGTCATGTTCAAGGTGCTGGCAGGGAGGCATTCCTTCCTGGAGGCCTTAGAGGACTACAGCTGCCTGCATTCCTTGGCTTGTGGCCCCTGCCTCCATGTTCAAGGCCAACAACGGCAGGCTGAGTGCATTCCTCTCAGGCTGCCATCTTTCTGGTTCTGTCTCCGGCCTTCCTCTTCCATGTTTAAGAATCCTGCAGTTACATTGTGTCCACCTGGATAATCCAGAATAATCTCCCCATCTCAAGGTCAGCTGATTAGCAATCGTAACTCCACCTGCACCCTTAGTTCTCCTTTGCCATGTACTATACCCTATTGGATGGGGACAACCTTGGGGGGACACCTGCCTCATCTCAGGGGAGGAATTTTAGTCTCCCTGGGGAATGTTCCAGAATCAAGCTGCTTTGCCTTTTTGTAGGGCATATGCTTTGCTCCTACGATTGTCAGTTGGCTGACAAGGCCTTATCCGCAGCTGAGTAGTAGGGAGGGGTGCTTGTGTGGGAGAATGTTTAAACCTCTAATCCAGTTCCTTCACATGTTATAAACAGGGACACAGTAGCTGGTCAGTGGTATAGTTCATCTGCCAGTTTAGCTAATTAGCTAAATAAACATTTTCTTTCAGTGTCCAAAGCAATCCTGAAGATCACCTGGTAGCTCCAAAGAGATGCAGCCCATGGGATCTAAATGCAATGTTTTTCACCTAAAATAGATAAAGAGATAAAATGCCTACCAAAGAGTCTTGCTTATCGGGAGATGTCTTCAGTAGAACCCAAGACAAGGATAGATTTTACTCATCAAATGATTTTTTCCAACTTGCTATCAATTTATTTTTACAGTCTCAGTGACTTCTGGGAGAAGAACCTGTAATTTAACGATTATTAAGATACCAAGAAATTTGTCAGTGATACTAATGTTGGAATTAGAAGTTTGGAGTCTTCTTGCCTCTCATCCAGAATTGGTGCTGAATGACTGGCAGCTGCAACTGGCAAACAGATGTACCTAACTTAAGCAAGGCAACTTGATAAACAGAACACATTTAGCTGTAATCTACAATCCCTCATACTCGAGGTTAAGGACAAATGAACGTGTGGGGAGGTCATGTGATGGTGTGAGAAGAGTAGCTCAGAAGGGTGGAAATAAATTGCTAGCATCCCTAATTATCTTGGATTTAGCCTTAAATAAACTTCAAATCAGAAACCATGAGAATTTTGGGGGGAAAGATTTTAAGTAAACTTAAGCTTGGGTTATGAGCACTTTTATTTTTTATTTTGGGGGGAGTGCAGGGTCTGGGAATCAAACTCTGGGTCATGAGCACTTTTGAGAAATCAAAGCACTAAATTAATAACTAACTTTTGTGTGGATACATTGGAAAGGTTTTGTGCGTATTTATATAACAGTCCCCAAACAATTTACCTTAAATCTCTACTTGCTTTCTGCCTCATTATCCTAAAGGTAAGTATTTAAATGCATTGGTTGAAAAGAGCAGTGCCTTCCCGTAATGGTAAAAGATTGATTTCCATGTTTCCAAAGACTTTAGATTTATAACCTTTATCAGACTATGAATGTTTGTTATTGGAAACCACATTTGTTGAGATAATTGTTCCATCAAAGTTGTAAACTGTATTTACCATAAAGGGTCAGTTCACTCACCAACCTTGCGGTGGCTAATTGTGATAATTAATTTGCCAACTGCGACCTTACTGAACTAGCTCTAATTAACTCAACTGCCAAAAAAGAAGAGCGCAGATTCTCTAAAAATGAGAAAATAGCTAAAGGCCGCTGTCCTTGCAAACAATTATTTTACATGTAAATTAAAGTTACTCCACAGAGGTCCTCAAACTTTGTGGCATATTAGAATCTCTGACTCTCTGAAGCCCAGACCAGTCCCTCCGGGGCGGGACCCAGGGTCAGTGTTTTTACAGTTCTCAGGTGATTCCAACGTGCAGTCAAGTTTGAGGATTTCTAGGCCAGAAGCATCAGCATCATCTGGGAGCATGTTAGAAATGCAGCCATCCCAGGCCATGATTCAATTTTATTGACTCAGAATCGGCATTTACCCAGATCTCCAAATGATTTTTAGGCATGTTGATGTTTGAGAAACACTGCCCTAAGCCACAAGGCAGAAGGTCATCAGAATGGCAGGGTTCTAGCAATGCCTCAAGAACTTTGAGGCATTGATTAGGCAACTTTGGCCAATTTATTTCTCTTCCTCGAGCCTTAGTTTCTTAATTTATTAAATTATAAGATCGAGCAAGATTATACTGAGTGTCATTTTCACCCCTGAAATTCTAGAACACTATTGAATTATTTGACCACTCTGTGTTCTAGGCATATGTGGATCATTTCTCCATTTTGAGATTCAGAGCATTAAAATGTATCAGCCTACTCACCTGGTAGTTTGCAAAAGGAGCAATCAATTGACTCACTGCCTAGGAGCACTGACTTTTCATCACGACTGGGTATACTTTAGTTTTCATGAAATCACACACGTTACTTTTTGGCACAGGTCCATGGAATTTTCAACATTGTATGCTTTACTTGCAGGCACACTTTCACATAAAAGTGATAACATTCAAGCATGATGGCTTTATTAAACAGGTTATTACCACCGCAGAGCTTATTTATGCAATTTCTCTCATTCCTCATCATTTCAGCTTTGCTGTGTCACAAGGTGCCTCCTGGAAAACCCACCTTAGATCTTGGAGGTAGCATCAGGAGTGGAAGAGAAGATGCCCCATATCAGCCCACGCCTTTCTCAGATGCCACTGGCAGTAAAAAACTGCAATGAAATAAGACTCAAAGGAACCAGATTTTTGTCTTGGCTTTGCTATTTTTCAGCTGTGTGACCTTGAGTAGCTGACTGATCATTTCTGGGCCTCTACAGTTAGAAGATTGGTTTATCTACTCCATTTCAGACTGCTGAGTCTGTGGTTTTCCTCCATTTTATCTCCCTCAGTAGAATACATATATTGAATTCCTTATGATTCCTGTTTTCAGAATCATGGCAGAGGAGCAAGCTGCTTCTTTAGGTAGACTTTAGACTTCTCAGTTTATACCTGCATTTTGCACAACCATCCACCTCCCACCAATATTTGAGGAAGTTGAGTGCATCTTGTTTGTTAAGTGACAAAAACTGTCTCAGGCAGATTTAAACAGAAAAGGAATTTGTAAGAAAGCCCATTTTATGCTCACATAATTAATACCTTGGGAAGCCATAGGTGTGGCAGGAATAGGTGTCCGGGGACTGTGAACCTTCCGTTCATGCAATTTACTTGCGCCTTTAGGTCTTACTTAGGCTAAATCCCTGGAATACCAATAGATGATGTATGCTCATTGTTAGTCAGGGTAATTTCTGTTAGCTGCTGTGACAAACAAACCTGAAATCTCAGTAGATTTACACAATCAAAATTTATTTCTCATTCCTATTCCAATCTGATGTGAGTTGGATGTCTCTCCTGGGTGTCTTTTTTTTAACATTTTTTTCATTGTGAAATATAGCATATATACATAAAAGTGATAAATTTCAAAGTCCAGTTTAATAAGTAGTTATAGAGGAAATTTCAGAGTAGGGTATGGGGTACAGTTCCACAATTTTGGGTGTTTGTTTCTAGCTGTTCTAATATACTAAAGACTAACAATAAATATCAATATGTGATTCAGTAGTCACAACAATTTGTTAAACCCTATGTATTCAGTTTCAACTCCTCCCTCCCATTTGATCCCTCTCCCAGTCTTCAGGGATATTTGGACAATGACCATTCTAAGTTCTTCATGTTGAAAAGGTGAGTCAACCTTATGGGGTAGGGTGATGCAACTTGTTGACCCGGCATTTCAGAGTTTCAGGCCTTACCTGGCCTAGGGACAATCTGGAAGTTTTAAGTTCCTAAAAAATAAATTTTCTGAGTGAAGCTATTATAGAGCCTGAGATACAGCCCTGGATAGTCTTTAGAGTTTTCAGGAATACTATTGGTTGAGGCTTGGCATACAGTGGAAATTAGCAATATCTACTAAAGCTTGCATAAATTAATCTCCAGAATAGCCTCTTGACTATTTGAGATAGATCTCTTAGTCGCCGATACCTTATTTTATTACATTTATTTTCCCCCTTTTGGTCAGGTAGACATTCAATCTCACAGTGTCAGGGCCTGGATCATCTCTGAGAGTCATGTACCACATTGCCAGGGAGACTTAAACACCCTTGAATATCATGTCCCATGTAGGAGGAAGAAAATGATTTACTTGCAGAGTTGGGCTTAGGAAGAGAGAAGCCACATCTGAGCAACAAAAGACGTTCTCTGAAAGTGACTCAGTCATAATCACAGGTAGGCTTAACTTCACCATTATAGAAATATGTTTCTAAGAGTCACTTATAGATCTTATAGATCAAGGGATTGGCCTATTAACTTTGGAGTCTAATATTAGAGAGAGTATCAGGGATTTCCATGGTGGTAGTTTAATAGTTCCATATTTTTTCTCCAGTCCCTCAAAGGACTTTGCCAATATTTTCTAATTATCTGCCCAACATACTCTAGAATGTATTAGGGCACTACATTAAGCCATACAGAATTATAAGATCTCATTCCCAATTCTAGGCTCTGTGTGTTTAGGTCATTTAAATTAACTGGCTAGACAGATGTGGTAGTTAGATTCAGTTGTCAACTTGGTGAGGTGAAGGCACCTAGTTCTGTTGCTGTGGGCATGAGCCAATGGTACGTGAACCTCATCTGTTGCTGATTACATCTGCAGTCGGCTAGGAGGCACGCCTACTGCAATGAATGATGTTTGACTTAATTGGCTGATGCTTAAATGCGAGAACACAACATAGCACAGCCCAAGCAGCTCAGCCTACCTCATCTGAGCACTCGCAGCTCAGCCCAGGCCTTTGGAGTTGCAGAAAGAAAACACCCCAAGGAAAGTTGTTGGAACCCAGAGGCCTGGAGAGAAGGCCAGCAGAGATCACCCTGTGCCTTCCCACATAAGAAAGAATCTCAGTTGAAAGTTAGCTGCCTTTTCTCTGAAGAACTAATGAAATAAATCCCCCTTTGTTAAAAGCCAATCCATCTCTGGTGTGTTGCATTCTGGCAGCTAGCAAACTAGAACACAAGCCAAAAGCTGTTTCTAAAAAGGAGAGTAGTTATCTGCAGCAGATGGTAAGGCTTTGCTCAGAAATCCTAACGGTCTGCATTGTGATTCTGCTATAGGGGCCTGCCAAAGCCTCCAAACGGCATTTCTATTTGCCACTGACACTTCCAGCACCATTGGATCTGCTGGATCATATGGTCCAAGTGACAAAGCAGCTTGTACAGCAGCCTGGACCTGTCACAGAGCCTCCTCTTGTTCAAGTTCCCACTCAAAATTTTAAATTTTCTGGTCACTCAATAAATGGGCTGGAGTAGCACACCCAAATGAGGAATATGTTGTCGCCAAAATCCAAAGAGACCATCTAGGCGCTGTGCCTCTTTTTCAGTCATAGGAAGGGCCAGGTGCAGCAATCTATCCTTCACCTTTGAAGGGATATCTCCACATGCCCCACACCACTGGACACCTAGAAATGGTGTGTCCATGAGGTGGAAGGCCCCTAAGTTTTTCTTGGATTTATCTCCTATCCTCTGACATGCAAATGCCTTATCAATAAGTCTAGAGTAGTTGCTACTTCTTGCTCACTAGGTCTAATCAACATGATATCATCAATATAATGGGCCAGTGTGATTGATGTCTTGTGAGAGGGAGAAATGATCAAGTTTCCTGCGGACAAGACTATGACATAGGGCTGGAGAGTTGATATACCCCTGAGGTAGGACAGTGAAAGTATATTGCTGACTTTGCCAGTTGAAAGCAAACTGTTTCTGGTGGTTCTTACTAACAGTTATTGAGAAAAAAGCATTTGCCAGATCAATAGCTACATACCAGGTACCAGGAGAAGTACTGATTTGCTCAAGCAGTGATACCACATCTAGAACAGCAGCTGTAATTGAAATTACCACCTGGTTGAGTTTACGATAATCCACTGTCATCTTCCAGGACCCATCTGTTTTCTGCACAGGCCAAATGGGAGAGTTGAGTAGGGATGTGGTGGGAATCACCACCCCTGCATCTTTCAAGTCCTTAATAGTGGCAGTTATCTCTGCAATCCCTCCAGGAATCTGGTATTGTTTCTGATTTACTATTTTGCTAGGTAGGGGCAGTTCTAGTGGTTTCCCACCATAATAGCCCTCACTGAACAAGTTAGAGAGCCAAGGTGGGGATTATGCCAGTTGTTCAGTATGTCTATACCAATTATACATTCTGGAACTGGGAAATAACTACAGAATGGGTCTGGGGGCCCACTGGACCCACTGTGAGAAGGACCTGAGCTAAAACTCCATTGATCACCTGGCCTCCGTAAGCCCACACTCTGACCGGTGGATCAGAGTGACATTTTGGTTCCCCTGGAATTAATGTCACTTCTGAACCAGTGTCTAACAATCCCCAAAATATCTGATCATTTCCTTTTCCCCAAAGCACAGTTACCCTGGTAAAAGGCCGTTTGTCTCCTTGGGGAAGGCTTGGAGGAAGATTAACAGTATAAATCTGTGGCAGTGTAATAGGGTTCTTCCCCAAAGGGGCCTGGCCTCCCCTTCATTCAAGGGGCTTTGGGTCTGTAAACTGTCTCAAGTCTGGAAATTGATTAAGGGGCCGTGAATCTGTGTTTTTGTAATTCAGGTTAGACTTCTGTTCACTTGACCTAGAACTCTTCTGTTTATACAGTTCATACGAGAATTTAGTAGACTGCCCATCTATTGTATTTCTAGGTATCCCATGATTTACTAGCCAACACCACAAATTTCTGCTAGTCAGACTATTTTGGCTCCTGCTTCAAGTTTGCTGTCTATTATAATAGCCACATCTACCCTGTCTTTGGCGATTAAGTGCTGCCACCTGGCTCCTGCCAACTCAGAATCTGATCATCCCCATTGTGTTTAAGGATTCTAGCTCAGTGTTAGCAGTTCCCATGGTAATATCTGACCTACAGAGAAGTGCAAACACAGAGCTTTTCAGCAATGATGGTGCTAGTCCCACAAATTTATTTCTCACTGTTCTGGTAAAAGGTGCATCCTCTGGACATTCCTGGGGTGTAAGAGCAGGCTTTGCATGATAAATCCACTCTTACATTCCAATCTCTCTAAGCCTCTGGTTCCCCTCATCTACATTATACCAGGGCAGTTCTGGCATTTCAACCTCAGGTAATGTTGGCCACTTTTTGATCCATGTTGCAACCAACCATCCAAACAAACTGTTAATGCCTTTTCTAACCCCTTGATCTATAACATTGAATGCATAATCTCTGCTTAGTGGGCCCATATCAATAAATTCAGCCTGATCCAGCCTTATATTCCTCCCTCCCTTATCCTACACCCTTAAAATCCATTGCTACACATATTTGCCTGATTTCTGTCTACATGAATTGGAAAACTCACACAGTTCTTTTGGAGTATAACGTACCTTCTCAAGTGTGATTCTTTGTCCCTCACCTTTAGGGTCCTGTTGAGACTTTAGTCTAGTTATAGGTCTGGAAGAAATGAGGGGTGGTGGAGTGGGTCATGAAAAGAATTAAAAATATCTTCCAAGCTATTTGCTTCAGGGCATTCATTTGCAGTATCATCTGGTGAAACAAGATTAATCACTCTAGGGCTAATCCCTGAAGGTGGCAGTTGGGTGGCCAACTCCTCAAGGCAGGCTGGAGGTGGGGTGGCTATGTCCTTAGGGCAGACTATTACAGGGTTACCTAGAGAAGACTCAGCATGACCTACAGTTTCAACCTCACCCCCGACATCATTATCAATCCTTATGTCACCATCCCATTTTTCAGGGTCCCACTCCTTTCCAATCAATGCCCTCACTTGAACAGCAGACACCATGCAACATTGAGATTTCAGTTTATGTTGTAAAGTTGCTACTCTAACAGTAAGATTCTGAGTCTGATTTTCAAAGATCTCAAGTCTACGGCTAAAGGAAATAAGACTTTCCCTCAGGACACTCATAGAAACTTCTACATCTGTCAGAAGGCACTTAAGCTTCTTGTTTGAAGCCTTAAGCCCATTCCTTTCACTCATTAATGTATCCAGTGTATCTAACAACAACCAGCCAATATCTCTATACCTCCTATTTCCACAAAACTCCGTAAAGGTATCAAAAACATTATCCACCAGAGCCTGGCTTCGTACAAGTGAAGCATTAGAAGAATTGAATGTTGATATTTTGACCGTCTTTTTTGCCAACCTACTCCATGGATTGGCAGTGTCATTCTGATTATGGGAATCAGAGTCCTTAGTGCCTTTGAGTCCAGTCTGAGTAGAAAACCATTCAGAAAAACCCATTTTTAAGATTCTGTTTCTTAAGAACCAGTCCTGGTACCAAGTTGTATTAGTTAGGGTTCTAAAAGCATCTCACATAACCATGAGAACATAGAGTCCAAAATCTGTAGGGCAGGCTGTGAAGCTGACGATTCTGATGGAGGGTCTGGACCAACTCCATAGGAGAGACTCTCTGGCCAAAGGAGGAAGAGAGCCTGTCTCTTATGAATCCTCCTTAAAAAGCTTCCAGTGATTAGATTAAGCATCACTCATTGCAGAAAACACACCCCTTGGCTGATTACAAATGGAATCAGCTGTGGATGCAGCCAACATGATCATGATTTAATTCTATGAAATGTCCTCATCGCAACAGACAGGTCAGCACTTGCCCAACCAGACAAACAAGTACCACCACTTGGCCAAGTTGACACATGAACCTGACCATGACATATGGGTTCTGGGCCCCTTCCATTTGGTGGTTCCACTACATGGAGGATATACACTCAGAGAATACTGTGAGTAATGTGTTACTGCACACACTGATCCCACCCACCACATGTATTCTCATGAAAAAGAGATGGAATAAGGAAATATCTGGCCAGTCTTTGTTACAGTTTTCCTGAGCATCTTGATTTCATGGCCAAGTAGATTAGCTAAGACACAGTTCATAATGGGCATCTGAGGGTCAGATAGTTACCCAAAGCCACATAGGTTAGAATTCAGTCTCTGGTTAAGAACTATGTGTGTATGCATGTTTTAAGTTAATTGATGAAAAAGGCATAGCTTATCTTAAAATTCCTATGACTTTCTCTAGTTTATCTTAACCACAGACTCCATAAGGCTCTGTTGGGTTATTATAAGAGAACAAAGACAGAGCTATTCGCTCCCCAGCCAAGAAAATATCCTCTTGTTCTGGGTCCTACTCAAATCTTTGGGTGAAAATGGATGGGAGCAGCACATTCTAATGTAGCATGGGCCATTGCATCATATCTCTCTCTTAGCAATAAGTAGCTCAATATGAACAACCCAAATTTCATGCAGATAGCAAGAACCAATATTTTCTATGGATTTATCTCACACTTTGTGGAACACATCTCTTTACCAATACTTTATATATATATATATTATTTTTAATGGGCCAGGAGCTCCCTGCACAGGAAGTTGACTGACAGCCGGAGGTGGGTAGGGTGGACTAAGCTTACTGCCCCCACCCTGCCCAGCCGCACCCACACCCACACTGTGACTGCCGCAGCTCATTGACTCCAGGGCGCACAGCCAGGCGCTGTCCTCGCTGTCTTTGTCCTCCATCTCTCCTCTGGGAAGAGGGGCAGTGCCACCTCCCAGGGCTGGTGAGGGCCTCTGCTGGGGAGCTTCTCCCTCCTAGGAAAGCTGCTGTAGGGATTCTTCAAGGTCTTGAAGATGACTCCCTAGAGAGAATTTGGGTTTGCAGCCCTACCAAGCACAAGGCTGCTTACTGCACTGAAGCCCAGAAAGGGCCCTTTTCTAAACTCTACCAAGGGAGTACAGGTGGGGGGCGGTGACCCTGCTCTTGCCACCACCAAGCCAGGCCATGGTAAGTTACTGTCAAGAGGTGTGCCAAGCTGGCCTTACAGGTGAGGAGTTCCCTTCCCTCTGCCCCTCCTGTCCCAGAGGCCTTAATACCTAGTAATTTAAGAGGTTTATGTGCCAGGCACAATTGTAACAACTTTGCATTTATTAACTCATTTGAGTTCATAAAAATCCTATGAAGAATTTGCTATGGTTATTACCATTTGAGAGATGATGACACTGAGGCTCAAGTAGTTTAAGTAACTTATGAAAGTCAGATACCAAGGTGTAAATGGTAGTGTTGGAAATCAAACCAGATGATGCACTATACTCTTTTCCCAAAACAGTTAGCAAATCTGCTACTTCCCGTTCTTCAGCTCCAATCATTAATTTAAACAGAATGGCTTTGTATCTTAGTTTTCTGTTTGCCTTATTTTTATTTATTTTTTGCTCTTGTGCAATTAAAAGGATGAAATTGTCTGCCATTGATTAATATCAGAAAAAGGAGCAGATAAAAGCTTACTTTTGAACATATACAATCTGAGCTTCCTACAAGATATCTAAGTATGGATATTGAGTGGAGAATTGAATGTATAAATCTGGAGTTCGGAGAAGGCTCAACTGGATTCTGTGTGGTTAGCATATAGATTTCATTTAAAATGTTGAGACTGAAATGTTGATACATCTGTAAGGTTGAGGTGGTAATGATGTACTGATGCCATTGCCATAGTAAACACAAAGTCTGTGCTTATTAGGGAAAAATAATCTAATAAAAATGTACATAAAGGTTTCTAGGAGCTATATGCATTTATCCCAGTAAAGAAACCACACATCTTAAGTAGCAGGTTTTACTATTGAAGTCACAACTTGATTAAATGCATGCTATTCTATTATTATACTAGAAGAATTCTCATCAAGACTGCCGCAAACAAAGAGCTCACACAGGTTGGAGAATTAAATAGATACCAAAAAGGAATTTCATTCTTTGTATCTTTCAGGCTTTTGATAGTAGCACTAATCACTGTGACACATATTAATGCTTTAAAAAAATCTTTTAATTTGAAGAATGAGATTCTGGGACTTCCATTTGGCCCTTCCTACCACAGTAACCTATTCATCAAAGATCCAGGTATCAGTCAGGGGATTCTGTTGACTGTTAAGATATCTATTCCAACCATGTATTCAGAAATTGAGAAAATAATGTTCGATGGGGTTTTGGATCCCACTAACTTTAGTGTGAAATAAATGTGGGTAAAACATCCATTTATGACATAATTCTGGTGAACTAAAATGATATTCTGAGTCCTCAGAAAGTGTCCAATGATCCACAAATGAGGAGTATTTAATTTAATCACGTCACAATTGCCCTGCAAATGCCATTAACCCCTCTGCAGAAAAACTAGACTATAGATTCAAACATATACTTCTTGTATTACTGTAAGGGTTTCAAAGGTATCTGCTTCTAACCCAAAGGACTCCACCTCTCCAAACTGACACCTATAGGAGAAGTTAGTTGTTCCCTCATGATGACTTAAGCAAGTTTCCCTGTTCAACAAACATAAAGAGTGTGTTTGGGTTTGATCTTTCGGTCCATACAAATCAAGTCTCTTAGTCAGCTTTCCATTCAATTCCTATGACCAAGTAGGCACTGACAACGATCTCTGCAAGTCAGACCTTGCTGGGTACTGCATGGCCTTTTTTCTGTTAAGATAACCATTCCCATTTTACCTTTGGAAGTTAAATATTGCTGATGGTCCTACACCATTCCTACATCCTTCCATTCCTCCATTCCCTATTGAAATCAGGAGGTTCATTTGAATTTCAGCATCTTACCCCAGAATCTCTAAAAAGCTCAATTGGTTTTCAAAACTGCTGGGACTTCCATTTTCAATGGATGTCAAAGTCTCAATGAAAAGATTATATTCTGGGTCTTCTTGGGGAATATAGCTAGAGAGTGAAAGCATAAATCCCACATGCTAAATAAATTCCAGCCTAGATTTCTCTCAAAGTGCTTTAATATCTTCTTTTATATTATTCTAAGTGAACCCTGGCATCTTAACTGTCTGCTATGGGTCGTGAGGTGTACATAAACACGGTTCTACTAGACTTCCTCTCAACTGTTCTAGTTGGTATGTTTAATATAGACTCTCTCATAAGTGCACTTACATAAATAAACTCACTGCAGTCTAAAAAAAAAAGTATGGCCCCACCTTAGTTTTTGCCCTCAGAAGGCACATATTTCCCATTATTAGTTATGAAAGTACTGTTTGATGTAAAGCCCAGTCCTCCTGATTTTGATGTTGCCATGGAGCCCTCTGGGAATACAAGATGTAGGAAAATTGGACTCCTGTGATGAGTAGCCTTGGGAAGCATCTACGAATCTCAGAGGATGTCACATGAGAGTCTTGATGAAGGTATAAATTTAGCATCAGACACAGAGTGCAGTTTTCTCCTACTCCAACCCTATGACTTCAAAAGATAAGAGGTTCTTTGAGCATGGCCATCAGGAGAATACGATTTTCATTCCACAACGGGAGCAGAGAATTGAGGAATCTGAGGTTGTCAATCTTTCTCTAAATTACTCTCTGCCATCAGAAGTAGCCACACTGCCTTCCATTCTTTGACTTCTTCCTGCTGTTATTACTGCTCTGGTAATGAATTTCCACCCCTCCCCCTCAGGCTTGCCCCAGTAGACACTTGATCCCAGTTAGTCACATGCAGTAATTTTTACCAGATATATATATATATATATATTTTTTTGCACGGACAGGCACTGGGAATCGAATCCAGGTCTCTAACATGGCAGGAAAGAACTCTGCCACTGAGCCACCGTGGCCCACCTTTACCAGACATTTTGAGGTATAATTTACACATGACAATTGCTATACAAAGCTTACAATTTGATAAGTTTTGACATATGAATAAACTCATTAAGATAATTAATCAACAGAATGAGTCAAGATAAGATGCGTTGTAATCTTATTATTATTCCATGTTATCAAGAAAACAATCAAGATAATAAATCGTCATCCCCGAAAGTTTCCTCATGATAGTTTTCTCTCTCTACCCAAAGTTCCTTTCCCCCCAGGCAATCAAGGATGCATTTTAATTTACTTCATATTAGCTTACATCTCCTAGAGTTTTATATAAATGGAACCACAGAGCATATACTCTTTTTCTGTCTGTTTTCCTCCACTCAGTATAATTTTGAGATTAATCCATGTTCTTCACATATCCATAGTTCATTTGTTTTTGTGGCTGAGTAATATTACATTGTGTAGACATTACAAATTTTGTTCACCCACTCATTTGTTGATGGCCATTTGAGTTATCACCAATTCTATAGCTATTTTAAATAAAGCTGCTATGAACGTTCATGTAAAAGTCTGTATATGGACATTTGCTTTCTTTTCTCTTAGGTAAATTCGTAGTAATGGAATAGTTGAATTATATGGTATAGGGTACGTTTAAAATTTCAAGAAACTGCCCGTTTGCCAAAGTGGTTGCTCCATTCCCGCAACCACAATCCGTGTTCCAGTTCGTCTACATCACCACCAACACTTAAAGAGCTCAATAATTACCAACTCAAAATTAATAGTTCACCCCCAAAGTTTAAAAAAGTATAAGAAACCCCTAGTAGTCCATTGTGGTGGCTTGGAGCTACATATCCCAGAAAAACATGTTCTTAAACTTAATCCATTCCTGTGGGTGTGAACCCATTGTAAATAGGAGCTTTTGGTGAGGTCACTTCAGCTAAGGTGTGAACTAACTGAATCAGCATAAATATTAATCCTATTACTGGAATAATAAGCAGGATGAAATTTATAAGCAGGATGAAATTCAGACACAAAGGAAGAAAGCCACAAGGAGCAGTGGGAGGTGGGAAGTTAACAGGATCCAGAAGAAAAAGGAACCACCACCATCTTCATTGCCATGTAATGGAAAAATGAGGTGCCAAGAGTCACCAGAATATGTTAGTTTTCCAGAGTCCATATCCTGTGACTAGTCAATTGGGAAGAGAGCTCTCTTTAAGAGGTTAATTATTGCAGTGTATTTTAACATATCTGGCAATAGAGTCCTTGTGTTTATTGACAACCGTCTCTGACCATGGCATTTAATATACCCCAGCCTTCTTGGAAAGTGTAACATTTTGGACTGGCAATTACATCACCAGCCCTTAATGAAAATGGCTTTCTTCAGATTTATATTCAAAACCTCTTGATTTCAATCTGTTCTGTCAGCCTTGTGCTCCACGCATGGGAGAAATTAGCACAGGCTTTTTCTAGTGGTTTCTTGTTAACGAATTTTTTCCATCCTGCGCTCTGGTGACATCACCCATTATTAATACAGGATTGCTTGGAATTTCTGTTTCTACAGAAAGATCTTCCCCTAGTCCCTACATTTTTCTAACTACAGAATCCCTCTCACTGGGTTCTATAAGTGAAGCTGAAGTTGATATACCTGAAATCTATACCTCTGGGGCCTACTGAGTGCCATTTTCTCTCTTTTCAAGAAAAAAAGAGCACTCCAGGTCTTTGTCTTTGCATCTCTTTTATGCTGTTGTAAGACATTTCTCTAGAGGTTCTTTTCCAGCTACTCTTTGCCAACTCTTAAGGCCCTGATTTATTTTTAACCTTTTAGCATTCTTCATTGTTCGCCCCACCTCTAACACATATAGGATGAGCGTGGTTTAATGCATCTGGGTGCCTTCTTTGTTTCTACTTTACCTTTGTTTTCCATCTAGACATTTTTACTTCTATGTTTTAAATTAATATCTATTAAATCTGACCTTTTGCATAGTGAAACTTATATGGTTCTATGAGCTTTAAAAATGTATAGATTTGTATAATTCCCACTGCACTAGGACTATAGAACAGATCCATCACATCTCAGAACTCCATCAGGCTGCCCTTTTGTAGATGCACCACCCAAACCATTACCCCGGCATCCATTGGTCTGTTCTCTGCTTGCTGTAGTTTCCCTTCTCCAGAATGTCATATAAAGGCAGTCATACAGCATGTAACATGTTGAGACTGGCTTCTTTCACATAGCATAATGCAGCTGAGATTAATTCATGTCATTGCATGTTTCTATAGTTCCTTCCTATCTATTTCTAAGTGACACAACATTGTATTGCTCTATCACAGTTCATTTATCCATAAACCAGTTGAAGGTTATTTGGGTTGTTTCCAGTTTCTGGTAATTATGAAGACAGCTACCATAAACATAAGGGTAGATGTTTTTGTGCACAATAAATTTTCATTTCCCTACAAGTGGAATCTTTGGTCAGATTGGAAGTATATGTTTAACTCTAAAGAAACTGTTCTAAAATTGATTTCCGAAATGGCTGTACCATTACACATCCCCACTAGAAACGCAAGAGATTTCAAGTTTCTCCATATCTTCCCAGCACTTGATATTGTCCATTAAAGAAAAAAAATTATCCATTCTCATAGATGTGTGGTGGTACCTCATTGTGGTTTTAATTTATATTTCCCTAAAAGCTGTTAGCATTGAACATCTTTTTGTATACTTGTTATCTGAGTATCTTCTTTGATCTATTCAGAAGTGTCTGTCTGCCCATTTTAAACTGGGTTGCTTGTTTTCATATATTGAGTTTGGAGAGGTTTTAAAAAAATATATTCTGAATACACACTTTGTTGAATATGTAATTTAAAAAATATTTTCTCCCAAATTTACTTTTCATTCTTCTAACAGTGGTTTTTGTGGAGCAAAAGTTTTTCATTTCATGGAGTCCAATTTATCATTTAAAAAAAAATCTTATGAATAATTGTTTGGTGTCATGTCTAAGAATTCTTTGCCTAACTTCGGGTCATGAAAACTTTTTCTCATGTTTTCCTCTAAAAACTTTATCATTTTGTGTTTTACATTTAGGTATATGTGCCGATTTGACTTTGTTGTGTAGCCCAGAAAAGTCATGTCCTTTAATCCTCATTCAATATTGCTGGGTGGGAGCTTTTGATTATCTATGGAGATATGACCCACCCGATTGTGGGTTTTGATTAGATGGTTTCCATGGAGATGTGTCTCCACCCATTCAAGGTGGTATATTTCTTACTTGAGCCCTTTAGGAGGGAACTATTCTGGAAAAAGCTTTAGAACCCATACAGCCAGAGATCTTTGGAGATGAAGAAGGCCTGAAGAGAAAGATAGCAGATGCCGCCATGTTGCAATGTGCGTTTCCAGCTGAGAGAGAAACCCTGAACGTCATCGGCCTTCTTGAACTTTCTGGATTCCTTAGATTGGACATTTCTGTAGCCTTGCTTCAATTTGGACATTTTCACAGCCTTAGAACATGTAAATTTGCAACTTGATAAATTCCCCTTTTTAAAAGCTGTTTCATTTCTGGTATATCGCATTGCTGTAGCTTACAAACTAGAACAGTATATGATCCATTTTAAGTTAAATTATAAAAGATGGACACTACCATCATCTTTCAGAGAGCCACATTGTAGTGGAGAATTTCCAGGCCAGAAGGAGGTAGACCCTGAATCTGGGGTTGCTCTACCCTTGGGAGCCTTTGCCAATTCCCAAGAAAAAGACTGATGGCTGACTTGTGCTTTTGACAGAATTCAGGGATAGCGGACAGAGATTTGAGTACAGCTGTCCCAATCCCGCCCCCCCCAGCCGCCTGATATGGGAGCTCGATCTTCTCACTTTTAATTGAAATCTTGAAATGAATTCCCCTCAATCCCTGAGATGAAATGGAATTGGAAACGGAATTCAGTGATCACTGACTTTAACTGACACACAAGAACAGTTCCATTTAACTCAGGAGCAGGGTAAATTGAATTAATGTGTAAAAGTACCTAATCTCAAGAATAACCATTAAAAGAACAGTATAAAGTACATCACCTCCAAGTTTGTTACATATAGGGCTAGGGATGAAATAAGAAAAAAAATTAATAAATTCAAAAGAAGGCAAGAATGGAGAATAAATGGAATATAGAGCAGATGGGAAAACTACAAAGCACAAATAAGATGGTAATTTAAGCCAAAATAAATCATTAATTTCATTAAACATAAATGAACTAAATGCTTTGAATCAGTCAGAGCCCCAAAAGAAAACAAATGGGACACTCCTAAGCAGATAATATGAGGGTGGTCTATTTCTGAAGCAGGCATTTACAAATGTGAGGGCACAAAAGACAGAGCAGCAACCTGGAGCTAGTAGCAACTCTGTTATTACAACCCCTAGGCCTAAAGGGAGGAAAAGAGGAGGTGATTACCCAAATCAGAGACAGCAGAGAGAGAGAGAGAGAGACTCCCATGGAGTCTCTCCCTCATTCACTTGGACCTCTTACTTGGGCTCCTGTTCTAGTTTGCTAGCTGCCAGAATGTAATATTCCGGAAACAGAATAGCTTTTAAAAGGGGGAATTTAATAAGCTGCTAGTTTACAGTTCTATGGCCGAGAAAATGTACTGATTAAAGCAAGTCTATAGAAATGTCCCATCAAAGGCATCCAGGGAAAGATACCTTGGTTCAAGAAGGCCGATGAAGTTCAGGGTTTCTGAAGGCACATGAAGAACATAGGGCTTCTCTCTCATCTGGAAGGGCACATGGCAAACACAGCATCATCTGCTAGCTTTCTCTCCTGGCTTCCTGTGTCATGAAGCTCCCTGGGAGGCATTTTCCTTCTTCATCTCCAAGGGTCACTGGCTGATGGACTCTCTGCTTCGTGATGCTGCCGCATTCTCTGCTCTCTCAATATCTCTCATTCTCCAAAATGTTTCCTCTTTTATAGGACTCCAGTAAACCAACCAAGACCCACCCAAATGGGTGGAGACATATCTCCCCCAATCCAGCTTAACAACCACTCTCGATTGCATCACATCTCCAGGGAGATGATCTAATTGCAGTTTCAAACATACAATGCTGAATAGAGATTAGAAGAAATGGCTGCCTTTACAAAATGGGATTAGGATTAAAACATGGCTTTTCTAGGGTACACACATCATTTCAAACCAGCACAGTTCCCCACTGGTTGAATTGGTTGAGCCCAGCCAGAAGCCAGGTGGCCTGGAAACCCTACTGATGTGGCCTTGGGGGCACCAACAGGGAGGAGAAGAGTGGCAATGAGGGGATCTAGAGGGGAAATAAAAGTTATCTGGGTTATTCATCAATTAAAGGACAAATGTTTTCAGATTGGATAATAAATAGATTAAAAAAAACTGTGCCAACAAAAGACATCTGAAATCATAAAGAAACAGAAAAGTTGAAAGTAAATTAATTAAAAAATATCTACTATGCAAATACTAGGCATTAGAAGGATTGCATACTTGTATTAATTTCAAAAATGGAAGACTTAGAAGTAAAGAGCATTATCAGAGATAAAGAGTGATGTCATATGGTGAAAGGTTCAATTCATTTGAAAGAATAATTGTAAATGATATGTAATTAATTTTAATTCAGGTTGTAAATCTCCCTCAAATAGCTTCAGAATATGAAAAGCAAAAGTAACAAAGCTCATTGGAAACCTTGAGGATGAGAGGAGCTCGACAACTCACTTTGTGTTCACACCATCACTCCGACGTCTCACATTGTTGGGCTGGGCCCTAGGTTGGTGCACCCCAGAAAATACCTGGTGGACCTGATTCCTGGACTGTACAAAGGCCTGGCTGCCACTTCTCTAGAAAACTAATGAGGGGACATGGGGAAGAGATGGATGAGGGGATCTCAGCATTCAATTTGATTATCGATCACTTAATACCTATATTTCCGGTAGAATATGCCTACCTTCAATTGATATATCCCATTCCAGAGACTAGAGTTTTTACCCTCTCCAAAGAATCAATAGCCCCTTTTCTGTTTGGAGGTGGAGTTGTTAAGGCAGACCACTAGAAGCCTGGAATGGGGAAGGAGTATGTGGACCAAATAACAGCTTTCAACCCATATTTACTTTAACCTCTCAGTTTCAGAGGTACTTGCAGCCTCCATTCCTGAGTATATTCACGACAGTATGGTGTATACTGGGTTAACTCTGTTCTTTCCTCCCTACCTGCTCAAGATCCAGCTTTCTCTTCTAAATGAGTTTAGCCATCTATTGAAATTTTGTTTTATTAACCTCATCTTCTGTTTCCCATCTTAGTGGGTCTACTCCCATAGGAGGTTCAACTTAGCCACAAATTCTTTGTTATTCCTCCAATTGTGAAGTGGAATCTAATTCCCATCCCCTTGAATCTAAATTGAGCTTAGTAGCTTGCTTGACCAACAGAATATAGCAGAAATGACAATTTGCCACTTTCCACAAGCAAGCCTTAAGACCCTGTTAGCTCACAGTTCTACATCCTCTCTCTCTTAGAATACTCACTCTTGGAATTCAACCACCATACTGGGAGGAAGCTCAAGCAGCGACATGAAGAGGCCTATGTGGAAGAAAATCAAGGACCTTTGCCACCAGACCAGACCAAGATCCCAACTGACAACCAGGGATAGTTTGGCAGCCAGGTAGGTGAGCTATCATGGGAAAGGCCTCTAGCCCCAGTGGAGCAATTCCAGCTGATACAACATGGAGTAGAGCAAGCTGCCAAGCCAAGCCCTTCCTGAATTTCTGACCACAAAATCAGTAGCAAAAGAAACTTATTGTTTTAAGACCCAAAGTGTTGTGTAGTTTGTTACATGACAATAAATACCCAGAACAATACCTCAAAGATTCCTTTTCTGTAGTTCAGTAGAGTTGAGGATGGGGCAAAATTATATGAAAAATTATATCCCCCAGGAGTCCTTTGGTTTGTTGTTTAGCATTATGAACTCAGTCCCCAGATGTCCATGGTTTCCAAACAAATCAAAATATAATAAGCCCCATTAAAATGGCTTTTAAGTCTAGTTCATTTATATAGAACAAAGCATCTGTTTAACAAACACCAAGCATAAGGCAGGAAATATGGTATACATGATGGAAGAGGAAGTTTTCCCATAAATCATATCAGTAGAACCACTTTTCTAAACAATGCATAAGGGGCAGATAATGTTTATAGTCATTCTGGAGTCACAGATTTGGAAATATTGCCCAGTAAAAGCACTGCAAATCTCAATTCTACTTTCCAAAGATAAAGGACCCTCTGGATGATCATATGTGATACCTGCTAGGCCAATTTATTAGCAGTATCAATAAAGTTAATTATTTGGTGTTACATGATTACATTTCTGTTTCAGGTGCCTATTGCTATAAACAAACCACCCCAAAACTTGGTGACTTAAAGAATATGATCATTTATTATTTCTAATAATTCTGTGGGTTGACAGAAGATTCTTCTGCTGATCTGTAGTCTCTCATATTATTGCAGTCAGATGGTGCCTAGGCCTGGAGACATCTGGATATTTGACTGGGATGACTCCTTCTCTACATGGTCCATTTGCTGCTAATAGTTCCTCTCTCAGGTAACTGGACCTGTATGTGTCAGTACACAGCTCCCCAAAATTGCAAAAGTAGAAGCAGACTGGGCTCAGGCATCATAGAACATTACTTCTACTGTCTTCGATTGATTAAAGCAAGTCACAAGCCAGCTTCAATCCACTGTGTGAGGGGAACACACTAGGATGTGAATAGGGGACTACCAGAAGGTTCGCTAGGGGCCATCTTTGAAGATTACTGCCACAGAATCCCTTTGGATATTCTAGATAAGTCACTCCACCTTGTCAGTCTTGGATTACTGCAATAGTCTCCTAACTGGCCTCTCTGCTTCTACCATGGGCTTAAGTTCCTGGCTCAAAATCCATCACTGGTTCTTCCTCAGGATAAAGCTGCAGTTGTTATTCCCTACAATGTCCTACATGATCCCATCCCCACTTCCCCATGTTATCCCTCCAACCTCATCTCTTACTGCTTTCTCCATTTCACTGCACTGCAGCTACGTGGACCTCCTTGCCGCCCCTTGAAAACTACAGGCACACTTATTCTTCAGGTTCTCTCTGCTCCCTGTTTCCTCTGCCTGGAACACTCTCCTCCACATAGTCTCCTGGCTTACTCCTCACCTCCTTTACTCAAATGTCATCTCAGCGAGAACATCTCTGACCATCATCATTTAAGTGGTCACCTTGTCGTCACTCCCTGTCCCCATTCCTTGCTTGATTTTCCCCCTTCAGGACTTACTGACATATATAATACTATATAATTTATGGACTTACTTTATTTTCTTGTACACTCACATGAATGTACAAAATCATTGTGTATTTTTTTAATAATAGCCTTAATGAGATATAATTTCATACCATAAATTCACCCATTTATAGCATATTCAAATATGGAGAACCATCACCATTATCTAATTTTAGAATGTTCTGTCATCCCTAGAGAAATCCCATCTCTATTAGCAATTACTCCCAATTTGCCCCTCCTATCATAACTAATCTTTTGTCTTTATGGGTTTGCCTATTCTGGACATTTTGAATAAAAGGAATGAAACAATAGATGGCATTTTGTGTCTGGCATGATTCACTTAGCATAATGTTTCAAGATTCATCCATGTGGTGGCATGTATCAGTACTTTGTTCCTTTTATGGCCAATTACTTGGCCACTGTATGGATATACCACATTTTGTTTATTTATTGGATGATGGACATTTGGATTGTTTCCATTTTGGGGCTATTACAAATAATCCCGTTATGAACACTCATATACAAGTTTTTGCATGGATATATGTTTTCATTTCTCTTGGGTGAAATTGGAAGAAGTGGAATTGCTGTGTCATATGTTCATATTCCACTCTATGTTTAACATTTTGAAAAACAGCAAAACTTTATTCCAAAAAGCTGCACTATTTCACTTTCTCACCATCAACGTATGAGGGCTCCAATTTTTCCACATCCTCTCCAGCATTTGTATTTTCCAGTTTTTAATAGTAGCCATTCTAGAAGGTGTGGAATGGTGTCTTGTGGTTTTCAATGGCTAATGATGATGAGCAGCTTTTCAAGCGCTTATTGGCCAATTGTATATCTTCTTTGAGAAAATGTCTAGTTAAATCCTTGGTCCATTTTAAAATTTGATTATTTGTCCTGTTGTTCTTGAGTTATAATAGTTTTTTTATATTCTAGATCCAAATTCTTTGTGATTTCCAATTTTTTTTCCCATTCTGTGGTTGTCTTTCCAATTTTTCCCAAAGATTTCCCAATTTATCCATTGTTCTTTTGTCATATATGCTTTTGGTGTCACATCTCAGAAATCACTGTCTAATTCTGTGTTTTCTCATGAAAGTTTTATCTCATGGCTAAGTAAGTATATGCTCAATTTTGAGTTAATTTTTATATGTGGTGTGAGGTAGGGGTTCAACTGCATTCTTTAACATATGGGTATCCCATTATCCTAGCACCATTTGTTGAACAGACTCTTCTTTCCCCATTGAATAATCTTGGCACTCTTGTGCCAAGTTGACCATGGACATGTGGGTTTATTTTTCAGACTCTCAATTCCATTCCATTGGTCTGTATTCCTATCTTCATGCTAATACTGTACTTTCTTGTTTATTATAAATTTGTTGCAGTTTGAAACTAGGAAGTGTCCAAATTTAAGTCCCCCAAATTTAATGTTCTTTTCAAGATGTTTTCACTATTATGTGTCCCTTGCATTTCCATATGAATTTTAGTTTCAGCTTGTAAATTTTTGAAAAAAAAAAAGCCACTGGGATTTTGAAAGGGATTGTTCTGAATGTGTAGATTAATTTGGGGAGTATGGCCATCTTAACAATATCCAACATATTTCAATTCACGAATGTGAGATGTCTTTCCATTCATCTAATTCTTCTTTAATGTCTTTTGGTGATAACATGTTGTTTCTCATGCACAAGTTTTGCACTTCTATAATTAAGAGTCTTAATCCATTTTTTGATGTTTGATTGCTAACAGTTATTAAGTTTCACTCCTTTCTCTTCCCTTCTGCTCCTCACCTGGCCAAGCCCATAAAAAAGTGTGGTGGTCCCTCGAGTAGTTCAAATCATGCATGAGAATCCTTACCCTAGATCCACCCCCTAACCACTCTGAAAACTCCATGCCAGTCTACTTTCCCAGGCCTCTCAAGTCATTTTGTACAAGCTTGGGTAGCCTGCCAAGCTCTCCCCAAAAAGTGTCATTATGTTGGTAATAGACCTTTCCATACCCTTTTTGTGTTTAAATGGCATCACCACTCTAGACATCGGCACCGAAGTTTGGATGGGGAAGCATCCTACATCTCAGGGGATGGTCATAACCATTTCTTTTGTTGAATTTATACCTAAGAATTTTGTGGTATTGTGAGTGGAATTATTTTCTTAATTTAATTTTCAGATTGTTCATTTCTAGTATATAGAAATAGAATTGATTTTGTATATTTCACCTTACATACAGCAAACTTGTTAATTCATTTACTAGTTCTAACAGTTTTTGGTGTTTTCTCAAGGATTTTCTATTACAAAATCACGTCATTTGACAATAGAGACAGTTTTACTTTTTTCCTTTCTGCTCTGGATACTTTTAATTCTTCTTATTGCCTAGTTGTCCTAGCTAGACCCTCCTGTCCTGTGTTAAATAGAAATAAAAGCAAATATCCTTGCCTTGTTCCTGCTCTGAGGGGGAAAGCACTCAATCTTTCAGATTAGTATGATATTAGCTGTGAGCTTTTCATAGAAGTTTTTTTGGCAAAGAGAAAGTTTGAGAAAGAGAATTTCTGGCCCTAGATTTTAGTCCTAGAGAACTTCCAGTTCTAGATTTTTGTGTGTTTATATCATGCAAGACTGATGGATTTTTTCAAATACATCTATTGAGATGATCATAATTTTTTTTGCTTTATTATATTAATATTGCATATTATGTTGATTGATTTGGATATGATGAAAAATATAGCCTTCCTGGTATACATTCCACTTCATCATAGTTATTATCCTTTTTTTATGTTACTGGATTTGGTTTGCTTATATGTTGCTGAAGATTTTTGCATTTTTATTCATAAGGATTTTTAGTCAGTATTTTCTTATCTTGTGATATCTTTGTCTGGTTTTCATATCAGTGTTAACAATGGTCTCTAGAATGAGTTGAAAAGTGATCTTTTCTCTTCTATTTTTTGGAAGAGTTTATGAACAGTTGGTGCTAAAATTTTTTAATGCTTGGTGAAGTGCACCAGTATCTCAGATTTTCTTTGTAGGAATTTTTTTTTTAATCTCTTTACTTGGTGTAGGTGTCTTCAAAATTTTATTTTTTCCTGAGTCAGTTTAGGAATTTGTCCATTTAATCTAGGTCATCTAATGTATTAGCATACAATTGTTCATAATATTCTTTCACAATCTTTTTTTATTTCTGTAAGATTGATAGTGATGTCCAGAATGAGAGAGCTCATTCTGGATTTTAGCAATCTGAGTGTTCTGTTCTTGTTTTTTCTCTTTCCTTGTCAATTTAACAAGAGATTTGTCAATTTTGTTGATCATTTCAAACCAACTTTTGTTTTTTCTGATTTTCTCTATTTTTTTTCCATTTTATATTCTCTATTTCACTTATTTATGCTCTAATCTTTTTTATACCCTCCTTTCTTCTTGCTTTGGGTTTACTTTGCTCTTATCTACTGATTTGAGATCTCCCTTCTTTTTTAATATTGGCAATTACAGCTATAAACTTCCTTAAAGCATTGCTTTATAGGCATCATGTACATTTTAGCTTGTTGTGTCTTCATTTTCATTCATTTACAAGTTTCTCTAATTTCCTTTGTTATTTCTTCTATGACCCAAAAGTTATTGAAGAGTGTATTGCTTAATTTTCACATATTTTTTATTTTCCCAAATTTCCTTCTGTTATTGATTTGTAACTTCATTCCATTGTAGTTGGAAAGTATATTTTGTATGATTTCAATCATTTTATGTTGTGAGCCTTGTTTTATAGATTAAAATATGATGTACCCTGGAGTGTGCACTTAAGAAGAATTTGTATTCTGTTGTTGTTGAGTGGAGTGTTTTATGGGTGTCGGGTAGATCTAGTTGTTTTATAAAGTGCAATTTCTCTGTTTCCTTGTTGTTCTTCTGTCTGGTTGTTCTATCCATTATTTAAAGTCAGATATTCACATTGCTAACAATTGCTGTTGAACCGCATTTTTCTCTTAATTCTTCCAATTTTTTTTCCTTCATGTATTTTGAGGTTCTGTTCTTAGATACATCCATATTTATAACTATTTTTTAATAGATTGATCCTTTTATCATTATAAAATGTCCTTCTTTCTCTCTAGCAATAGTTTTTGTTCTAAAATCTGTTTTGTCTGATAGTAGTATTTCTACTACTCCAGCTGCCTTTTGTTTACTCTTTGCTTATTACATCATTTTCCATCTTTTTACTTTCAATTTATTTATGTCGTTGAATCTAAAATGTGTTTCTTGTAGACAGCATATATTTGGACCATTTTTGGTAGTGATTTTGGTCTGTTTCTTACTGTATTCACAACATCTAAAACACTGTCAGGCAACTAATACACTCTCAATGGGTTCCTGTTCAGTAAATGAATTTATCTTTATATATGATATGGGATGACAGTTTCCTGCCTGTTGTACAGAGTTATAGGGGTCATCAAATATAATCACTGAGATTATTATGTAAATTTAAGTGAATAGGCAAATCCTGTTCAACCCTAAGCCCTAGGCCAAGTTCTATGATCCTGGTTGCATCATGATTACAATGAGGCAGATTTCAAAGTATCATAGACACAGAAGTTATACCTGGACTTGCTCTCCTCCCTCCCCATTCAGTCTGCCCTAAGTAAGCACCTATGCCTTCCATTCACTTTTTCTGGTCTCCCTTTTTCTTTATGGAATCAGGTACAGAGTTATTACAAGGATATAGCCTTGAAAAGCTCCAATCCAATCCTAACAGAGGTGATCTTTATCCCCCACTCTCACACATCTGTTGTGATGCATGCGTGCAGCCTCAAGGGGTTAAGATTGGGAGAAAGGAGTTCAAGCATACCTTTCCTAGGCCTTGTTCTAAAATCAAAGTTCTGTCTTAGTTTTCCTGAAACACACTCAATGAGATGTTGGGCATCATCCCAATGAGGAAGTTAGTTCTGGGGTGTCTTAGCATCCTTTCTTGGTTCTCTGAGCTTTCCTCACAACCCTTCAAACAATCCCTTCATAAATGCTCTTCAGAATACTTGCTGAGCATGTTCCTGCTGGCCAAAACAGTCCAGGCTTCAGCTCTCACTGGGCTCCCTTCCTTTGCTAGGCTCTGAGTGCCTAAATAGGCCTTGTGATTCCCTTAAGCCTACTTATATTCCTTGGTTTATCAATGTAACCTCATGACTTCCCCACACCAGCTTGTGAGGTCAATCAGGGGTGTCACAGACACAACCAATCCCAGGCTTTCTTTGCTGTCTGGGATCTGGTCAAGAGCTTTCTTGCCCACCCATACTCCCTCGGTAGTTATTGGAGGAGCAAAAGTATCAGCGTTCCCCTTAAAACAAAACTCTCAGAAAGAGCAGTCTCTACTTAGAGTCTCTAACTCTTCACATTTCCTTCTCACATAAGGCCACAACAGCCTCTAGAGAAGACACAGGACTTTGTGGCGAAGGGTGGTAAAGGGACTAGTGCTTCCTCCTCACTGGTAGAACCTAAAGATTTTTTCCTTGAGTCTGAGCTGTCTACTTGGACTTGGAACAATTATTGTCCATCTCATAGGCCATATGTTGGAACGAAAGTCGTACCTGAAAGAGAACAAATGCTCACCTGATTGTGGAAACTATACAAATATATATATATATATATATATATATATATATATATATATATATATATATATATATATATATATATATATATATAATTTATTTGCGATCTTGCAAGATTGGGTGTGCAACCAAAATGTGGCTGGTGCACCAAGCGACAGGAAGCAACAACATGTATCCCTTAAACCTAGCATGCAGGTCCCTCCCCTGTTTCTCCATTGGCTGGGTACACTAGAGGTTATAGCCTATCCAAGAAGTCTAACTAACCTAAAAGTTCTGCTTGGGGTGTGGTTAAACTGGAGAAATTGCCAGTACAATCTTTACACACATTCCATGCTTCGGTACACGAGTCCCTGGTCCCAATGCCCCACCTTCCGTCTAACCAGGTCCTATTTATTTTTCCCCATAGAAGGACCTGGTGCCAATCCCAAGCTTGCATCAGGCTCTCTCTACATCAGGCTCTCTCTACTTTCCTTGACCGTGAAACTGGTCTCGGCTGGTTTGGCAGCCTTTTGTTTAATAAGTTCCATTTCTCCCATTCCACACCATTTTTCTGTGAAAGATAAAAATTTTTACAAATTCTCCCTCTTTCTTTTAAACCTTTTTAGTTTTCACATTTTAATTATTTCAACTTGTTAAGAGCTTTTTCATTTTCTTCCTTATAGGGATCTTCCTCTTTAAGGGGTTACAAATTGCTTTGTCTGCACTGAACAGGCATTTTCTTGATCAGGGCAGTCTCCATAAGTTTTTGAGTTAACATCCAGGCACATGGAATGATGCAATATCCAAATGCTGTCAGTATCCTGGCTACAGTGATTAAAGTTAGAACAGATGGTGCCACCCCTTTCCATTTCCCAAACTAGCTTTCTAACCATTCCTTCAGGACAGTATCAACATCTGAATTGTCCACCAATTCTTCAGATAAGGCCATTAAGCTTTGTACATCTCTGGCGATAGTTTCATTTGGGGCTGTATTATTGGGGATGAATGTACAGCAACTACTTCCAATCCTAACACAAATGCCTCCCATTCAGCTAGCATTATGTCTAAGACTGTTCTATTTTTCCATGTCATTTGACTAGTAGCATCTAGCTGTCCTGCGATAACCTTCATTGCATCTCTGGTGTAGTTGATGAATTTTTGTTGATTACAATATATGTAATTAATCCAGTCCACATCTTTATTAATTGTGACCCACCAAAATAGGAATGACTCAAATCCTGCAGTTATTTGATTTCTGGCCTTGAACTCATCTGAGATTCCCCCATGGTACCCCTATATTGTCTAAATAAACTCGGTTATTAAAGGAACCAAGTAAGTGTCTTTTGTTTTTTTTTTTCCTTTGGATTTGAGCTCCCTCCTCTTTTTCAAATGCCAGGGTGAATGGGATGGTTAACTGAACCAGAGCAGAGCATAGGTCCTTTTCCACTTTTTAGGTAACACTAGTCAAAGGATGCCTTTTCCACCAAAGGTCTGCTTGGGGTGTGGTTAAACTGAAGAAATTGCCAGTACAATCTTTACTTACATTCCGTGCTTGGGTACATGAGACCATGGTCCCAAGATCCCGGAACCCTTCTCCCCATCTAGAGAAGCAGGCAGAGTGGTTTCCTGAACCGAGGTGGGAAGCTGGTATGGCCTTGACTTCTCTGCTCCTGACTGGAGGGAAAAAGAGAGGACAAAGTATTACAGTTTTCACCAGGAGTAGTATTCTGAAAAAGGAGTACTATATATTTGAATTTCCTTTCATGTTTCTTCATACTTATTAGAGAGGCATGATAAGAGCAGTGGGTTGGCCTGTTGTGCAAGCATAATAGTTGCTTTTGTCTAGACTTTGGACAGTACATATAATCCATTCATCCAGGCATTTGTATCTCCATACCGTGTCTCTATTTACATGGTTTGCTTCAAATCTTTTACTTTGACTTAACTATCCTGACAACTTTGGGATCACTGTGGATTGGGAAACTGGCCTCCACTGGAGAGGGCTTGTATCTTGAGCCTTTCCAGAAGGTCCTTCCTAGTAATGTCTGCCCCCATCCCATATATTCTCTCAACTACTGCATCTTTGTTGCTGCCCCTGTTGGAAGTTTTTCTGCTTTCTTGATAGTTATCACTACCAGGTTATGTTGAAGATTTTTGCAATCTGGTGGAGCTATCTCACTCTTTAATGGCCTTCAGGTTTGTGAAACCCATTCCTTGTTCATGGTCCACCCTCGAAACTGGGCAGCCCACCATAGATAATCCCAAGAGGAGCAAGGAGAGGCTCAATTGTAATCATCCCCCCCACACACTGGTTCTGGACACAGGTATTTGTTTACCCTGCTCAATTGTCATTGATTCGCTAAGTCTTGGCAGTCTTTTACTTGGCAAGCATCAAACTGTATAGTTTGGGACTCTAAACCTTTGGTTACATTCACCATCAATTTGATGGGGCTCAATGTGTTCTGCATTTGGGACATGATAGCTAGTATAATTATTCTCATTTTTAAATTGAGCTTCAAATCCCTCATCTGCCTTCCTTGGGTAAGACTCACTGACTAGGGTCATTATTAACTATGTTAGATTAAAATACAGAATCCAAACCCCAAATCCAAGATCCCCCCCCCCAATTTTACCCTCCCAACTATAGTCTCTTTAAAATAATTTTAAAGGATCTGAAGTCGGAGTTATTTCCCAGGAATCGGACTGTTTTTTGGGAAATTATCGTCCAGCTCAAGTACTGGTCCTTTTAGTTGGGTGTAGCGGGTTCAGCCTTTTTCTGCAATCCAGACTGCCTTTTTAGTTGTTAACAGAACTTGATAAGGTCCTTCCCAGGCCAGTTGGAGTTTGGACTCCCTCCATGATTTGATGAGAATCCAATTGCTGGGTTGGTGTTGATGGACAGCAAACTCACGATATGGGGTCTGGGCCAGCAAACTGTGGTGCCTGAGGAATGACAAAGTAGAAGACAAAACCAGTACATAATTCTTAAGGAAAAGGTCCTTTGAATTTAAGGAAGAGATATCTAGTTTTCTCATGAAAAGGCAAGCCAAAAAGCATTTCATAGGGGGATATACTTAATTTTTTTCTAGGGGTATTTCTAATTCTTAATAGAGCTGTACTTAGTTCAAGATGACATGGCTTCTAAGACTAGTTTAGAAAGATGTTTTTTTAAAGGTCTGATTCATTTTTTCACCCTTCCTGAAGACGGCAGATGCCAGGGTATGTGGAAACCCAATGCAATATTTAAGCTTCGCATGCAGCATACGGGAAGTAAAGTGGCTACCACTGTCAGAATCGATATTTTCTACCACCCTATAGCAGGGAGCAATTTGTTCAAGGATAACTTGGGAAGTTCCCTATGCTGTAGCCAAGGCTAGAGGGTATACCTTCACCCACCCTGTGAGATGGTCTACAAGAATCTTAATATATTTTAGTCATCCTGCTGGAGGCAACTCGGTGTTATCAACTTGAATGTTCTGAAATGGTCTGAGGCCTGGTTCCCTTCCCCCTTGGACCTGTTTCCTTAGAACCTTTTTATTGACCTTTGGGCAAATTATGCATCATTCACATATGTATTTAGCTATGGTGTAGAGCCCCACACATCTAAAATGTTTAAGAACCAAATCACACACACATGGCCTGCTCTCCAGTGACTTCCTGATGTAAGACTGCTAATATTTCCCTTATTATTTGTCTATTCAACATTTGTCTGCCATCTCCCCTGACTATCTGAGCTTGTTCCCAATTGTTCCAGTTCCTTCACTTCCTTCTCAGAGAACACGGGGACCTCAAATTCTCTGGGAATGGAAGGTATTAAGACCATTAACTTTGACGCGGACAAAGGGAAGCTTCCTTAGCCTTTTAGTCACCAATCTGTTTCCCTTTGCCTCAAGGGTATGGCCTTTCTGAGTCCGTTTATGTGCACTACCATTATTTCCCTTGATAAGAGTAGATTAGTTAGTACTTGTTTTATTTATGCCCCGCGGACCAATTCCTTCCCCTTGCTGTTAATTAATCCCTTTTCTTCCCAAATTTTTCCAAAGCTGTGGACCATCCCAACGGTGTACTTAGAGTCAGTGTTGACTATACCATTTTTTCCTTCTAATAATTTGAGGTCTTGGTTTAACACATACAGTTCATAAGTTTGAGCTGACCAGTTATTGGGTAGTTGACAAGCTTCTCTTACTTCACAAGATAACCCATCCACAATAAGCATAACCATTGTGTCTCTGTCCCTCCAGGGCCCTAGAGGACCCACCTATGAACAGTTTTTCCCTTGAATGTAAGGGGAGATCTCCTAGGTCAGGCTGAACTTGGGTTTGATATTCAGTTAAGTCTAAACAAACATATCCGAGTGCTTCTGCCTGGTCAGGCCCTTTCCAAAGAAAGGAGGTAAGGTTTAAGCTATTGTCTATGGTTAAAGCCAAGTCATCCCTTTCCATTAAGATTGCTTCATAGTTCAGGATTTGGGAATCAGTCAGCCATTTCCCTGCCCTTTGGGATAAAATAGTCCTGACTGATGAGGGGTGCTGACTACTAATGCCCCATCCAAAGATCAGTTTCCAACTTTCTTCTCTTAGGAGAGTGGTTGTTGCAACAGTTTGTACACACCTGGGCCATCCTCTGGAGACAGGGTCCAACATTTTAGAAAGCAAAGCTATAGGTTTCCTTTGGCCTTTCCAGGTTTGGGTTAGTACCTAAGGCTGGTTCTTTATCCACTATAACAAATAAATAGAAAACCTTCTCAAGGGAGGGCAGAGCCAGAACAGGAGCCTGTACCAGCGCCTGTTTGAGCCCTTCTAAGGCTTCTATTTCCCCCTCCCTCCATTCTGATTTGTCCATCTTTTCTTCTAGCGATTTTTGGTATAATCCTTTTAGTTTGGGAGGTATAAGAATCTATCCACAGCTTACAATACCCCACCAATCCTAAGGACTTCCTTAGTTCCCTCTTCGTCTGGGGAAGAAGCAATCCAATTATGGCTTGAATTCTTTTTGGATTTATTTTTCTTCTTCTTTGACTTATGAGATGGCTTAAGTATCTAACTTCCTATTCCATAAACTGTACTTTACTTTTTGATGTCCTTAGCCCTTGGTCTCTGAGGAAGTTCAACAAGTTCTTTATAGCCTGGGTAACCACCTGTCTTTCTTTACCTGATATTAATAGATTATCCACACACTGTAAAAGTGTAATTCCAGATGGAATTAAAAATTTTCCTAATACTCTTTCCAATTCCTGCCCAAAGAGATTGGGAGATTTTGTGATGCCCTAGGGTAGGGCTGTTAACCTATATTGCTGCATCCTCCCAGTGAAAGGATTTTCCTGTTTAAAGGTGACAAGTCTCTACTCTTTGGATCAAGAGGACAGGCCCAAAAGGGCATCCTTCATGTCTACTGTACTGAACCACTTAAGACAGCAGGGGATCCTACTAAGGAAAGCATAAGAATTAGGAATCACAGGGTATCTAACTTGAACAATTTGATTGGTGGCCCTCAGGTCCTGTACCATCCTCCAATTGCCATCCACTTTCTGGATGGGTAGAATGGAAACACTGAAAGGAGACATACAGGTTTTCAAGAGCCCATCTCAAAGGAGACCTTCAGTGATGAACTGAAGTTCTTGCCTCCCCCTCAATGGTATGGGATACTGTAGACAAACCACCTCCCCTTCCTTTTTCACTTTGATTTTGATAGAGGGAACTTGCAACCCCCTCTCCTCATTTCCCCTCCCTTAGCCATACTCCTTCTTGGATGTCTTTTTCATCTTCTTCAGTAAAGGTTAAGACAACTTCTATCTGGACATCTCTTACCTCTAGGTCCAGTCCCACAGGTACTCTCAGGTCCCTTCCCAGTAAGTTACTCCCAGCTCCTGGGATGGACAGCAGGGGGCTCATACTTTGGTTATGAAATGTTAGTAGGTTCAAAAAAGAGGGCTTTAAATCCTCCCCCTTTTACCCTCGAAACTGTGAGGGAGCTACTGGAAAATCCAATCCCCTTTAGAATGTGATTCACAGAAGATCAAGCTGCCCTGGTGGCTACCAAAAATGTAATTTCCTCTTGATATGGGCCCACCATTAGATTTATTCATGGCTCTCAGTGGGTTCTGGAAATGAGGAGGCTCTGACCCGCCTAGTCCTGAAAATTCATCAGCAGTATCACTTGAATTTTTTTTTAAGCTCAGACACTCTCTTTTGAAGTAACAAGGTTTCCCACAGTGATAATACCTTGTGAAGTCCTGTACCCTCCTTACTCCTTTATTCTATTTGGCCCAGACTATTTCTCTATCTTGCCTCTGCCTGTCTCCTTCCTGCTTTGTCTCTAATTTCTTCTTGACCATGTGGTCAACCATGTCATCATGACTTTAGCTCTTTGCTTTTGCTTTTCCCCTTCCCTTCTCACAAACACTTTCTTAGACTCTCTTAATAACTTTTCCAGTCATTTATCCATCCACCCATGCATTTTCTGGATCTTTGTCTGAAGGTCAGGCCAAGACCCCTTAACAAAGCTGACCTTTAGCATTCTTTGGACCACAGGGCTATTAGGGCCCATCCCTGAGTATTTCCTCACTTGGCCCCTCAACCTTTGCAAGTAAGCAGAGGGAGTTTCATCTTTTTCTTGAGTCACCTCAAAGGCCCTATTTAAGTTTTGAGATTTGGGTACAGCCAATTTTATCCCTTATATAATGAGGTCTCTAAGATCCTTCATCTGTGCACTGCTTTCTTGATCATTATTATCCCAATTGGGGTCTACATTGAGAAACTTTTGTTCTGCTGCCATTGCCCTTTGTCTGGGTAGGTGCTGCCTCTCCCATTCTTTCACAGCTGCCTGTTCTAGTTGACTAGCTGCCAGAGATATATACCAAAAACAGAATGGCTTTTAGAAAGGGGAATTTAATAAGTTGTTAGTTTACAGTTCTAAGGCCAAGAAAATGTCCCAGTTAAAACAAGTCTATAGAAATGTCCAATCTAAGGCATCCAGGGACAGATACCTTGACTCAAGAAAGTCAATGAAGTTCAGGGTTTCTCTCTCAAGTGGAAGGGCACATGGTGAACACAGTCAGGGCTTCTCTCCCATCTAGAAGGGCACATGGGGAACATGGTGTCATCTGCTAGCTTCTTCTCTTGGCTTTCTGCTTCATGAAGCTCCCTGGGAGGCATTTTCCTTCTTTGTCTCCAAAGGTCACTGGCTGGTGGACTCTGCTTCTTGTGGCTATGTCACTCTGCTCTGCTCTCTCTGAATCTCCTTCTTTCTCCAAAATGTTTCCTCTTTTATAGGACTCCAGTAAACTATTCAAGACCCACCCAAGTGGGTGGAGACACACCTTCCCTAATCCAGTTATTAACCACTCTTGATTGGGCTACATCTCCAGGGAGATGATCTAATTACATACAGAATTGAATAGATTATTCTGCCTTTATGAAATGGGATTTAGATTAAAACATGGCTTTTGAAGGGGATATACCTTTCAAACCTGCACACCACCCTTCTCACCATTCCCCTTTCTTCTCGCCTGTAGAGGATACTCAGGATGGACATAAGTTTGGACCAGGTTTATAAACTGGGGCTTAAGAATATATCTACTTTTGTTCAGCTAGCTTTGCTGGATCATCCACAATGATTCCATCTCCTTGAAATGCCTTACTTCTGTATTCATCAATGGGGTGTTTATGTAACCGATTTCCCCTGGTCCAATGGGTATTTCTTTCAGAGGGTACAGGGGTTCAGCAGGTCTATGTTCTCTCACCCTTTGTTCCTTAGGAACCCCTGGAAATGAAATCTTTCTTACACTGTTCCAACTCCTTCTTCAATTATTGGTGCTTATAACAGATACAGCAGTTGGCCCAGATTGGCCTTCTGGTTCTATGGGATGGAGGGGGGGACATGGATTGGTTCCATTGGGCCTTTAGGGTCCAACAGTCCGTCCCCAGGGTAAGGAGAAGCAAAGGGCAGGGGAAAGCTCAATAAAGGATCCCAGGCTTTAGTTTCTAAAGATTTAGTCTCTGGTTCTGGGGTTTTAACCTTCATGGGTTAAAGAGTAGTCCCCTTTCGCTTTAGCCAACACATAGCATAATCATACTCCTCTTTGGAGAAAGGCTTCTTTCCATTAACATCAAGTACGAGGTCAGCACAGACCCAATTCTCATCTGCCCCATATTTTGGTAGAATACATTAGATGGCAAAACACTTTCTTTTATCCAAATGTAACAACAATAATTAATGATTTCATTCTTGTTCTTTCCCTTGGTCCTTTCACTGTTGGTCCAATGTTTTAACATTCTCCCTAGTAGACAAACCATAGGAATGTTCCCTGGGTATCCTATAAGTATCCCCTTCCCTTTTTCCCCAGCCAGCTACTGCCTTTATTACCCATTCTGAGTCTTGTCTGAGTTTCTTTCTCTCAGCAGCATTTCACTTCATTTGTCTCTAGCCCTTTCCCTCCTGGGAGAAGGGAAACATGAATTAGGACTCTGCACTCACTTTGCACAGTATGTTGCACGTCTCATACACACACACTCACCCTCAGACTCATTAGAATTTCCCAAGCACCAAGGCAATATTTAATAGTCCATTTTCTTACTTTGGTCCCTGCACAAAGTTGCCTGGTCACTGTGAAGCTGATTTTTCCTTCCCCTTTTCCTCATTCACAACCAGCAGATCTAAACTTGGGTCCTTCTGAATGTTGGAATTGGGCCCCCAACCACGGAGTCCTAGACTGCTCAATTAGTGGAGCACGCCTTCCCCTCATCCACTCTGTGGGGCCCCTCCAAAGCCTCGGATCCTGGGAGCCCCCAGAGTTGTTGGAAAGAAAGTCATACATCAAAGGGAATAAACGCTCACCAGTTATGGAGAAGAAAAGAATCTATTTACAACCTTGCAAGAACAAAGCACAACCAAAATATGGTGAATGGCACACCAAGTGTCAGGAAGCAGCGATATGTATTCCTTAAGCCTAGCACACAGCTCTCTCAACTGTTTCTCCATTGGCTGGGCACTCCAGAGGTTATAGTCTACTGGAGAGGTCTAACTAATCTGTGTAAGTCCCATCACCCATCTTCTGATCCTACTTACTTTTCTCCATATAAGGAACTGGCACCAATCCCTAAGCTTACGTCAGGCTCTCTCCCCTTCTCCTGACCATTAAACTGGTCTGGGCTGGATTTGCAGCCTTTTGTTTAATAAGTTTTGTTTCCCCCATTCTGCACCATTTTTGTGTGAAAGCTAAACTTAATTTTATTCTTACATGTATTCTTAGTCCTACAGAGCAACTTTTCCCAAAATGTATTCCACAAGACACAAGAGGTGCAAGGTGGTCTCTGATAGAAGGGTTTCCATGACAAGTATCACACACTGATTGGCTCAAACAACAAGAATTTATTGTCTCATGGTTTTGGAGACCAGGAGTCCAAAATCAAGGTTTTCACAGGTCATGCTTTCTCCAAATACTGTAGAGTTTTGGTGCTGACTTCATACAACCTTGGGGTTCCTTGGCTTGCATCTCTGCCTCTGTCACGTATCAATTTGCCTCATTCTCTGGCTTCTTCTTACTTCTGTTTTCTACTTCTGTGTCCAATTTCCTTTGCTTTTAAGGACTTCAGCCACATTGGATTTAGGCCCCATTCAGTCTGGCCACATCTTAACTACTAATAACATCTTCAAAGATCCTATTTACTAATAGGACTTTGAAGTCCTATTCACATTTCCAGGAACATGGAGTAAGACTTGAACAAATCTTTTCTGGGTGAAGAGGCATGATTCAATCCCCAAAGAAGGGCCTTATGTTTTATAAATAAGTCTAGATATTCTGCATGCCTCAAGCCCTTCTGGGAGTTAGCCAATGCATATTAGCATCATAAAACCTCTGAGATACAAGGGGGAAAATTAAATTTCATTTAACTCTGTATTTCCTCAATTTGTTTGTATTGCAAAACCTTTTTTCACATAATACCCATCATCTATTAGAACCAGCGTTCCATGGAATATCCTTTCAAAAACACTATTGTCAACTGGCTGTTAGAGTTGTGAACAAATTCAATTAACTTTATTTCAGACTTTGAGAATCTGAGGAAGAGTTTATGGGTATTGCATTTTCTTAGTAAGCTGTTTCTTGTACAGTGATACTACAGCAAATTATGCTAGAAGTATAAGTGGTTTCATAAGCAGCAAAGCAGTTAACCTTTCACCAATGCTTCAATGCTTATGTTGAAGAAATATGATGATCTTAACATTAGAATCAAAGATATTTTTCTTCCAGTCACATAACTTTACATTTGGGAAAGTGTCTTTCAGATGAACCACATGACCTTTTTTTCAACTTCGTTGCAGATTTAATAATTTTCTCTCTTTGCTTTATTGTAAGGGGGAAAAACTGGCAGAAAGTGAAGGTGTTTGTTTTGAAGCTGGAGTGGAGGAATGTAGATGGTGGGGAGGCAGACGCTGGGTGATGAAGGGTTCCTTGTGCTAAGCTAGGAGATTTGAACACGTCCCTGTAAATGGAAGTCTTTGAGGAATATAAAGTAGGAGCAGGATGTAATCTGATGTACATTTTAAGAGCCAGCACTTTGGCTGCTTGGAGATGTGAAGGCTGGTTTGGAAGAAATGCAGTTTGGAATAAGGCAGACAGGTTAGGAAGTATTCTAGTTCGCTAGCTGCCGGAATGCAACATACCAGAGATGGATTGGCTTTTAATAAAAGGGGATTTATCTTGTTGGTTCTTCAGAGGAAAGGCAGCTAACTTTCCACTGAGGTTCTTTCTTACGTGGAAGGCACAGGATGGTCTCTGCTGGTCTTCTCTCCAGGCCCCTGGGTTCCAATAACTTTCCCCCGGGGTGACTTCTTTCTGCATCTCCAAAGGCCTGGGCTGAGCTGCAAGTGCTGAGATGAGGAATGCCGAGCTGCTAGGCTGTGCAACATTGCGCTCTCTCATTTAAGCACCAGCCAATTAAGTCAAACATCACTCATTACAGCAGACACGCCTCCTAGCTGACTGCAGATGTAATTGGCAACAGATGAGGTTCACGTACCGCTGGCTTATGTCCACAGCAACAAGACTAGGTATGCTCACCTGGCCAAGTTGACAACTGAATCTAACTAACACAGGAAGCTACTGCAAGACTCCACCCAAGAAATGGCAAAACCCTGCAATGAGGCAGTCGTGCAAGGAACTAGAAAGGGAGAACGGTAAAGTGTCTGTTGGCAGAGGGTTGAAAGAGAAGTGGACCAATTCCCTCCTGATCTGAAAATAATTTTACCTAAAACTTCTTTGGCAAAAATGATAAATAAAAAAAAAAGTTTGGAAATTGGTTAGTGCAATTAGAAGAAGGATTTGAGGTATACGTGGATAGGAATATTGCCCGGCTAGAATGTACAATTTTGCAGGATTTATAGGCACTGTCAGAACGGACAATGTATTGTACATTTATTTATTTATGTCTTCATTGTTTGTCTTTCCCACTATGATACGAGTACCAGGACTGTTTATTATCCACTATTGGATTCCCCAGTGATGAAATATTTTGGGGATTGAGTCCTCTCCCCCACGAAAGACATGCTCAAGGCTTATCCACATTCTGTGAGTGTGACCCTACTTGTAAATAACGCCTTTGAAAATGTTATTATTAATTAAGGTGTGGGCAGACTGAATTGGGGCAGACCTTAATTGGTAAGACTAAGACCTATAAAGAGAAGAAATTCAGACAAAGTCAGAAGAAGCCAGAAGTCAGAAGGAGCCAGAAGTGAGAAGTCTGTAGAAACCAGCAGAGTGGACACAACAGGGGGTGGGGGGTGGGTAGAGAGAGAGGAGCTCTCCATTGCTTCTTCTCTGCTTATGGCTTGTGCCAAGCATGAGGAAGAAGGAGGTTGCAGAAGTGAACACAAAGAAGCCCCTGAGCCACAGAAGCTCAGTCTAGTGGGAACTAATGCAAACTGTTGAGTGCAGTGACAGAGGTGCACAGATGTTGAAGGATGAATGACTGGCTCTGCTCAGAGGTTCTGGGCACCATCCATAGCAAGGGGCGGCACATGCACTTCCCTGCTTGTTCCCACCCAGACCTTTCTATCTCCCCTGCCATTTTACTGTTTTAGTTATTTGAAACTCCCCAAGCTCAGCCCTTCCTCCACAGCTCTCTGAAGACCTCTGTGCAAGAACATTGCCACCTAACTGTCAAATCCAGAGTCTGTCAACTCTGAGTGCATATTCTAATCACCTGTGAGAGTCTAAAAAATAACCTTCCCTGGAGATTCCGAGTACCAGGGTTTTCTGCCTGTTTCTGCACCCTGTTGGAGAGAGGCAATATGAGCCTATCACGAGACCAGGAGCTGAAGAAATACATGCTGTGCCCCAGAGAGCATGGCCTGTGTCAGAGAATTCAGGACGAGAGGTTCTTGAATAAGTGCCCCCTTCCATGCCTCCCCACCTTTGGACATCTGCTCAACACAGAACACCAGTAAAAGAATTTCCAAGACTATTTTTTTCTTTTTAGTGCCCTGGTAGGCTGGTCCTCCTCAAAGATATTCCCCAAAAGATATCCCTGTCCTAAACCCTGGAACCTGTCAATGTTACCTTATCTGGAAAGCAGTCTTTGCAGATATGATTAAGTCTTGAAATGGAGAGATTGCCCTGGATTATCAGGGTGGGTCCTTAGTGCGATTGCAAGTGGTTTTATAAGAGTGAGGTAGAGGGTCATTTCACCCAGAAGAGGAGTTGGTAATGGGACCACAGAGGCAGATACTAGAATGATGGAGCCACAGCCAAGGACGGCCAGCAGACAGCAGAGGCTGGAGAGGGCAAGGAACAGACTCTCCCCTAAGCTCCTGGAGGAATATGGCCCTTCTGACATCGTGGTTTCAGGCCAGGGACACTGCTTTTGTTCTTCTGGTCTCCTCAACTTTGAGAGAATACATTCCCGTTGTCTCAAGCCATGATATTTGTGATAATTTGATACAGCAGCTCAAGATAGCAATATACTCCCCTGCATCAACCCTGCAGGAGCCATCATCATTAACAACTGGAAGGTGGAAGGGCTAACGTGGAAGGGAAGAAGGAACAAATGAAGAACTCCTGCCTTATTTGCTCCTCGCCAGCACTGAAGCACAGATCAGGCCTCCGTGGATCAGACTGGACTCTTTAGAAACCTGAAAGTAAAGCTGAAACACTTGAAAGCGACAGGAAAAATTTATGAAATTGGGCCCCAGTATTATCCACGGGCTCGTAGGAGGAAGTAGATATGAAGACTGATGGTTTAAAAAATAAATGCATAAATTCCATATTCGTTAAAGGATGTAAGCCCAAACTGAAGAAATACAGGGGTGGATTGGCAAAATTGAGTGACGTGCAGGGAACCGGGGATACTAAACCGGGACAGGCATGGCTCTGTTGTCCAGCTGCATCAATTGGACCAGCCACACAGGGAAGGGATGACAACAGTTTCCATTTGAGCTCCTAACTCGCCCAAGCCAAGCCCTATTATTCTCTTATCTGCACAATACCATACAAAGTGGATGTTGATTCCATTTTATAGATGAGAAAATGGTGGGTCCAAATGGCTAAGGAACCTGCCCAAGGGTGCATACAGAGCTGCATTGAGTCCCTGATCTCCTGCTCTTGATACTAACATTTCTTGTCCAGCCTTTATTGTTACCACACCAGCCTAAAGACAGGCCTGCAGTCCTATTGAGCTTCTCTGCAAGAGAATTTAATTTGTAGGGGCCGGTATGCAAGACTTAGAAATATGCCCATGGAGTGTGCCCTTAATTAGAACAGCACCTGCTATTTATTTATGTATTCAAAAAAAAATTTAGTGCCATGCATGAGTTCAGAAAAGCATCTTTGCAAATATTCTGTGAAATATACTGATTGCTGCTAATTAGGTTCTCTTAACATGAAAGGGGAAAATGACTGGCTTCTTTTGAGTTCTGATAAAATATGGTGGTAGAAAATATGCACAGTTAAGCACAAAATTGGTTTTATTTTCAAGCTTCACTGGAGAGATGATGGAAGGTTTGGATTTTTCTGTGAAGGGAAGATTAATATAAAGGGAATTCTAAGCCTGCTGGGGTCCTGCATGAGATATGCCCAGCACCCCATGTTGCTGAAATGACTCTATCTCTTCACACAGTCATAAAAGCCTGCAATGTAGGGGTGCCTCTCCATTTTCTAATCTTCTACATCCTTCTTATGAAATCAGGCCTCCCAAATACCCTGTTATGGTTTGAATTATGTACTCCGCAAAAACATGCTCAAGTCTTAACCCCTTGTCCCATGAATACGATCTTATTTGGAAATAAGGTCTTTGAAGATGTGATTAGTTAAGTTGAGGCTAAACTGAATTAAGGTTGGCTCTAATCCAACACGACTGGTATCTTTATAAGAAGAGGAAATTCGGACACAGACACAGGCAGATAATGGGGAGAAGCCTGGGTGCGGATGGAGAAGGCACAGTGATGCACCTCCATGTAAAGGAATGCCAAAGGTCACTGTCCAACCAGAAGCTAGAATGGGCATGGAAGGATTCTTTCTTGCAGGTTTCAGATGAAACATGGCCTTGCTGACACCTGAATTTCAAACTTCAAGCCTCCAGAACTGAGACAAATTTCTGTTTGTGGCGCTTTGTTATGGCAGCCCTAGGAACTAAGACAAACCCTAAATCTTTTCCTACCTCTCCAGACTCATTAAAGCTGCCCTGGATCAAGCTTCCATCAGCCTTCCTGGACCCTCACAACCCATGGCCTTCTGTTCCCCATCAGGCTACCTCCAGCATCTCCTCCCCATCTCTACTGCCTCCCCCAGGCAACAGTTCACAAACTAAGGTCTAAAGAACCATCCACAAAATGTATCTTTTTTACAGGTAATGACTAGTCATGCTTTGAAATCCAAAAAGTAAGAAAGCATTTGCAGAGAAAAGTGTTTCCCACTGATGCTCTGAACTTCCAGGTTCCCATCTCCAGAGGCAACCACTGGTGCCAGTTTCTTTTGCTCAGTTTCCTGTGGCCTTCCAGTAATAGTCCAAGCAAATAGCTATAATATTTAACATACCTAACACCTTTTTTTTCATTTAATGAACTACAAAAAGATATGCCTTCATCCTCTTAAAAAATGATAGCATTTTATTCATTTAATAAAGACCTATAAAACACTTTTAAAAAGAACCATCCAGGGAGCTTGTGAAAATGCACCTTTATGGATCCCATGCCCAGAGAATGATTGAGTAGGCCTGGGATAAGTTAAATGACCTGCATTTCATCAAGTGTGCAGAGATACTGATGCGAGGATCTGAAGACAAAGCTTTCAGAAATACACAATGATTTTCACTGGGCTGCCTGTTACAATAATCTTGGAGCCTTTAAAAGTCATCAGTACTTGTGCCCTCTCCAGACCACTGAAATCAGAATCTCTAGGGCAGAGTTGGAGCATCAGTGATTTTTAATAGCTCACTAGAAGATTGTAGTGTACAATCAGGAAGGAAAGGTATCACTCTGGCCCAGCCTTCATAAAGAATGAGATTTTAAACATCTGTCTGGTTCTGTCCTCAACAATCTTCAATACCCCCCAACCGCCATCACCTGCAACAGTGGTTTACAAACTGTGGGTCATGATTCGATATAAATCTTGAAATCATGGTAGATTGCCACCAGCATTTTTTAAATGAAACACTAGACTAGAAAAGAAAAAAAAATGAGCATATAAATCGAATAAAAGTAACTAATATTTTGTGAAACATGATGATGCTTTACAGTTTAGTCAGTGCACATGCTTCCCTTATCCACCTGATATTCTCCCCCAAAACCCAACTCAGTTGCCACTGCCCTTTTTAACCTTCCCTGTCTTCAGGACTCAGTCATCCACTTCTTCCATGCTTAATGTAGGTCTTCCTACATCACTCAACTTCATATTTCTCATCATAGTTATTTCTTTCCTGGGGAGAAGAAATCATTTCTTTCCTCTTCTTTGAGGGTAGGAATTGTATCCTGTACATTTTTAAACATTTTTATTGTAAAATATATATACAAAAAGCAATAAATTTCAAAGTACATTGTAACAAGGAGTTATAGAACAGAGTTCAGAGTTGGTATGGATTACAATTACACAATTTTAGGTTTCTCCTTCCAGTTGCTCCAAGACACTGGAGGCTAAATATCAATATAATGATTCAGCAGTCATGCTCATTTTTTATATCCTATATTCTCTGTTATAACTCTTCCTTCTCCTTTGATCCTTCTCCCAGTATTTAGGGGTATGTTGGCTATGCCCTTTCTAACATTTTCATGTTGGAAAGGTCTGTTGATAATATGGTATGGGGGAACGGAACTAGTTGATGTTCTTGGAGAGGCTGGATCCTCTGGGTTTTGGACTTGCCTGGCCTAGGAACCCATTTGGAGTTTGTAATTTTCTGGAAAGTAATCATAGTGCATGGAACTTTTGTAGACTCTCAGATAGAGCCCTAAGTGTTCCTTAGGGTTGGCAAGAATGGTTTTGATTGGGGTTTGACAAACCATGGCAAATAGTAGTATCTAGCTGAATCATGCATAAAAATAGCCTCTAGAATAGCCTCTTGACTCTATTTGAATTCTTTCAGTCATGATACCTTATTTCGTTACAATTTTTTACCCCCTTTTGGTCAGGAAGGCATTGTCAATCCCATGATGCCAGGGCCAGGCTCATACCTAGGATTCATATCCCACATTGTCAGGGAGACTTTCACCCCTGGATATCAGGTCCCACATATGGAAGAGGGTAATGATTTTACTTGCAGAGTTGAACTTAGAGAAAAGGAGAGGCCACATCTGAGAAACAAAAGAGGTCCTCTGGAAGTAACTCTTAGGTTAAACTATAGGTAGGTTTAGTGTGCTGGTTTGAAAGGATGTATGTACCCTAGAAAAGCCATGTTTTAATCAAAATCTCATTTCACAGAGGCAGAATAATCCCTATTTTCAGTACTTTATGAAATTAGATCATCTCCCTGGAAATGTAAACTAGTCAAGAGTGGTTGCTAAACTGGATTACGAGAGATGTGTCTCCACCCATTTGGGTGGGTGTTGATTGCTTTACTGGAGTCCTATAAAAGAGGAAACATTTTGGAGAATGAGAGATTCAGAGAGAGCAGAGAATGCTGTAGTACCATGAAGCAGAGAGCCAGCGACCTTTGGAGATGAAGAAGGAAAACACCTCCCAGGGAACTTCATGAAACCAGAAGCCAGGAGAGAAAGCTAGCGGATGATGCCATGTTTGCCATGTGCCCTTCCAGCTAAGAGAGAAGCCCTGACTGTGTTTGCCATGTGCCTTCTCACTTGAGAGAGAAACCCTGGATTTCATCGGCCTTCTTGAACCTAGGTATCTTTCCCTAGATGGATGTCTTTGATTGGACATTTCTATAGACTTGTTTTAATTGGGACATTTTCTCAGCCTTAGAATTGTAAACTAGCAACTTATTAAATTCCCCTTTTTAAAAGTCATTCTGTTTCTGGTATATTGCATTATGGCAGCTAACAAACTAGAACACTTAGCTTCTCTGTTACAGAAATAAGCCTCACAAGAGCAAGATGCAAGATCAGGGGTTTGACTCATTGAGTTGGGAGTCCTTAATGTTTGAGACAGTATCAGGGGTTTCCCTGGTGGTAAAGCTCGATAGTTCCATATTTTTTCTCCCATCCCTCAAGGGACTTTGTCAATATTTTTTCATTATATTCTCAATATACTCAGGTATGTATCTGGGCATTACATTAAGCTTTACAAAATTACAAGCCCTCATTCTCATTCTGGGCTCCTGTGTTTGGGTTGTTTAAATGATCTATCCAGACAGGTTGAATTAGAGTATGTGTTACATAAAACTTAGGTTTTAGACAAAGTAAACCTCTCTTCCTTTAGTCTCATTGGGTAGGTGAAGTTCTAAAATACAGACAATGTCCTCCTTACTCCTGTATTCTGATTTACCTTCGTCCTGACCTGATCAGCTTTGTTCTGATCTCTTTTAGTTTCTTTAACAGTTGTTGTATGTGGCAATGCTGACTTTCAGAACTCCTACTCTGAGTCTTAAGTGTCACACAGGTACCCAAAGTTCCAAGTTATCCATATATAGTACAGCCTCTCAAAATCTAGAAATAACAATTACAGCCCCAGGCTAAATGTGACTCCCATAAGAGCCTACTATCTAGGCCCCAATTTTCTTATAAATATTTTCTAAAAGAAACCAAACAATATTTGCTCTTTTTTAATGGCTTATTTTGCATCACACAATGTCCCCCAGGTTCATTTACCTCATTGCATGCCTCATGAATTCATTCCTTTTGTAGCTGCACAATATTCAATCTATGCATACACCACAGTTGGCCATTCTACTTCTCAATTGGTGTATCCTTCAGTCACCTCCATCCACTGGCCATCATGCATAATGTCCAAAGTCAACAATCCATGTCTCACATTATTCTCACTTAGTTGTACAATTATCTACACTCTCAAGTTTTAGACAGTTTTCATTGCTCCCATGAGAAACATATCCAATAAACACACCCTCACCAATTATTTATCCTTGGTATTGCTGTGATGCTGTTGATCTCTTCCTGTTAAACATAGAACATAGCAAGCAATAGTAGTTTTCCCCCGTGCCCGATATTATTTACCCTTTGTACAAGAGTCATACCTTTGAAGTAGTTCATACAATGACTTATTTATATTTGTGTGTTAATCAGTGGGATACATGGCTCTATGCAACTCCTTTCAGTCTTGTTCACCTTCAATATGGCAATATTACTTATATACCCCCTAAGGAACTGCCTTCACTTCTATCCATTCCCTTACATTTAAATTCAACCTCACCACCTACCTGTTCACCCATCTCTGGCTTACATATATGTCTAGATCCTCTATATTCTATATTATAAGCCTCTGAGTTTACCTTTACCAAGGTCATTAATGAAAATTATACACCATCTATCTTGTTATGTCTGCTTTATTTCACGCAAGATTATATCCTTAAGTTTCCTCCATGTTGTCATATGCTTCAGGATGCCATCACATCTTACTGCTGCATAATATTCCATTGTATGTACAGGCCATATTTTGTTTATCCACTTGTCTGCTGATGGGCACTTGGATTGTTTACATCTTTTGCAATTGTGAATAATGCTGCTATGAACATCGGTGTGCAAATGTCTGTTTTTGTCCCTGTTTTCAGCTCTCCTGGGTAAATACTGAGTAATGGAATTGTCAGGTCATAGGGCAACTCAATATTTAGTTTCCTAAGGAACCACCAAACTGTCTTCCATAGCAGCTGTGTCATTATACATTCCCCCCAGCAGTGCATAAGTGTTCGAGTTTCTCCACATCCTGTTCAACATTTGTAGTTTCCTATTTGTTTAATAGCAGCCGTTCTAACAGATGTGAGATGATATCTCATTGTAGTCTTGACCTGTATGTTCCTTATAGCTAATGAAAATGAGCATCTCTTCATGTGCTTTTCAGCCACCTGTATTTGCTCTTCAGAAAAATGTCTACTCATATCTTTAACCCATTCGTAATTGGGTTGTTTATTCTTTTGTTGAGTTGCATGATTTATATATACAGGATACCAAACCTTTACCTGATATGTGATTTCCAAATATTTTCTCCTCATGAGGTGGCTGCCTCTTCACCTTTTTGAAAAAGTACCCTGTACATTTTAATATCACCAACCCAGAGCACATTACCGTGACAGTATTGTAAATCTTGACAAACAAACATGCAAACACACATTACCCTGGCACATATCACAATGCCTGCTCATTAAATGCTTGTTGAGTAATCCACAGGCAAATTCTGACGTTTAGGAGTTACAATGCTGCTCATTTTCAAACCATGAGGTTGTGATAAGTGGTCAAAATTACTAGTGAAAGCAAGGTTGATGGAAACAAAATTACCATTGTAAGAAATTTTTTAAATGATCAGGTTCATCTGCAGTCTACAAATATGGGAGCTCAGTGCTTATGAGCTCCGTTATGTGTAGTGACATCTGGACAAATCCCTAGAAGAGTACTGAGGTATTTCCTCATGCCGTCAATATTTCAGTGTCATTCACAATGACCACAAATTTTAGAGAGTAGCAAATTCCTTCCAAGGTACAAAACAGTAAGTTTGGAGTTATTTTCAAGAGATTGTCAGCCTGTAACTGGGTCAACATCATCCTTTAACAGATTCTGGTATGCCACCTTTAAAGGGGTGGCCAGGCATGAAGTACTGGTACCAAGAAGGATGCGGAATTGTCCCAGTGAGGGAAAATCAAGCATAGAGTATATAAGACCCATGAATTATTATGTCACAGGTAATTTAAGAGTGTAGACAAAATATGAATTTAGACTCCAAAAGTAACAAAAGAAGTACAATACTAACTTTGCGGCTAATCTAACTCATAGATAAAGCCAGTTGAATGTAATCATTACCAAAGGTGACTTTTGTATCTAGCTCTGATCGTATATAGGTGGTCATTCTTTTCTTACATTTTCTTCCTTATCCCCTCAGCACTTTCAGTTACTGCTTTCAGAGTATTATTGAAGTATATCATGAAAGTTCCTTTGTCCTGATTCCCTTGTTGACTTCCAGGGAAGTCTTCAAGGACTCCCTGTTCCCTTTGGTAAAGATTTCCTATTGCTTATGCACTGAAATTTCAACTTTTTATCGTGTCCCACAACATGCCTGCCCCCACACACCACTCCACCCGCCACCACACACATTCTAGCTCTATTTTTTTATCCCAACTAATATCCCTAATCTCTCAGCTATGGTCAATCCAAAAAGTGCCTCTAGTTTCGTTTACCTGTACGTGATTGAAAATAACCGGTAAAATCACTTGAGTTTACCTTCTGAAACTCCTTTGAGTTGAAGGTGTAGTTAGTCATAGCAGTAGGAGTCCTGGACTAGAAGCCTAAAGAAGTGGATTTGAAATTACACTTGGCTCTGTTGAGCCATAGGTGCCTATAGGCATGTTTAATTAACTCCTTGGAACCTCAGTTTCCTCTGAAATGGTAGTTTAGATGAGAAAACATGTGTCGGGAAGTGTGTGATACAGTGTCTGGATAAAGGTAGATGCCTCCTAAATATAAGATGTCTTCCTTTGGAAAGCAAAATAGTCAAGAGCACTGAATTTGGGCTGAGAGAACTCTGAGACAAATCAACAAGAGAACTTTTAGGTCCCCACCAGCACATCTGCCTACCTACAATCTGCACACGCATATGCTGCCTCCCCACCAGCCACCCAGGTAAACTGCCTTCCTCTTACTTTCAGCCAATCTTCCCACTTGTGAACAACTAGACAATCACTCCTCACCTACTAGAAATTCTTCTTCTCTCTCCTTCCTCTTCAGTGAATTGATCTCTTCTAGACCTTTCATGTCATCACACAAACATGCTGGCACTTCTCCCATCATTAAAAAAAAAGAATCTTTTGACACAACTTTCTAGCTACCACCCCATTTTTTATCCACTTTGGAGCCAAACTTGCAAATGTCGCCTATAATTGTTGAATCTAGTTTCATGTCTCCAATTCTCTCTTAAATCCACTCCATCAGCTCAAAACACTCTTGTCAAGGGAATCAATGTCCTCCACATTACTAAATTCAGTGGCTTTAGTCCTCATTTTGTTTGATTCAACAGTGGTGTGAGTGTGTAATTTACCATCCAAACTGGGGTTCTTTTGAGAATGAAAAGAGACAGTACTAATATTTATACCAAGATTATAAGTGTAAGCTAGCTGTGTCCTAAGACCTTAGGGAAATTTGGATACCCTACACTGAGCAGTGTTAGATATGGTTCATCACTCCCTTGACTTTCCATGCCTGACTTCAGGCACCACGTTCTTTTGCTTTTTCTTAATCCCCTTTGCTGGTTCTTCCACTTTCTTCCAAATCCCTTAATGCACAATGCTTCAGATCTCAGACCTTAATCTATTTTCTGTCCACCCTCACTTCCTCCGTGATTCCATCTAGCATCATTACTTTTGGGGGTGGGGGGCATGGGCAGGCACTGGGAATCGAACCCGGGTCTCTGGCATGGGAGGTGAGAATTCTGCCACTGAGCCACCATTGCACCATCCTAGCATCATAATTTTAACATCATCACTAAAGGACCTCAGCATCCTTTACTTCTCTCTATCTCATACAATATATCCAACCGAGATGGAAATTGGATTGGCTCTACCTTCAAAATACCCCAGAATTTCATCCTTTCTCCACTGCCTCTATTGCTATCATCCTGGTCCAAACCAAAATCGTCTTCCCCTGGTTTCCCACACTAGCTTCCTGATTGGTCTCCCTGCAGCTGCTCTTTCCCAACACGATCTATCCTCAACCCAGCACCCAGAGTGGTCCTTTTAAAATATGTCAGTTATCTCGAAACCCTCCAATGACTCCCTGTCTCACTAGTAAGAAGTCAAGTCTTTTTGGTGACTCTCAATGCTCTCTTTAATCTGACTTCACTGCTGATGATTCTCCAGCTTCTCTGCTTCCATGAAGCCCCTCTCCTGCTGCAGAGACTCTGTGCCAGCTATGTCCTCAACCCTAGCACTCTTCCCCCTGTGATCACCCCCTGCTCACTCCCTAATCCTTTCAAGTCTTTGTTCAATTCTCCCCTTCTCAGAGAGGCATTCAGTAACTAACCCAATCAGTATTGTGGCCCTCCTAGCCTCATTTCCTGTCCCTCCTATTTTGTCATGGCTTTTCTTTTTCCTCCATCACTCTTATCAACTTCTCACACAATATTTAACTGACTTATTTATTAAATTTATTGGCCTATCTTTTCTATCTACAGACCCATCCCTGCCATGACTCACTCTACAATGTCAATTTCAGAAAGATATGGACTATTCATCTGTTTAGTTCACTGATAATTCCCAAGTGCCTAAAAGAGAGCCTGGTGCATAGAACATGCTCAATAAGTCTGGTGGATGAATACACAAAGTAATAAAATTTAACTTCTACCTATTGTGATCTTGGGAAAGCTGTTACATTTCTTCAAGTCTCGGTTTACCGAACAATAAAAGACTTGCTGCTTGCTGTTAAAGCTGTAAATTGAATTAGGTCCTCAACAAATACATGTTCATAATCTTAATCTATGTCCTCATGGGTATAAACCTGTTGTAAAGAGGACCTTTAAAGATGTTATTTTTAGTGAAGGAATAGCAAAGTGAATGAGGATGAGTCTTAATCTGAATGCTGGTGACCTTATAAGGAGAACCTGGAAGTCACAGAAGGCAGAAAGAAGAGGACATTGTCATGTGATAGGAGGCAGAGCTACGAGCCAAGGAAACCCAAGGATTGTGCCAACCACCAGAAGAAGACTGAAGTCCTTGCAGAGAAAATAAGTCTTCCCTAAATCTTGATTGTGGCATTCTAGCCTCAGAACCGTGAGCCAATCAACTCAAGTTATTTAAGCCAACCCATTGTGTGGTATTTGTCATGGCAGCTCAGGCAAACGAAGACACTTGCTATTGAGGATTGAAGAAGATAATGCACACGTATGCTTAATAGCACAGAACCCCTTGCACTCAGCAAGAGTAACCACTTTGAGGTTGGAGTTTCTGTCACTGTGTCATGTCAGTGGCTATTCTCCAGCCCTGGGAACCATAAAAGATTCTACAGTCACAGCTTCTTTCCTTTAGTCAGTTATCAAGAGAAAAAGTATTTAAAGATATGAACAAAATCACCTAATGATTGTTTTATGTCCCTTCTCTATTTCACTTGAAAGCTTTATTTCTAACTGTGTATTTAATAAGTGGATTTCAGGCAACCCACAGAAGGGTAAGGAGATGACATCCTGAAAGATATTTAGAGATATGAGAAAAAACATTAATAATGCAGCATCTTATTCTTACTAAAGATTGGTAAGAATGTTATTAATATCTTGTTTGCTGATCCGTTTTTATGGTTTATTTTAGTAAAGGAAAAAGAAATTCACAAAGACTTTCTTAGGCTTATTGAGGATCTCTTTCATTCACTCTCATTTTTCTAAAAGGAATATTTTTATTCGATCATGAATTCTTCTATCATGATTTTCAGGATCCTAACCCCTGCAGTTGAAGAGAAATGATTGTATTAATCTTTTGAAGAAAGGAAGTCAACTTATACTAACAGTTTCAGAGAGACTGAGCTATGAAACCAGAATACCAATTTACTAATTTACAGAGAGCAAATATACTAGTGAACTTCACATGATCAACCATCTGATCAGAACATTCTCTCCTTCAAAATGAATTGTTGATTTGCTTTATAGTTTTTGAGTCGGTAACTTTGTTCTTCTAATTATAGCAAGGAGGTAGAGACTTAGTAACACTTTCTCCTCTGTATGATCTCACATGCTTCCTCTTTTAACCATCCCCCTTAGCTCTTGATATTCTGAGTGACTCATCTCTGTAATCCTTAAATTGGTTTTACTGACTGTCACGTGTGCTTTTCAAAAGTAACATTCCGCTCTTTCCCCGCCAGTGGCACTCCCATCGCCAGCCAGCCAGCTCTCCTCTCCCTCTTTCCCCGCTGGCGGTGCTCTCGCCGCCAGCCAGCCAGCCCTCCTCTTCCCCCTTCTCCGTCAGCGGCGCTTCCGCCACCATCTTGCCCTTCCCTTTTGCCTTCTCCTCTGGCGGCGCTCCATCCGCCATCTTATCCTTCCCTTTCGCCTCCTGCTCTGGCTGCTCTCCAACCACCACTGTGCCCTCTTCTGCCTTCACCAGCTCCTCTGCCACTGTCCTCGAAAGCCTTGCCACCCTCACCTTTCCTCCTCCAGAACAGCTACTGGGGGAGTGGAGACGATACAGAGCAGCTCCCGGAGCCACGACGGAGATCAAAGGGACGGCATACCCCATCCTGGAACGGCTGACTGTCTGGGAGAATCAGCTATGGTGAGATCGCTGAGGGGCACGGGCTTTCCCAGGCGGGACGGCAAGCGGCCGGAGTCCCTCCCTTCCTCCTTCCCAGGCCAGCTGGCAGAATTGGGCAGGCAGTCCCCTTGGGCCGCGGCGGCTGGCGCCCCCACCAGGCGAGGCCTCCCGGACCAAGTGAGAGAGTTGGGTCGGAAATCCCCAGACCACGGAGAACGGTGACCCGGGGGGTCCCTTCCAAACACGTCACTCCCTGGTCCGGCTGGGAACGGTGCACTCTCCCGGGCTGCGGCGGCTGGTGCCCTCCTGCCACGCTTGGGGCCCCGGGCCGACTAGGAAATTCGATCGGGCACTCTCCCGGGCTGCGGTGGCCAGCGAACCTCCCCGCCTTCGGACCCCCGGGCCGGCTGGCACTCTTCCAAGCCGCTTCGGCTGGCGAACCTCCCCCATGGCGAGAGTTTTCCAAAGTTAAAGAACCCACAGCACCTTTTACTGGTGGAACCCGTAGACAAACGTGTCCCACGAGCGCCACCTACTGGGCAGGATAAGAAAAACAGAACCCAGAGATTTCACAGAACAATCTTTCAACCTGTTGGGTCCAACACCCAGGGAAATCTGACTAAATGCCCAGACACCAGCAGAAGATAATGGATCACGCTCAGAAAATTGAAAATATGGCCCAGTCAAAGGAACAAACCAATAGTTCAAATGAGATACAGGAGCTGAGACAACTAATGCTGAATATACGAACAGAAATGGAAAACCTCTTCAAAAACGAAATCAATAAATTGAGGGAGGACATGAAGAAGACATGGGCTGAACAAAAAGAAGAAATAGAAAAACTGAAAAAACAAATTACAGAGATTATGGAAGTGAAGGATAAAGTAGAAATTATGGAAAAAGCAATGGATACCTACAATGATAGATTTAAAGAGACAGAAGATAGAATTAGTGATTTGGAGGATGAAACATCTGAATTACAAAAAGAAACAGAAACTATCGGGAAAAGAATGGAAAAATTTGAACAGGGTATCAGGGAACTCAAGGACAATATGAACCGCACAAGTATACGTGTTGTGGGTGTCCCAGAAGGAGAAGAGAAGGGAAAAGGAGGAGAAAAACTAATGGAAGAAATTATCACTGAAAATTTCCCAACTCTTATGAAAGACCGAAAATTACAGATCCAAGAAGTGCAGTGCACCCCAAAGAGATTAAACCCAAATAGGCATTCTCCAAGACACTTACTAGTTAGAATGTCAGAGGTCAAAGAGAAAGAGAAGATCTTGAAAGCAGCAAGAGAAAAACAATCCATCACATACAAGGGAAACCCAATAAGACTATGTGTAGGTTTCTCAGCAGAAACCACAGAAGCTAGAAGACAGTGGGATGATATATTTAAATTACTAAAAGAGAAAAACTGCCAACCAAGACTTCTATATCCAGCAAAACTGTCCTTCAAAAATGAGGGAGAAATTAAAACATTCTCAGACAAAAAGTCACTGAGAGAATTTGTGACCAAGAGACTAGCTCTGCAAGAAATACTAAAGGGAGCACTAGAGTCAGATATGAAAAGACAGAAGAGAGAGGTATGGAGAAGAGTGTAGAAAGAAGGAAAGTCAGATATGATATATATAATACAAAAGGCAAAATGGTAGAGGAAAATATTATCCAAACAGTAATAACACTAAATGTTAATGGACTGAATTCCCCAATCAAAAGACATAGACTGGCAGAATGGATTAAAAAACAGGATCCTTCTATATGCTGTCTACAGGAAACACATCTTAGACCCAAAGATAAACATAGGTTGAAAGTGAAAGGTTGGGAAAAGATATTTCATGCAAATAACAACCAGAAAATAGCAGGAGTGGCTATACTAATATCCAACAAATTAGACTTCAAAAGTAAAACAATTAAAAGAGACAAAGAAGGACACTATCTACTAATAAAAGGAACAATTAAACAAGAAGACATAACAATCATAAATATTTACGCACCAAACCAGAATGCCCCAAAATACGTGAGGAATACACTGCAAGCACTGAAAAGGGAAATAGACACATATACCATAATAATTGGAGACTTCAATTCACCACTCTCATCAATGGACAGAACATCTAGACAGAGGATCAATAAAGAAATAGAGAATCTGAATATTACTATAAATGAGCTAGACTTAACAGACATTTATAGGACATTACATCCCACAACAGCAGGATACACCTTTTTCTCAAGTGCTCATGGATCATTCTCAAAGATAGACCATATGCTGTGTCACAAAGCAAGTCTTAACAAATTTAAAAAGATTGAAATCATACACAACACTTTCTCGGATCATAAAGGAATGAAGTTGGAAATCAATAATAGGCAGAGTGCCAGAAAATTCACAAATACGTGGAGGCTCAACAAAACACACTCTTAAACAACAAGTGGATCAAAGAAGAAATTGCAAGAGAAATTAGTAAATACCTCGAGGCAAATGAAAACGAAAACACAACATATCAAAACTTATGGGACGCAACAAAGGCGGTGCTAAGAGGGAAATTTATTGCCTTAAATGCCTTTATCAGAAAAGAAGAAAAGGCAAAAATGCAGGAATTAACTGTCCACTTGGAAGAACTGGAGAAAGAACAGCAAACTAATCCCAAAGCAAGCAAAAGGAAAGAAATAACAACGATTAGAGCAGAAATAAATGAAATTGAAAATATGAAAACAATAGAGAAAATCAATAAGACCAAAAGTTGGTTCTATGAGAAAATCAATAAGATTGATGGGCCCTTAGCAAGACTGACAAAAATAAGAAGAGAGAGGATGCAAATAAATAAGATCAGAAATGAAAGAGCAGACATAACTACTGACCTCACAGAAATAAAGGAGGTAATAACAGGATACTATGAACAATTTTACGCTAATAAATACAACAATTTAGATGAAATGGACGGGTTCCTGGAAAGACATGAACAACCAACTTTGACTCAAGAAGAAATAGATGACCTCAACAAACCAATCACAAGTAAAGAAATTGAATTAGTCATTCAAAAGCTTCCTAAAAAGAAAAGTCCGGGACCAGACGGCTTCACATGTGAATTCTATCAAACATTCCAGAAAGAATTAGTACCAACTCTCCTCAAACTCTTCAAAAAAATCGAAGTGGAGGGAAAACTACCTAATTCATTCTATGAAGCCAACATCACCCTCATACCGAAACCAGGCAAAGTTACTACAAAAAAAGAAAACTACAGACCAATCTCTCTAATGAATATAGATGCAAAAATCCTCAATAAAATTCTAGCAAATCGTATCCAACAACACATTAAAAGAATTATACATCATGACCAAGTAGGATTCATCCCAGGTATGCAAGGATGGTTCAACATAAGAAAATCAATTAATGTAATACCCATATCAACAAATCAAAGCAGAAAAATAACATGATCATCTCAATTGATGCAGAGAAAGCATTTGACAAGATTCAACATCCTTTCCTGTTGAAAACACTTCAAAATATAGTAATACAAGGGAACTTCCTTAAAATGATAGAGGGAATATACGAAAAACCCACAGCTAATATCATCCTCAATGGGGAAAAATTGAAAACTTTCCCCCTAAGTTCAGGAACAAGACAGGGATGTCCACTATCACCACTATTATTCAATATTGTGTTGGAGGTTCTAGCCAGAGCAATTAGACAAGAAAAAGAAATACAAGGCATCAAAATTGGAAAGGAAGAAGTGAAACTATCACTGTTTGCAGACGATATGATACTATACGTCGAAAACCCAGAAAAATCCACAACAAAACTACTAGAGCTAATAAATGAGTACAGCAAAGTAGCAGGTTACAAGATCAACATTCAAAAATCTGTAGAATTTCTATACACTAGTAATGAACAAGCCAAGGGGGAAATCAAGAAATGAATCCCATTTACAATCGCAACTAAAAGAATAAAATACCTAGGAATAAATTTAACCAAAGAGACAAAAAACCTATATAAAGAAAACTACAAAAAAACTGCTAAAAGAAATCACAGAAGACCTAAATAGATGGAAAGGCATACCGTGTTCATGGATTGGAAGACTAAATATAATTAAGATGTCAATCCTACCTAAATTGATCTACAGGTTCAATGCAATACCAATCAAAATCCCAACAATTTATTTTTCAGAAATAGAAAAACCAATAAGCAAATTTATCTGGAAGGGCAGGGTGCTCCAAATTGCTAAAAACATCTTGAGGAAAAAAAACGAAGCTGGAGGTCTTGCACTGCCGGACTTTAAGGCATATTATGAAGCCACAGTGGTCAAAACAGCATGGTATTGGCATAAAGATAGATATATCGACCAATGGAATTGAATAGAGTGCTCAGATATAGACCCTCTCATCTATGGACATTTGATCTTTGATAAGGCAGTCAAGCCAACTCACCTGGGACAGAACAGTCTCTTCAATAAATGGTGCCTAGAGAACTGGATATCCATATGCAAAAGAATGAAAGAAGACCCATATCTCACACCTTATACAAAAGTTAACTCAAAATGGATCAAAGATCTAAACATTAGGTCTAAGACCATAAAACAGTTAGAGGAAAATGTAGGGAGATATCTTATGGATCTTACAATTGGAGGTGGTTTTATGGACCTTAAACCTAAAGCAAGAGCACTGAAGAAGGAAATAAATAAATGGGAGCTCCTCAAAATTAAACACTTTTGTGCATCAAAGAACTTCATCAAGAAAGTAGAAAGACAGCCTACACAATGGGAGATAATATTTGGAAATGACATATCAGATAAAGGTCTAGTATCCAGAATTTATAAAGAGATTGTTCAACTCAACAACAAAAAGACAGCCAACCCAATTACAAAATGGGAAAAAGACTTGAACAGACACCTACCAGAAGAGGAAATACGGATGGCCAAGAGGCACATGAAGAGATGCTCAATGTCCCTGGCCATTAGAGAAATGCACATCAAAACCACAATGAGATATCATCTCACACCCACCAGAATGGCCATTATCAACAAAACAGAAAATGACAAGTGCTGGACAGGATGCGGAGAAAGAGGCACACTTATCCACTGTTGGTGGGAATGTCAAATGGTGCAACCACTGTGGAAGGCAGTTTGGCGGTTCCTCAAAAAGCTGAATATAGAATTGCCATATGACCCAGCAATACCATTGCTAGGTATCTACTCAAAGGACTTAAGGGCAAAGACACAAACGGACATTTGCACACCAATGTTTATAGCAGCATTATTTACAATTGCAAAGAGATGGAAACAGCCAAAATGTCCATCAACAGAAGAATGGCTAAACAAACTGTGGTATATACATATGATGGAATATTATGCAGCTTTAAGACAAGATAAACTTATGAAGCATGTAATAACATGGATGGACCTAGAGAACATTATGCTGAGTGAGTCCAGCCAAAAACTAAAGGACAAATACTGTATGGTCCCACTGATGTGAACCGACATTCGAGAATAAACTTGGAATATGTCATTGGTAACAGGGTCCAGCAGGAGTTAGAAACAGGGTAAGATAATTGGTAATTGGACCTGAAGGGATACAGACTGTGCAACAGGACTAGATACAAAAACTCAAAAATGGACAGCACAATAATACCTAATTGTAAAGTAATCATGTTAAAACACTGAATGAAGCTGCATCTGAGCTATAAGGTTTTTTGTTTGTGTGTTTGTTTGTTTTACTATTATTATTACTTTTATTTCTTTTCTCTATACTAACATTCTATATATTTTTCTGTTGTGTTGCTAGTTCCTCTAAACCGATGCAAATGTACTAAGAAACGAAGATCATGCATCTATGTGATGATGTTAAGAATTACTGATTGCATATGTAGAATGGTATGATTTCTAAATGATGGGTTAATTTCTTTTTTTTCCATTAATTAATAAAAAAAAAGTAACATTCCTTTACAAGAACTCTCACTTCTTGCTAGTCAAAGGAGTTCTAAATTATGCCCTTCAGACCTTTCAGCAGAAAAGGATGTTGGTGAAAAAATTCCAGTGTGGATAGATTTAAGAATGTCTTTGCACAGCTTTCACAAAAGAATGACAGTTTAACTGTATATGTCACTCCTGGATCATGCCCATTTCCCTTGATGGGCTTCAGATGTCAAGCCAGTGACTTTTGGTATTGACTGTGGAGTGGTGAACTTTTTATCTCTCCCCCTCCCCCCCACTTGGAAAATTGTTCCCCCAAAAGTCCGATGGTACTGCTTATTAATTTTAACTAAGAAAAAATTACCTTTTAAAAATATCCAAGGAGGTGGGGCAAGACGACAGCATATGGAGGTGTGGAATTTACTTAGTCCTCTAGAACAGCTAGTAAATAGCCAGAAAATGTCTGGAACAAATATTTGGGACATCCATGACCAGACACACATCGTACACCAGTCTGGAACCAGTGGAAGGGCTGAGATCACAGCACAGAACTGTAAATAAAATTCCAAAACTCTGGAGGCTGGTGCCCTTCACCTCCTGACATGGCAATTGCTATTGGAGACACTTCCCTGTGGAAAAAAAAGAAGAAGATTCTACAAGGAGCAGGGGAAGGTAATTCAAACAAGCTCAAACTACAGTTTTAATTTACACATTTGGACTGCTGAATACAAACTCTGAGCACAAATAAACCTAGTGCAAGGAAGAAAGGAAGGCTGAGGTCTTTCCCAGCAGAGAGGAGACAAGGTTAAAGGGAAAAAAAACAAAACAAAAGCCTTTGGAGTCTGCCAAACTCAAAATACCAGAAGAGGGCTGTGTTCCAAGAAAAGGGGCACATAGAACCAGATACCAACCTTGGCTCTTGATTCATGAAACTTGGGGGCTGGGGAGTGGTTCTGAAAGTGGATTTTTTTTTCTTCTTTTCTTTTTAAACTATTCTAAGTAGCTCATTAGAGAAAGCCTCAGGCATTTTCAACTGACCCGGCACTGACCCAGGCAAGGGTAGAGTTAAGATAGATCTAAGAGACAAAGTAACCAGTCAAGTGAAGGTGATGGTTCCCTAAAGGGTGTATCTTCCCCAAGAAAAGGAGAGTTGGGACCCAGCTCAAGCGGCAGCCCTCATTCAGATAATTCAGAACCGGAGGGCTGAAAAACAGAAACAGCTTAAGCTTGCCTTCTATCTCAGCCTCTGTCCCAACCCCACACCTGTAAGGTCATGGTCTGCTGAGAATTAAAGGCACTGCACCACTTTATGCCAGTATGCAGCCATGGGCAGACAAGCACCCCCTACTAAGCAAGATAGGAAAAGCACAGAGTCTAGAGGCTTCACAGGAAAATCTGACAACCTGCTGGGTCTCACCATCAGGGAAACTTGATATTAATTACACACTCCTCCTGAAACCTGGGCCTGTCTGGTTTGGGAAAATCTTCTTGGGGTCAATCATATCTGGGGAGACCCTACTCAAAAAAAGGGAGGGATTCCATTTAAACAGGGCAAAAAACAGAAAAACAACAGCATAAAAATTCTGATCAATTAAACAGATGCTATGCTAGAAGTCTAGAATTAAGTTGAACTGAATGTGAAGAACAGATAAAGAGAAAAACCTAGGTAAAAGAGTGAACCTCCAGAATAAACTAATCAAGGAAATGAGGTGCCCAATTGAAAAAAAAAAAAAGATACACTTCAAACAAGATACAGGAGTTAAACAATTAATTTAAAATGTATCAAATTTAAAAATCAAATAAATGAGTTGAGGGAAGATATTGGCAAAAGAAATGAAGGATACAAAGAAGACATTGGCAACCATAAAGAAGAATCTGAACGTTTGAAGAAACAAATGGCAAAACTTATGAGAATGAAAGGTACAGTAAAAAAGATGAAAAACACAATGGAGACTTACAACCAGCAAATTTGAAGAGGCAGAAGAAAGGATTAGTGACTAGAAGATAGGATATCTGAAAGCCTACACACAAAAGAACAGGAAGAGAAAAGAATGGGAAAATATGAGCAGGGTCTCAGAGACTTTGAATGACAACAGGAAGCACAGGAATATACATGTTATGGGTGTCCCAGAAGAAAAAGTAAAGAGGAAAGGGACAGAAAAAATAATGAAGGAAATAATCGCTGAAAATTCCCTACCTCTTATGAAAGGCATAAAATGACAGATCCAAGAAGTGCTGCAACAGAACAGATCCAAATAGACCTACTCAAAGACACTTACTAATCATATTTTCAAGTGTCAAAGACAAAGAGGGAATTTAAAAAGCATTCCATCACATGACAGGGAAGTTTGATCAGATTAGGTGCAGACTTCTCAGCAGGAACCATGGAAGCAAGATGGAGAGGTATGATATACTTAAGATACTGAAAGAGAAAAACCGCCAACCAAGAATTCTATACCCAGCAAAACTGCCCTTCAAAAAAGAGAGAGAGTTTTAAATATTTTCAGAGAAATATACATTAAGAGAGTATGTGAACAAGAGAGCTGCTCTACAAGAAATACTAAAGGGAACACTACAGGCAAACAGGAAAAAAACTGTTGAGAAGTTTGGAGAAGAGTATAGAAATGAACACTGTCAGTCAGAGTAAATAGAAAAAACAAGATATGATATACAAAATCAAAATGATAAAATGGAAGAAGAAAGTACTGCCTTTATAGTAATACCATTCAATGTTAATGGATTGAATTCCCCAATCAAACAACATACACTGGCAGGATGGATTAAAAAGCAAGACCTATCTTTAATGCTATCTACAAAAGACTCACTTTAGACCCAATAACAAAAATAGGTTGGAAAAAGGTATTTCATGCAAACAACAACCAGAAAAGAGCAGGGATAACTATACTAATATCAAACAAATTAACTTCAAATATAAAATAAAAGAGATAAAGAAGGAAATTATGTATTAATAAAGGGGACAATTCATAAAGAAGACATAACAATCATAAATATTTATGCATTGAGCCAGAGTGCCCCAAAATACATGAGGCACACATTGACAACATTGAAAGGAGAAGTAGATACCTCTACAATAATAGTTGGAGACTTCAATACACCACTCTCATCAGTGGATAGAACATGTAGACAAAGGGACAATAATGAAACAGAGATTGTGAATAGTACAATAAATGAAGTAGATTTAACAGACATTTGCAGAACATTACATCCAACAACAGCAGTATACACATTTTTCTCAAGTGCCCATGGTTCATTCTCCAGGAGAGACCACATGTTGTGTCAAAAAGCAAGACTCAGTAAATTTTAAAAGATTGAAATTATACAAAACATTTTCTTGGATCATAATGGAATGAAATTGGAATCAATAACAGGCAGAAGATTAGAAAATTCACACATATATGAAGGCTAAATGACACAAACAAAACTTTGCCAAGGAAGAAATCACAAGAAAAATTAGTAAATATCTTGAGGCAAACGAAAATGAAAATACAACATATCAAAACTTACAAGATGCAGCAAAGGCAGTGCTGAGAGGGAAATTTATTGCCTTAAATGTCTATATTAAAAAAAGAAGAAAGAGAAAAATTTGAGGAATTAACTCTTCACCTGGAGACAGTAGAGAAAGAACAGCACTCTAACCCCAAAGAAAACAGAAGGAAAGAAATAACAAAGATTAGAGCAGAAAAAAATGAAACTGAAAACAATAGAGAGAATCAGCAAAGCTAGAAGTCTGTTCATTGAGAAAATCAATAAAGTCTATGGACCCTTAGCTAGGCTGACAAAAAGAGAAAGAGAGAGAGGATGCAAAGAAATAAAATATAAATGAGAGAGTGAACATGACTACTGACCCAGCAGAAATAAAGGAGAGGATACTATAAACAACAATATGCAAATAAACTAGATGATGAAAATGAAATGGATAACTTCCTAGAAAAGCATGAACAACCAACATTGGCTCAAAAAGAAATAAACAACCTCAAAAAAACAATCACAAGTAAAGAGATTGAATCAGTCATCAAAACCCCCCAAAAAGGAAAATTCATGGCCAAATGGCTTCACATTCGAATTCTACCAAGCACTCAAAACAAAATTAGTACCAATTCCACTCAAACTCTTCAAAAAAATAAAGAAGGGGAAAGCTACCTAACTCAGTCAACATCACCCTAATACCAAAGCCAGACAAAGATACTACAAGAAAAAAATATTACAAACCAATATCTTTAATGAATATAGACCCAAAAATCCTCAACGAAATAGGCGCAAATTGAGTCAAGCAACACATTAAAAGAAGTATACACCATGACCACATGGGATTTATTCCAGGTATGAAAGGCTGTTTCAACACAAGAAAATCAATTAATGCAATACACCACATCAATAAATCAAGTAGAAAAATCACATAATCATCTTGATTGATGGAGAAAAGGCACTTGACAAAATTCAACATCCTTTCTTGATAAAAACACTTCAAAGGACAGGAATAGAAAGAAATTTCCTCAACATGATAAAGGGAAAAAATGAAAAACACGCAGCTAAAATTATACTCAATGGGGAAAGACTGAAAGCTTTTCCTCCTAAGATCAGGAACAAGACAAGGATGCCCACTCTCATCATTGTTATTCAAAATTTTGCTAGAAGTTCTAGCTACAGCAATTAGGCAAAAAAAAAAAAAAGAAATGAAGGCACCCAATTTGGGAAAAAAAAGTAACTCTCACTGTTTGCAGATGACATGCTACTGTAGGTAGAAAATCCTGAGCAATCTACAGCAAAGCTACTAGAGCTATTAAATGAGTACAGCAAAGTGGCAAGGTACAAGAAAAACTGCAAAAATCACTAGTATTTCTATACGCTAGTAATGAGCATCTTGAAAAGGAAATCAAGGAGAAATTTCCACTTACAATACAACCAAAAGAATTAAATATCTCAGAATAAATTTAACTGAGGCAACAAAGAACCTATCTACAGAAATCTATAAGAAATTGCTGAAAGAAATGAAAGAAGGCCTAAATAAATGGAAGGACATACTGTGTTTATGGATTGGAAGACTAAATATAGTTAAGATATCAATCCACACAAATTGATTTATAGATTCAATGAAATACCATTTAAAATCTCAACAATTTATTTTGCAAAAATAGAAAAAACAGTGATCAAATTTATTTGGAAGTACATGGTACCCTGAATAACTAAAAATGTCTTGAGAAAGAAAAATGAAGTGGGAGCTCTCACATTACCCGATTTTAAAGCATATAACAAAGCTATAGTGGTCAAAACAGCATGTTACTTGCATAAAGATAGATACACAGGCCACTGGAATAAAATTGAATATTCAGAAATAGACCCTCTCATCTACGGACAGTTGACCTTTGATAAGGCAGTCAAGTCATCTCAACCAGACAGAGCAACCTCTTCAATAAATGGTGCTTGGAGAAGTAGATCTCCATATCCAAAAGTATGAAGGAGGACATCTATCTAATACATACCCTGTATTAGTCAGGGTTCTCTAGAGAAAGAGAACGAATGGGAGATATCTGTAAATATGAGATTTATAAAGATATCTCATGCAACCATGGTAGTGGAAGAGTCCAAAATCCACAGTGCAGGCTGTGAAGTTGGCAGCTCCAAAGAAGGATCTCTACAAACTCCACAAGAGAGACTCGCTGGCTGAAGAAGCCCTGAAAAGTCTCTCTTCTGCCTTAAAAGTCTTCAACTAATTAGATTATCTCACTTGCAGGAGACATGCCCTTAGTTGATTGCAAATGTAATCAGTCACAGCTGCAATCAACTGAGTCATGATTTAATGAATCAGCCTTCTGATATACAAACCAGCCACAAAATATCTTTGCAGCAATGGTTAGGCCAGTGTTTGCCCGACCAGACAACTGGGACTCATCACCTTGTTAAGTTGACACTAAAACCTATCACAGTAAATGCACCTTGTCAACTTGGCAGCTATACACATCTCATTGAAACATGCTTAATTTCTAAACAGAACACAATAATGGACATGTTTTGCCTAACAATACTCAATTGTCCTGCATACAAATGGAAATGCACTACATCTCTTCAGAATGGGGTGCAAGTCCTTAGGTAATATTCACTCTAAAACTTCATATCCCATACTTAAATACTATAGCATAAACAATACAACTTAGGTCATATGATAAGAGGAAAATAAAAAATTTGTTTTATGTACAATACAAACCTACTCATAACCAAACAAGGAGGAAATATTCATATATCACAGTCCTTGTTTCTGTAACTGATCACGTGGTCGTAGTTCATATTTATCACTACCTTCTTCCACGACCCTGTCCATGATCCATTTGCCCTCAGCAAGCACTTCAGCTGGCCATGGTCTTTTCCTGATGGAGTGACCCAAATCTGATAGGGAGGCAAAATAAGCCAGAAACAAAAGATCAATTATTATGTGGTCTCATTTAGAAAATGCTTATTAAAAATAATAATAATAACAGGGCCCTAGATTGTAAGCTCTTGTAGCAGTCACATTTTGTCTGAAGTGTTTGTTATTATTTCTGGATTTTTAGAGGCTGTTTTATGTATGTATAACCTGGTATTCGATCAAGTCAGGATTAAGGTAGTTCAGAACACAGGGGTAAGGAAGACATTGCCTATATTTTAGAACTTTACACACTCTTTGAGATCAAAGGAAGAAAGGTTTATTTTGTCCAGAATCTAAATTTTCTGTAGTATATAATCTAACTCAGCCTGTCTAGATAGCGCATTTAAATAATCAAAACACAGTGAGCCCAGAATAAAAATGAAGGCCTTTAATCCCATATAGTTTAATGTAATGCCTGGGTATATCCCAGAATACATTAAGCAGATAATCAAAAATTATTGGCAAAGTTCCTTGAGAGATGGGAGAAAAAATATGGAACTATTAAACTTTATCATTTGGGAAATCCCTGATATTGTGTCAAACATTAGGGACACCCAAATCAATAGACCCAAGCGCTTGATCTTGAAGCTTGTTCTTACGTGTATTGCTGAAGAGCTTAGCCTATCTATAGGTGTGCCTAGGAATCACCTCCTGAGGACCTCTTTTGTTACTCAGATGTGGTCTCACTCTCTCTAAGCCCAACTCTGCAAGCGAAATCATTGCCCTCTCCCACTCTGTGGGAGACATGACATCCAGGGATGAAAGTCTTCCTGGTGGCATGAGAGATGACTCCCAGGGATAGGTCTGGCCCTGGCACTATGGGATCAACTACGTAATCCTGACCAAAAGGGAGAAAAGAAGTGTAACAAGTAAGGTATCAGTGGCTGAGAGAGTTCAAATAGAGTCGAGAGGCTACTCTGGAGGTTGCTCTTTCACATGCTTCAGTTAGACATTGCTACTTGTCACAACTTGCCAAACCTCAACAAAAATCATTCCAGCCAATCATAAAGAACACCTAGGGTGATATATAAGATTCTACAAAGGTTTCATCCACTAGGGTAACTTTGACCCATCAGACCTGAAACCTAGAGGGGCCAGCCTTTCCAGAACATCAGAAAATTCTATCTCCCTGCCCCTTATTATTGACAGTCCTTCCAACATGAAAAAGAATGGGCATAGCATAAATACCCCTAAAGAGTGGGAGAAAGATCAAACTTTATGGTGATCTTTTATGGTGACGGTGGAGTTATACAGAGAAGGTAGGGTTTAACAAACAAACAAAGCATGATTGCTGAATCAGTATATTGATATTTCTTTTAGTCTTCAGTATCTTAAAGCAGCTAAAGAGTAAAAACCTAAAATTGTGGAATTGTAACCCATACCGAATTCTAAAATCTGTTCTACAGCTAATTGTTGTGCTGTGCTTTGAAATGTTTCACTTTTTTGTATATGTTATTTTTCACAAAAAAAGAAAAAAGATATATATGATAAAAAAAATTATGTATATTCCTTCTAACCTCCAATGTTTTGGAGCAGTTAGAAGGAAAAAATCTGAGATGATGATCCATGACAAACTCTGGGATCTGTCCTATTACTACTTGTTGAAAAGTGCTTTGAAAACTATTGCTTTTTACTTTCTTTGCTTTGTATATATGTTATATTATACAATTTTAAAAAGTTTTAAAGAGATGTTTAAAAAAAGACCATTCCACCATTCCATCAACCAAACTGCCTATGGGTGATAGGGAGCATGGTAAAACCAGAGAATTCCATGAGCATGTGCCCATTCCCGTGTTCCATTTGCTGTGAAGTGGGTTCCTTGATCAGAGGTAATGCTGGGTGGAATACCATGATGGTAGATGTGGTAGTTGGGTTCAGTTGTCAACGTGGCCAGGTGAAGGCACCTAGTTCTGTTGCTGTGGACATGAGCCAATGTTACGTGAGCCTCGCCTGTTGCTGATTACATCTGCAGTCAGCTAGGAGGTGTGCCTGCTGCAGTGAATGATGTTTGACTTGATTGGCTGGTGCTTGAATGAGAGAGTACAGCCCAAGCAACTCAGCATACCTCATCTCAGCATTCGCAGCTCAGCCCAGGCCTTTGGAGATGCAGAAGGGAATCGTCCTGGGGAGAGTTGTTGGAGCCCGGGGGCCTGGAGAGAAGGTCAGCAGAGATCATCCTATGCCTTCCCATGTGGGAGGAAACCTCAGGTGGGGGATGGCTGCCTTTCGTCTGATGAACTAATGAAATGAATCCCTTTTTGTTGAAAGCCGGTCTATCTCTGGTGTGTTGCATTCCGGCAGCTAGCAAACTAGAACAGTAGATAAGGCATTCCATGAGTCCATGCATGGTAGTTTTTGTGGAAGTGTGGCATGCAGGGAAAGCAAACCCATATCTGGGGTATGTCTATTTCAGTTAGAACAAATCACTGCCCCTTCCATGATGGAAGTGGTCCAATGTTATCAACCTGCCACCAGATAGCATGCTGATCACTTCAGGGAAAGGTGCCATACTGGGGACTGAGTGTGGGTCTCTGCTGCTGGCAGTTTGGGGAACTCAGCAGTGGCTGTAGCCAGATCAGCCATGGTAAGTGGAAGGCCACGTTGCTGAGCCCATGCATAACCTCCACCCCTACCACCATGCCCACTTTGTTCATAAGACCATTGAAGCAATAGCAGGAGTGGTTGGGGAAAGAGGATAACTTGTATGCATAGAACTCGTAATCCTATCCATGTGATTATTAAAACCTTCCTCTGCTGAAGTCAGCCTCTGGTGAGCATTCACATGGTACACAAATATCTTCATATTTTCTGCCCACTCAGAAAGGTCTTTACACATACCTCTTCCCCAGACCTCTTTGTCACCAATTTTCCAGTCATGCCCCTTCCAAGTCCCTAATCATCCAGCCAAACCATTAACAACAGCCCATGAGTTAGTATACAAATGTATCTTTGGTCAGTTCTCCTTCCACGAAATGAACAACCAGGTGCGCTGCTTGAAGTTCCACCCATTGGGAGTATTTGCCCTTTAAGAACGTCCCAGGAAGAGGTTTTAGTGCTACAGATGTTCACTTCCACATGGCACCTGCACATCGTGCAAAATCATCTGTAAACCAGATCTGAGTTTTCTCTTCCTGAATCAACCAACTGTAAGGGACTCCCCAAGAGGTCATTGTTCTGGTCTAGGAAAGAGAAGATAATGTGGCAGAAGTCAGGGCTATGGCAATTAGGCCACTACCTCCTGTAACTTACTAGTGCCTTCAGGATCTGCTTGAACTCTCTCTTATATACCATTTCCATTTTATGATGGAGTGCTGCTGTGTTCACTCAATTTTATGGCTTATTTGGTCAGACAACACCCAGATCATGATAAGTAATTCAGGTCACAGAGTAACTTATTGGTCCATGATTAAGTGTACAGTCTCTACTAAGGTCCACCAGCAGGCAAAAACTGTTTCGCAAAAGGAGAGTTGTTATCTCCAGTGAATGGTAAGGCTTTACTCCAAAATCCTGAAGGTCTACATTGTGATTCTCCTATACAGTCCTGCCAGAGGCTGCAGAAAGCATCTCTATTTGCCACTGACACTTCCAACACCATTGGATCTGATGGATCATATGGCCCAAGCAGCAAAGCAGCTGGCACAGCAGCCCAGACCTGTCACAGAACCTCCCCTTGTTCCAGTCCCCACTCAAAACTAGCAGTTTCTTTGGTCACTCTGTAAATGGGCTGGAGTAGCACACCCAAATGAAGAATACATTGTCTCCAAAATCTAAAGAGGCCAACTAGGCTTTGTGCCTTTTTTTTTTTTGGTTGTAGGAGGAACCAGATGCAACAGCTTATCCTTCACCTGAGAAAGGATATCTTGACATGCCCCACACCACTAGACACCTAGAAATTTCACTTAGGTGGAGGGCCTTTGCATTTTTCTTGGGCTTATCTCCCATCCCTTGACACACAAATCCATTACCAATAATTCTAGAGTAGTTGCTACTTCTTGCTCACTAGGTCCAGCATGATATCATCAATACGATGCATCAGTGTGATGTCTTGTGGGAGGAAGAAAAGATCACGGTCCCTGCAGACAAGATTGTGACATAGGGCTGGAGAGTTGATATACCCCTGAGGCAGGACAGTGAATGTACACTGCTGGTCTTTCCAGCTGAATGCATACTGTTTCTGGTGTTCCTTACTGACAGCTATTGAGAAAAAAGCATTTGCCAGATCCATACCAGGTACCAGGGGATGTGCTGATTTGCTCAAGCAATGAAACCACATTTGAACAGAAGCTGCAATTGGAGTCACCACCTGGTTAAGTTTATGATAAGCCACTGTCACCTTCCAAGACCCATCTGTTTTCTGCACAGGCCAAATAAGAGAGTCGAATGGGAATATGATACAAACCACCTCTCCTGCATCCCTCAAATCCTGAAGAGGGGTACTAATCTCTGCAATCCCTCCAGGAATCCGGCATTGCTTCTAATTCACTATTTTGCTAGGTAGGAGCAGTTCTAGTGGCTTCCCCTTGTCCTTTCCTACCATAGCAACCCTCACTCCATGAGTCAGAGAACCAATGTGGGGATTCTGCCAGTTGCTGTATATATTAATTCCATATTCATATATACTGTATATGTCAATTCCAATTATGCATTCTGGGAACTGGGGAAATGACCATAGAATGGGTCTGGGAACCCACTGGGTTCCCAGATGAATGTGAGCTAAAACTCCATTGATCACCTGACCTCCATAAGCCCCTACTCTGGTGGACAAGAGAGATGTTTTGGGTCTCCTAGAATTAGTGTCACTTCTGAGTCAATGCCTTATAATCCACGAAATATCTGATCATTTCCTTTTCCCCAATGCACAGTCACATAGTTTAAAGGTCATAGGTGTCCTTGTGAAAGGTTAGAAGAAAGGTTAACAATGTAAATCTGGGGTAATGTAACAAGGTCCTTCCCCAAGGGTACTTGGCCCTCCTTTCATTCAGGGGGCTTTGGGTCTATAAACTGCATGAAGTCTGGAAAATGATTAAGGGGCCGTGACTCTCTGTTTTTATAATTCAAGTTAAATTTCTTTTCACTTGACCTAGAATTCTTCTGCTTATATAGCTCAAAAAAGAATTTAGTAGACTGCCCATCTACTTCACCCCTAGGTACCCTATGATTTACAAACCAATGCCACAAGTCTCTGCAAGTCAGATTATTTTAACAGCCTCTTTGAATCTGCTGTCCAGTAGGTGGTGTGCAGTTTGAAGCTATTATATACCCCAGAAAAGCCAAGTCCTTTAATCTTCATTCAATATTGCTGGGTAGGATCTCTTTTTATTTTTTCCATGGAGATGTGACCCACCCATTCAAGGTGAGGTTGCTTACTGGAAACTTTTACGAGGGAACCATTTTGGAAAGAGCCACCAGAACCAATACAGCCCATGCAGTCAGAGACCTTTGGAGCAGAAAAAAAACATCCCTGGGGAAACTTTATGAAATGAAGAGAGACCACTAGTAAACATTGCCATGAACCCTCACAGCTGAGAGATTAACTCTGAACTTCACTGGAGTTACGGTATCTTTCCCTTGATGCCTTAATTTGGACATTTTCACAGCCTTAGAACTGTAAACTTGTAACTTAATAAATTCCCTTTTTAAAAGTCATTCCATTTCTGGTATATTGCATTCCAGAAGCTTTTGCAAACTAAAACAGGTGGCCATGCCCACCTTGTCTATGTGATTAACTGTTGCCACATGACTTCTGCCAACTTGGGATCTGATCTGACTCATTATGTTTAAGGGTTCCAGCTCAGCGACAGCAGTTCCCACAGTACTGTCTGACCTAAAGGGAAAGACAACCACAGAGCTCTTCAGGGATGATGGAACTGGTCTCACAAAGTGATGGAGAAAGCTGTGTCCTCTGGACATTCCTGGGGTGTGTGAGCAGGTACATGATACATCCACGCTAACATTCCAATCTCTCTAAGCCTCTGGATCCCCTCATCTGCATTATACCAGGGCAGTTCTGACATTTCAACCTCAGGTAATGTCGGTGACGTTTTGATCCATGTTTCAGCCAACCGTTCAAACAGTTACTGCCCTTTCTAACCCCTCAAGCTATAACTTAAAAGGAGAATCTCTTCTTAGTGGGCCTATAACAATAAATTCAGCTTGATCCTACTTTATGTTCTTTCCACCATTATCCCACACCCTTAATATAGATTCCCACACATATTCCCCTAATTTCTGTCTATATAGATTGGGAAACTCACAGTTCTTTTGGAGTATAGCATACCTCCTCACCAGTCACACTATAATTAGGCTAAAGTCCCAACAAGCAGCCTAATTATAGGTCTTGAAGAAAATAGAGGTCGTGGTGGTGGGTCATGAAAAGAATTAGAAGTGTCTTTCAAGCCGATTACTTCAGGGCATTCTGTTACAGTTTCATCTGGTCAAGCAGAATTTGGGAATCCAGACAGAGGAGTGAGGGCTGTTTCCCCAAGGGAGGCGGTTACAGGTTTAGCAGGCACTTAAGGGTTACTCTCTTTAGGTAGAGGTTGGATGGCAGACTCCTCTGGGCAGCCTGGAAGCCACGAAGCTCTTTTCTCAGGGCAGACTGGAGATTGGTTGGCTGTTTCCTCAGGACAGTCCATTACAGGTCTCTCTCTAGCAAAGGCTAGCAAATTCCAGTGTTTCCATGTCTCCATTGCCATCGTTATCAAGCCCTATGTTCCCATCCCAATTTTCAAGATTCCATTCTTTTCCAATCAAAGCCCTTACTTTAATAGGAGACACCCTGCAACATTGAGATTTTAGTTTACATTGTAAATCTTCTACTCACATAATGAAGCTCTGTGGTTTTCAGAGCTATCAAGTCTGCAACCACAGGTAATAAGATTTTCTTTCAGAGCACACATGGAAACTTTTACATTTTTCATACGGTGCTCAGGTTTCAACTTTGAAGTCTTCAGCTCATCCCTTTCCCTCATAACTATACCCAGCGTATCTAACAGCAACTAGCCAATATCATTATACCTCTTAATTCCACAAAATTTCATACAGGTGTCAAAAACACTCTCACCCAGAGCCTTGCCTTGCCTTGCCTAAGCATACAATTAGCAGGATCAAATGATGATGGCTTGCATATCTCTACGGTCAACTACTCCATGGACTGTCAGTGCCATCTTGATTATTGAAAAGAGAGTCAATCGTGCTTTTCAGTCTAATTAGAGTAGAAACCCAATTGTAAAAAACCATTTTTAAAATTCTATTTCTGAAGAACCACTCCCACTACCAAGCTTATTAGTCAGGGTTCTCTAGAGAAAGAGAACCAATGGGAGATATCTGTAAATATGAGATTTATAAAGGTATCTCATGCAACCATGGTAATGGAAGAGTCCAAATTCTGTAGTGCAGGCTATGAAGCTGGCAGCTCCAATGAAGGATCTCTACAAACTCCACAGGAAAGGCTCACTAACTGAAGAGCAGTAGAAAGTCTCTCTTCTTCCTTAAAAGTATTCAACTGATTGGATTATCTCATTGGTGGGGTACATGCCCTTAGTTGATTGTAGATGTAAGCAGCTGCAGTGCAGTGAACTGACTGATGATTTAATAAACCAGCCTTCTAATTTACCACCCAATCACAAAATATCCTTGAAGTAATGGTTAGGCCAGTGCTTGTCTGACCAGAAAACTGGACATCATCACCTAGCCAAGGTGACACCAGAACATAGGCATCACAGATCTTATTCTAGTTTTCTAACTGCCAAAAATATGCCAGGAACAGAATGACTTTTTAAAAGGGGTATTTAATAATTTGCTAGTTTATAGTTCTAATGCCAAGAAAATGTCCCAATTAAAACAAGTCTATAGAAATGTCCAATTTAAGGCATCCAGGGAAAGATACCTTGGTTCAGGAAAGTGATGAAGTTCAGGGTTTCTCTCTCAAGTGAGAAGGCACATGGTGAACACTGTCAGGGCTTCTCTCTCAGCTGGAAGGGCACATGGCAAATACAGCATCATCTGCTAGCTTTCTCTCCTGGTTTCTTGTTTCATGAAGCTCCCCAGGAGGTGTTTTCTTTCCTCATCTTCAAAGGTCACTGACTGGTGGACTCTCTGCTTCGTGGTGCTGCAGCATTCTCTGCTTTCTCCAAAATGTTTCCCCTTTTATAGGATTCCAGTAAACTAATCAAGACCTTCTCCAAAATGTTTCCTCTTTTATAGGATTCCAGTAAACTAATCAAGACCCACCCAAATGGGTGGAGATCCATCTCTACCTCATCCAACTTAAAAACTGCTCTTGATTGAGTCACATCTCCAGGGGGATGATCTAATTACAGATTCTAAGATACAGTACTGAATAGGGATTAGGATAAATGGCTGCCTTTACAAAATGGGATTAGGATTAAAACATGGCTTTTCTAGGGTACATACATCCTTCCAAACCAGCACAGACCTCATACAAAAATGAACTCAAAATGGCTCAAAGACCTAAACATTAGAGCTGAAGATCATAAAAGACTTAGGAGTAAATGTAGGCAAGTGTCTTTAAAGATCTTGTGATAGGAAGTAGAGGGTTCTGCAACTATGAAAGCAAGAATTACCCCATACAGCAACTGGTAAAGAAGCTGAAGAAGAGATCAGACTTCAATTAGAGTTATGAATGAAGTTGATTTGATTAGGACTAAGGTAAATCAGACCAAAAGGCATAAGATTATATTGATGGTGCTTTAAACTTCAACTTCTGTGTGAGACCAAAGGAAGAGATGTTTATTTGGTGCAAAATTTGTATTTTCTGTAGCACACTGTCTAATTTAACTTGTATGGTCAGATTATTTGAACACCATAATTACATGGATTCTTGAAAAGGGAGTGAGATCTTGGTGGTTTGTACAAGTTAACCTGATGCCCCAACAGATCCCGGAATAATGTGAACAGAAAATAAAAAGTATTTGCAAAGTCCCCTTGAGGGACTAGGAAAAAATGTGGAAATATTAAACTGCCCCACCTGTGGAATTCCTGATATTCTCGCAAGCATTGGGGATTACCAATTTAATAAGCCAAGTCCTCAGTCTTGGGGCTTGCCTTTATGAAACTCATTCTTGCAAAAGAGAAGGAAGCTAAGCTAACTTATAATTATGCCTAAGACACACCCCCAGAGAACCTCTTTTGTTGCTCAGATGTGGCCTCTCTCTCTAAGCCAATTCTGCAGGTGAACTCACTGCCCTCTCCACCCACTACATAGAGCATGACTCCCTTGGGTGTGAGTCTCTTTAACAATGTGTGACATGCCTCCTGAGGATGAGCCTGGACTTGGTATCATGGAGTTGAGAAAGCTTTCTTGACCAAAAAGGGGAAGAGAAATGAAACAAAATAAAGTTTCAGGGACTGAGAGATTTCAAATTGAGTTGAGAGGTCATTCTGGAGGTTATTCTTATGCATTATATAGACAACCCTTTTTAGTTTTTAGTGAATTAAAACAGCTAGAAGGAAATACCTGAAACTGTTGAACTGCAATTTAGTAGCCTTGATTCTTGAAGATGATTATATAACTGTATAGCTTTTATGGTGTGACCGTGTGATTGTGAAAAACTTGTAGCTCACGCTCCCTTTATCCAGGGTATGGACAGAAGAGTAAGAAAGTAAAGACAAAAATAAATAAATAATAGGGGGTAGGGATAAGGGGTATGGGATGTTCTGGAAGTTCTTTTTTATTTTTATTTTCATTCTTTTTTTTTAACTAGTGAAAATGTTCAAAAATTAATTGTGGTGCTGGATGCACAATTCTACGATGCTACTGTGAACCACTCATTATACATTGTGGATGATTATATTATTTGTGAATATATCCCAATAAAATTTAATTTAAAAAATGTCCAAGCTTGTTCCTTTTTTTGAACTCTAGGCATATTTATATATATGCTATTTAATTAAACATGAGAAATTCAATGCAATTTCCATTAAACTTCCAACAAGGCTATTTTTGGAAACTTAACGAGTTAATTCTAAAGTTAATGTGGAAAAGTGAATGGTAAAGAAAAGTTCAAAATAGGAGAATATTCAGGAAGGAAATTTTGGTTCCAGTTATCAGCATTTCCTAAAAGCTATAATAATTAAAGTAGAGCAGTGGTGGCTTAAGAACAAGGAGACCAGTAAACTAGATAGCTCAGAAATAGATCCATGAGTATGGAGGGATGAAGGAAATGTTAACTAAATTATCATAAATCAATGAAGAAAAGAAAGATTAGTCAAATTATTTGGGGGCACTTAAAAATAAAATGTAACATTAAACCTCTCCCTACCCCATATCATACACATACACAAAAATATATTTTGGGCAAATTAAAGATTTAAATATTAAAAATAATCTTAAAAAGTAATAAAATATTGCTACATATTTTTGGGTGGGTAACACCTTCTTGAACCTAACACAAAAATCAAATATCACAAGGGAAAAAGTGACCAGCATTTTTTACATAAGAATTGAAAATTCCTGGGAAAGATACCCAAATGAAACTCAAGGAGAAGACTGGAAAAAAAAGTACTATAAAAGCATTAAAATGTTTAAAATTTATAACACTGCATATATTTTAAATATTCTATATTTATTTGAAATTATTAGTTATTAATATTAATTTTTAGTTAGATATTTATTTAATATAATTTAAATTATAATTTACTACATCTACCACCTTGATATAGACATCTGGCTGAAACATTTTTACAACTTACTCAAAGATGAAGAAGCCTTTATTGGGAAACTAGCACCATAGTCCTTATTAAATTTCCATGGACAGCCCATCTCCCTCCTCTTCACCACTGAAATGTCCTGACCCACCAGAGGACCGCAGGGTTTTGAGATTTACAGTGGTTTCCTCTCCAAATCTAAATCAGAGCTCACTGAAATTTATTGTGCCGATTCCTGCATCACTATGTTCAAGTGCCTAAACCCAAGTTACAGAAGAAGATATTAAGCTCCACTTCCCCAACCCAGATTCAACAATTCAGCCTTACTAATATGCAGATGTGTCTCTGCCCCAGGCTTTAATGCATAGCTGTGGTTCTGATTTCCTTGTTCTACACCCTAAGACTCAATATTAACATCTTTATTTTGGTTCTCATAATAATCTTTCTTTCAGGACTTCGGCACTTAATGTTTCCCTGCCTGGAATATTCTTTCCTTGCCTCATAACTCCTATTCATCCTTAGATCTTAGCTCATCTTCTTAATAAACCATATATGCTTCCAGTCACCATTATTTGCTCAGTACCTAGCATAGCACTATACTAGGTGCATGGCATACACTAGCCAATAAATATTTCTTGAATGAATGAATAAAAATTAAATAAATATGATATAAAAATAATACAAATGTATAAGGTAAATAAGTAGAGTCTAGGGTAAAAATGAGAAAAGCATACGAACAAGCATTTCATAGAAAAAAAAGAAATATGAGTCAGGTATAAGGAATCAGGTATTAACATATACTATAAATAGAAACATATGTTAGGAAAAGTTTGGAGACAGGGTCACTATAAAAGTAAAAATTGTACATATTCTTTGGTCCAGCAATCATGCTTCCACATGTAAATATGCTCTTATACACACAAAAAGGTATTTATTCTATCACTGTTTAAAGTAGTAATAGGAATAGCAAATATGCAAAATCAATTTCTAGATCACAGAAATTTGATATGTGAATTAAATAATCCAGTCTGTCTGCAAATTTTGGCTCTTCCATCTTACAGTCTGTTTTAGTTTGCTAAATGCTACTGGAATGCAATATACCAAAAATAGAACAGCCTTTAAAAAGAGAATTTAAATTACAAGTTTACAGTTCTAAGGCCATAAAAATGTCCAAACTAAGACATCAGAGAAAGATACCTTGCAAGACTCAAGAAAGGCCAATGTCTGTCACATAGGAAGACATGTGGCTGGCATCTGCAGGTCCTTGTTGCAGGTTCCATTGCTTCCAGCTTCTGATGCCAGTGGTTTCCTCTCTAACATCTGTGGGTCTTCACTTAGCTTCTCCACGACACAACTCCGGGTTCAGGTTTGCTTACCATCTCATGGGAAGGTACATGACAATGTCTGCTGGGCTCTGCATCTTCAAATGTCCATATCTAGGCATCTGCTCTCTCTGTAGGCACTCCAAGCATCTCCAAATGTCTGTGTCTCTGTCTGCTCTCTAGCAACTGTTCTCCAAGAGTCTAAGGTTTCTCCAAAATGTTTCCTCTTTAAAAGGACTCCAGCAAACTAATCAAGACCCACCTTGAATGGGTGGAATTACATCTCCATCTAATCGAAATGTCACACCCACAATTGGGTATGTCATATCTCCACAGAACCAATCCAATCAACGTGTTTCCACTCTACAATATTGAATCAAGATTCAAGGAAACATGGCTGCCCCTACAAGATTGGATCAGGAAAAATAAATGGTTTTCTGGGGTACATAACAGCTTCAAACCAGCACAGAGTCCTTTGTTTCCACTGGGTGGATGAGAGACAGAGTGTGGAAAAAGATATTTAAAATTATGTGGTCAATGTAGAAATGACTGGCATCACTTCTGCCCCATATTCTACTGGCAAGAACACATGGTTTCACCTACATGCAAAATGAGCTCTCTTCTTCCTGTCTACATAGGAGAAAAATGAAAATTTCTATCTGGAAGAAATTTCAATGTAATTTGCTAAAGTGCAAAATGTAAACTTCAGAAATATATATGGAGAATTATTCCACTTTTCCATTGTAATGAGTTAGTTCTCATCTTTATACAACTTAATAAAATTTTGTAAGTTACCAGGATATTGAGTGAGATTTTTCCTATGGCCCTGGAATTAATGAGTAGAGCTCAAAGTTAAAGTCAAAATGGCTTTAGTATTCCCATATTCTAAAAAAAACTTCAAGGACCATCCCCCCCTCAATCATCTAACTTCTAATCAAAATAAGTCTAAATAAGAAGTAGTTTGGTGGAGGGGGGCAGTGCGGAGAGAAACTTGTTGGAGTCTTGGAGTAATAGTTATGCCAAGAGGGTTTTCCATTCTCTCCCCATGAGCACTCCAACAGAAATACCCACAAAGATGCTGGTACTTGCTGCAACTGAACATTGCTTTCTCATAATCTGACTAGGTGCTCCCTAAGCTAAAGAACCCTTATGGTCATCCAGTTAACACTCATCAGAACAGAGAGAAGAATGGTAAGAATTCTTGGAGAGTCTTCATGAGTCCCTGGAGTTTGGGACTCTACAGGAACCATAGAGACTCCTTTTTTAGAGATTCATTAAAGCAGGGATTCACTGTACCACAATGGCAAGAGAAAACTGTGGGCTAGTGTACTGGAAGGAAATGATAAGTAGACAAAGTAAGTCACCCACACTTCTTTCTCCCTGTTCCTTGGAGGATACAGAAGACCTCCTTGGCTCCTCTGAGGCCTGTTGGTTGGAGTAGGGAACAGAAGCAGTAGGACTGTCCAGGTGGCTGCCAGGTCAGCAAGTCAATAAGTTACCTGTCAAAGAAGTTGGATGACCTGGTGGTTGGAGAGAAAAAGGAGATGCAGCTACCGTTCTAGGAGTTCACAGTGAGGAATGGGTTCAACTGAAGTTGACCTTTGCCTCAAGAAAACTTCATGCTCCATCTATGAAGAGACCAGTAGCTACATCAACAGACGCAACCAGAAGCTGTTGGAACCAGGCCTAGGAAACCTCCCCACCACTGACTTGAGGCCAATTGCATGAGATCTTCATCTCCAAGGCCTCAAAATCCATATCTTGGGTCCTAAAAACAGAGCAGGGGGAGCTGTCTTAGGGCTAGACAATGCCTCCCCTACTCCACTCTATTAGAGGCACTAAGAGGTGCATTTAGAATTAAATATTAGAGTAAACCAGGTTTGGGATTGCAATGTTAATAGTGGACTGAGTTTTTAATAATCTAAAGTTACTAAAAAGTTATTGGATCTTTCTGAGGTACCCTTAAAGGACAGGAAAGGGTGACTTGACAGTTCATGGTTGATTGGAAATAATCTTTATATTCCATTGAGATACTGTCTCAACAGACGAGTTTGATAAACTTGTTATATTTTGAATTTTAAAAAGGAAGTTAAAAATTATATCTTGATGATATTGTCCACTTATTAATTTTACATGGAATTGAGCAACTATTTTCCAGTTCCATTTTTAAAAAAATTTGGAGAGTCCTTTGCTCGTCGCCTTGATTAACTCTGACCATTGGTTTGGTCTTCTCTTTCAATAATTCTTTCTATGGCAGGAGCCAATTCAAGGTTGACAGTCCTTGTTTTATCTTCCATGCCCATTATTTTGCTGTTCATTATATATGTGTCTATATAATATCTTTTGATCCTAACTTTTATTTGTCCAATATGATTTTCTGCCATATCAGTTCAGCCTTTTATTGCTTCAATAATGATTTGATTTGGGTTATTGCATTTTTCATTATGAACTAATTCTCTATATTTTAACTGCAATGTCTCAGGTCTCTTCTGGCACACTCAAAGCACTTCTTGAATTTTAAGTGAGAAATCTGCTTTAGAGGTTAGGAATACTTGATTTTGAATTCTGACTGTGCCACTCAAAAACTGTGTGACCTTAGAACCTCAGCAAAAAAAAAAGAAAAAGATGATATAAACCAATAATTACAAATTCAGTGCAATATGCTCCACAATAGCAGTAAGAAAGAGGCAGATTATGTTTAAAAGGCCAAAAATTTAGAAAGAAGCCACTCAGAGATTCAGTGAGGTGAAAGTAGGAGCTGCTATGGTAAGACATAAAGGTCAAGAAAGGGTTAGATTCTAAAGGCTTTTGTGTAATAGAATCAGGTATTAAGATTTTATCCTGCAGACACAAAACTTTTTAACCACACACACAAATGATGTACTAGGGGCATGAGAAGAACATCTGCCTCGATTGCTAATATTCGTTGATCTAAGGTTTTCTCAAAACACTACTTTAAAATTAAAACAAGCATATACCCTATGACATAGAATGGAAGACAAAATAAAATTCTATGCTATGCCTGGAGCCTACACAAGAACCTGGTATCTTTGGTGGCCACTCCAGGTCCTGAAAATGCACACATCCACTCATCTATGCCAACTGGCCATCAGTTCTACTGCAATTCTCATTGCAGATTCGCTTCCAGAAAGGCTTCTTCTTCATCCTTCTCACATAAGCTGTGAGGGGCCACACATGCTCTTTGAGCTGGGAAAAGTGCGCTAATTAGGTGGTTTCATCATAACAACATCCCAGCCTTTCAGAAGCCACTGCCCTAAGCAGAAATAAACTCAAAGTAAAGCTTCCCACTAATACTGATGCATTTTCAATTTATGCAATCCAGAGTACAGTGGTCTGCATTGTTCCCCACCACCAGTGATTAATGGCCTGGGCCCAGCTAGGTTCCAAAAAGAAAGAGCCAAGGGAAGCAGATGCAGTGGGTTTTATTTTATCATGACTGCAACAAACTCATTCGGTGGTGTCAGCGCTGACTGCGGGGTTCTGATTATGAAATATGATGCATGTTGAATTTAATGACTTTCTCTGCCCTTCTGGTGAGTTCACTGCTTTCCAATGTCATTTTCTGTTCTCATCTGAGTGGTAATAAAAGGAATATCATTGACTGTGGTAGCTCTGTAACCACTGTGTGTTTTACAATAAATTGCATTTCAGGACCTTGCTCCCCAGGAGAAAAGTGCACGGTCAGAAGGATGATTCCAAGGATGATTCCAAGTTAGGCTTTGAAAGCCCAGTCCCCAGGGCGATGGGGAAGGAGGTGGAGCTGCCCTTTTTAGGGAGCAATTCCCTGAGAACACTCATTTTTCAAGCAGTTATATATCAAAGGTCAATTTGGACTGGGGGAAAAATGATCAGACAGTCTTCAAAGCAAAAAATCACTATGGCCCAATCAAAATCAATGCAGAATGGACAAGGTCTAACCTTTCAATAAATTCAAGAAAGGGAAATAGGGAGAGCCCAAACTCAAAACGATGAGGGCCATCATTCCACTCATGGAGGCAACCTAATTGCCTTGTTCTTTCTGTGTATGTTCAAACTCAACTTTGTCATTATCCCGTGGGAGGGGTCATCGTCCTTTGGAATGAGAAAAAGAGGAAGAAAACCAATCTTTCCTGAGTGACAACTTGAGCTAAACCCTTTGTGGCACGATGTCACCTGTGCTTCTAAATCCAGCCAAATTACCCCCATTTTGTAAACAAGGGAACTTGAGCTCAGCAAGGTTGAGTAGTTTTCCCAGGGTTACAGGGCCAGTGAAGGTCAGAGCCAGAGGGCCAACTCAGGCCCATTTAATTTCCAAGAGTATGTTTCCTGAACCCAAAACCCCTGCTTCACCAGGAGCTTGTTAGGATGCAGAACCTTAGTTTCCTTTCCAGTCTATGCAGGTGAAGTTCTGCAAAGCACTGACGGAGACTCCAAGTGAAGGAGCTGGACAGGGAATAACACATTTCCTAACACTTGGAGCCATTAAGACAAGCTTCACTCTTCTGTGTTCAAAGAACCTGTCGTGTACTATGGCATTGGAAACCAAGATCTTTGAGTCATTCCTTACCAGTTGGTGGGGGAATTTTTGGGGACAAACAGTTGATTGATCTGAAGTCTGAGCTCCTCAAACTTCAGAGCAGCTGACAGTCACCTGGCCACTTTCTAAGGTGCAGATTCCTTAGTTCTGTATCTTGATTGCCGTGTGGTGGCATAAATCTACACATGTGATAAAATAGCTGAGAACTATTCTTATACGTTGTAACCATGTCACATTGCTGGTTTTGACAGCACAGTAGAATGATGTAAGATCTAACCTTTAGAGGAAACCAAGTAAAGGAGACATAGGACCTTGCTATACCATCTTTACAACTTTCCATGAATCCAAAATTATTTCAAAATAAAATGTGCTGATTCCTGCCCACCATAGCCCCTCTTCCCAAATCCTCCATTTCAGGATTTAGATCCAGTAGGTCTGTTGGTAATTTGGATGCAAGGAGATTGCTGCTAACTATAATGTGAGACTCATCCCTTTGGGACATGTGATTTAACTGTACCTGTAGCTTAATCTGTGCAACAAGGAACACCTTGAAGAAAAAATTTTAGAGCAGCGGATTAGTAGAGAGTTTGGTACAGAAAGTGAAACAACCGTGCTCTATTTTTGGCTTATAGCACCATTCCGAGTTAGATAAAGAAAGGAGAGTGGAGGGTGTCTGTTTCATCTATCTCATTGTATAGAAGAGAAAAGAGACTCAGAAACTTAAATTCCATCTCTATTGAGTCATCTTTCCAGATACTCGCTCATTAGTAGCAAAGTCTAGGCTAGAGGCAGAGCTCTGGGACTCTCAGGAGCCAACCAATTACAATCTCATTTACACCTCTCAAAGGACTTCACACACTTTGTCATACTTAATCATCTCAGAAATTCTCAGTGGTAGGGAGGGCAGGCATTTCCAAGGCCATTTTACAGGTGAGAATACCAAGATCAGGAACACAGCATTCAAAGGCAACCCGTGGGGCAATGGGCTTGGCTGGCTGCCCCTTTGGCTCTGAGAAAGTTAATTCATGAGTCTGACATCCATCATGTGAGAGCCAGACTTACCAACCCAAAATAGTCCCCGACAAGGGCAGCCAGGCCAAGGTCTTGTCCCAGGATGCTGCTCTGACTCTGTTGAAATGCCAGTCAAAACTCCCAGCCCCGTTAATGATTCTAATCCCAGCCCAGGCACTAACTGTATTAACTGGAGGAATCTTATTTTTATCTATTTATGAATGTTTAAAGCAAGAACACTGGACTCAATCTTAAATTTTCTGTTTGATTGTTTATCAATTTGCTCTATGATTTATAATCTGCACATTAGAGTTCATATATTAATGTAATTGTCAGTAATTTTCTGGTAATTGCCAAAGTACCTGTGCCCAGAGAATGGAGGTAGAAGATTTGGGAGATAGCTAAGAGAAAAGAATAACCACTCTAGCAACCTGGGTCCTTCTGCACATCAAAGCCATTACAGATTTCAGTTCATTCTATTTTTAAAGTATCCCTGATATGCATCTTCAACTCTGTATCCCAGACCCCACATCTCTTCCACACTGGGACTCAAACTCAATTCTCACCCCCTTCTAATTCTACTTCGAAACCACTGCCATAGTGACTTTGCTAAAATCTAAATCCCCTCTTTAACTCATCCAAATTTTCTTTATAGCTTCGAATAAAACTAAAATCATCTAGTTCGGAATCCAGGTCATCCATTGTTTGACCTATCTGACTTTATCACTTACCACTGTCCATGCTCCTGGAATCACCTGCAGCTCCCCAGCCTCTTGCCTCACACCCAGTATTCCTCTGCCTTAGATATTCTTTCCCTGGAAAACTTCTGGTTATCCTTTAAAACAGGTTTCTGTTTCCCTGAGAAGACCTTGTATTCTCTGTTGTACTGATTTGAAGGCCTACCTCCATATTCCCATAGCATCTTGTAGATTCCTCTGCCATCATACCTTCTTCTGCCCCACAGTGGGTAAGTTCCATTGGGATTCTTTTATCACTGTATCAGAAGTGCTGAGTACAACCAGACACTGCATTGAGTAAGCCAACTATCATGCCATGAGAAGATGGAAAGACTGCATGGAAGGTTCCAAGGAGTTCAAACAGAGGAATAGAGAAAGAGATCATTTGTGCATGCATTCATTCAAGTGTTCACGAATCATCCTCTCTATGTCAAACCCTGAGCTATGAAATGGAGATAAAATGGCAACACCACCACCTCTGAAGCATTCTTGCCCCCAATCTCCAACCCAAATCACATCAAGGCACAGAAATAGCTACCAGGTCTCAGGAAATCCAAGGAGAAACACATCTAGCGAACACCATGCAAATGCAATCAGCAAAATCCAGAATGTTGGAAACTCTAGACTAAAAGTGATTTGAGATGTATTCACAAAACAAATTGCAAGGGAAATTTTTTTTAAGAGTGGGAGAGGGAACTTATAGATTTAAATAAAACATTTATGGACCTTAAGTGATCCTAGTAAAACAAACCAACTCTTTAAAAAATATTTATAAGACAATTAGGGAAATTTCTAAACTGACTGGATATTTGATAGTATTGAAGAACTATTGCTAATTTCTTAAGATGAAATAATGGTATACTGGTTTTACTTTTAAAAATCCTCATATTTTAGACATGTATACTAAAACATTGATGTGCCATATAGATGAAAAACTTTGACCATAAATTGGTGATTGGTTGAAGCTGGGTGATGGGTACATGGGGGTTCATTGCTAATCTTTCTACTGCTGAGCATGTTCGAGTTTTTGGTTAATTAGGTAAAAAATGGTAAGGACCAAAAAAGAAAAACATATTGTTCTTTTAGCCTCCAGTGTTTTGGAACAGCTAGAAGGAAAAAATCTGAAATAGTGGAATGAAAAAGTGGAAAGCTGAAATCTGTTCTGTATCTACTTGTTGAAGTGTACTTTGAAAATCTTTGCTTTTTCTTCTTTTCTTTGTATATATATTATATTTAACAATAAAAAATGTTTGGAAAAAATTGGTGAGCAAAACAGATGTCCCTTTGCAATTCTTTGCAATTTACTAACAGAAACTAAATAAGTGATTACAAGTGAATTACTTACAGTTGGGATAAGGCCAAAGAAACTTACTTTGCATCTGATATGCATCTTCTATTGTATCAATTCTGAGTTCCATTTAAGTACTGGAAGGAAAGCTTTTTCCACATTTGCAGCTGCTTCTCCTAAAGTACATAGCCCCTCTGTGTTTTGTCAAGATCTGCAGTTTATCAGGGGGCCAGCATCAAAGTTTTTCCCATTCATTGTCAATATCCATGTTAGCATGTCCATGAAGATTTGGTTTTCCTTCTAAGGTTTTGGGCAAAAGCAAGTGCCAAGGATAATGTAAGTCCCAATACCTGTGCTCTGGAATGGGGTCAGGTGGTTTCAGTTTTATGGCAACGTATCTCAAAGATGACAGCTTGCATGGAAGTTGACAAGCAAATTCCTGCGGAGTGTAAACCGCTGAGATTTAGGAAAGGTTTAACCTTATAAATTCCAGTATTCGCAGTCACTTGTATTGCTTCTGATACCCACCATGGGTGATAAAGGGACAGAGCTCACAGCTGGCATGCTCCACTTGTCCAACCCCCCAACCCAACTTGTCTCTGCCACCGCCTCTTGTGAACAGCCGTTCATGTACACTGACAGTAGTTGTGACGATTATAAGTTATTGCTGTGCCAGTGAGCTGTGATTTTATAGGTATTTTCCTCTTCTTATTCACTCTACTCACGGATAAATTTTAATAAGGAAGAGGACAGGATAGATAAAGAACATCTGCAGAGCCTCTACCTCTGCATAGCATGTGAGTGAGATTGATGCCGTAAGCATTTCCATCAGTAAAGACTGAACAGTAAAGATTACCAAATCAAAGTCAGATAGAAAACAAATACAATCTGCTATAATATACACATCTGAAATAGATGCTAAATACCATTGTTATACAAGTTAGCAATAAAATATAGTCTATTTTTGTTTATTTCCAAAAGAATGTATTTAATCATCCAATTTGCCAAAGAAATTTAAGTCTAGGAAAATAATAATTCATATTAAAAATAAATTACAATATTTTAAAGATTAGATTAGTCATATGTACTTAACCATTAAAACAACAATTTTTTACATCATTGACGGATTTCATTACTTACTTCTTATACGTTTACAAATATCACCAAAGAACACAATCTGAAGGACTATTTTCTTTATATTCCCATACATTTGGGGGTATGTCATCAAACTCTGGGTGTACATTAAGCACATAAAGCTTCTCCATGGTCTTGAATGTACCAGCAGTAGTAAGTTTGAGATGCATTGTTTTAAAGAAAGCAACAGCTGCAAGAAATTCTACCATGAAAGGAGAACTGTCTTGAGTCCTTGTATTACTATGAACCAATATCTAGGCACAGCAATAAGCAAAGTGCTTTTAAGTTAATAATGCAACATAGTAAATAGAATCTTACAGAGCCTCACAGCCTTGTTGGGATAAAATACGAAATTGAAAGACATCAAATGGAGGGGAATAAGTTAAAGACATCCAAATCAGGGATGCATACTAGAGTGAAAAGCCATGGGTGCAAAACAGTAAGACACACCAAAGGAAATTTAGGTGAGGTAAAAATAAATAAGGAATCAAAGTTGTATTATTACCAAGATCTCCTAGAGCCCAATCCACATGATGGAAGAAACAAAAGCTTCCTGTCTTAGTTTGCCAAGCTGCTATTTCAACTATCATAAAAAGGATTGACTTAAACAATAAGCATTTATTGGCTCACAATTTTGAATCCAGAATTCCAAAATCAAGGTATCAGCAAAGCTGGCTCTCTAGTGGAGTCTTTAGCACTCTGTGCTGACTGCCAACAATTCTTGGTGTCCTTTGGCTTATGTCTCTGCCTGTTGTCACATGGTAATGCCCTCTCCTTTCTCTGCTCTTCTGGTTTTCTTCTGACTTCCAGCTTCTAGCTCCTTTCATATTTCTATAACATTTGCCTTTGGTAATGTGGATTAAGACCAGCTTGATTCTCTTGGTCACACCTTAAATAAAAATAACACTTTCAAAGGGTCCTATTGACATGCGTTCATATTCACAGGGATGCAGATTAAGATCAAGAACCTGAGTTTGTTGGGGTACATAATTCAACCCACCACTCTTCCTAGGTGGCAAGCTCCAGTAGTGACAAATGTCTTTTCTTCTCTGGATGCTTGATGCAAGTTTAATTGTTCTAAAAACAGGACATCTGAAATGCCCATTTGTTTTTCTTCCTACCACAACTACTTCCTCCATACACCCCAGCCATCTTCCATTTCTGTCAACAAATCCTCAGGCCTTTTATATGCTAATCTCTCTATTTGGATGGATATCCCTCTACTTTTGCTTGGCTGGCTCTTCTCACCCTTTGGGCCATCACCTTGAATGGCACCATCCCCAAGAGGACTTCTCTGTGCTCCCTATAATTCTACCATTCCTTCCCAACACTAATCAGAATTTGTCATTGTTTCATTTACTTTTAACTGCCTGTGTCTTCCACCAGACTGGAAGACTCCATGAGGACAGGTTACATGTCTATCTAATCCATCACTGTATCCTCAGTGTTTAATGTATAAAATGACTCCCGGTGTCCAGCTCTGGGTCGGTCCTGAATAAATATTTGCTGAATGAACAAATGAATGATCAAACTCCAACAAACTCCTATGAGAAAGAAAGGAAGAGTTAGCTAAAAAAAAAAAAAATGATTGCATATGTGATACTCAAAGGAGCTATGATTTTAAAAGGGCACCTACCAAAATGATTAAAACAACACATGATCAGGGCCAAATATAAAAGAACAGTGTCAACCTATGAGAATAGAGCCACGAAGGCTAACACCATAGAAGACAAGGCTTCATAAAAATGCTAGGAAGATTAACATGGATTTCATAGTTATGTTTGGAGCTAGCCAAAGCTGGAGGAAGAATACTTGGGGATAACATTTAGGAGCATTAAAAAGACAGATTATCTTTGGGCAACTCTGCCATGGAGAATGATCTTTGGTCTGGAAAGGTAGTCAGGATGAAGGTGATGGTCATAAAAAAAAGAGAAATCAAGAAAAATCACTAAGTGTGGTTGATGTGGATTGGGTCATTTAATAACTACTCTAACCCTAGTATGTCTTCCTGAATTCTAGAGACTGGAAAGTAAAAACTACATTACCTAGACTCTCTAGCAGCTGATTTTTCCATGGGGCCCGAGCCCTACTAAGTGGATGTGAGGAAGACATGGGCATTATAACAAGAAGGCTGAAAATGGGGAGTTTGATTTTTTGGTAAGCAAGTTGGAGGAGACATTTGGTCCTTTGGGGTCCCACCTTAGCAACAGCATCATTGGCAGGTCAGCTCTGTGGCATGACTCTAGGAGTGTTCCTAAAGCTCTACATAAACTCAATCTCTTTAATCCTGACAATGTCTCTGTGAGTTGTTCAATAACCACTATTTAATGCCTTTCTGTTCAAATTTGCCAGAGTGAATTTTGCTGACTGCAGGTAAGAAACCAAACCAAGTCAGTAAGAAACGAGCCCTTTCACATTTGAATGAATACCACACACAACTATATTTAGGAAATCTATCTTTTACAGGTGTAATTTTGGGGTTATCTTGTATTTCTTTCTTTAAATTCATTTCTCCTTCACTCTTAACAATGAAAACCCAAAGGAAACATTAAGAACCATGTGTTTATTTTAGAGACATCTGGTAGAAGAAGTATATACCTGCACCAAAGGAACTTTGGGGGAGAGAATGCCAAAAAGAAAAATGGATGCTTTCAATGGAAGAGACCAGACCAGTCAATCCCTAGGATCTAGAGGGAGTGAAAAAATGTACCAATTAAATGTTTTATAAATGAACAAATGAAAAAAATTAATGTTGGACCTATCAGTCAATGACTATTCATTAAATATCAGCTATATTTGTCAATATGTGTGAAACAAAAGAAGGAATGTGATGACACCAACTCTTCTTCAAAGAGTATATAATTAGTTGGAGAAGGAAAATAGATATTAAACATTAGAAAACAATATAAGATATTATGGAATTCAGTATAAAAGTGCTTTAGTAAAATCATCCGTTGCCATGGGAGGGGTCATTGGAAATGGCTCCATGGAGGTCATGCTAATTATTCTAAATCTGGGTAAAGGGTAAGCTCTTGGAAAGAAAAAGAAAAAAAAAAGATGAGAGGCATTTGCAAGGCCAAGAAATGTATTAGCATGAACATGCAATATAATCCATGCATGGATTATTTTCTTGGGAGACCCAGAGATGGTAGCAAGCTTTGGGTTGCAGAACAGTGAGAAATATGTATGAATAAACAAGGAAGAGCTTCCAATGACTACATGGAATCAAAGAATTTCTGGAATCACAACAGGAATTTACAACAGGAATTTATGGGCTCATGGTTTCCGGGGCTAAAAGGCTTGCTTGCTTTCCCACCAGGGTTCTTCTAGATGGTATCTTCTAGCTGGCTGGCAATCTGTAGGGTTCCTCAGTTTCTGTCACATAGCAATGCATATGGCAGTGACTTCTCCTTTCTCCTCTGGATTCCATTGATTTCTGGCTTCTGGCTGCTCCCCAGGGCTTGTCTCTCCATCTGACTTTCACTCTGCTTCTAAAGGACTCCTGTAGTCCCCACTGAAACCCGACCTGCTTCAGTTGGGCCACAAGTTAACTGAAGTAACATCTTGAAGAGGTCTTATTTACAGTGGGCCCACATCTACCAGAATGGAGACGAAGACCATGTCCCAACCAGGGTACCCAATTCAATCCACCACCCTGTTTTCAGAACGTGGGGATAAGAAACAGAATAGAAATAAGTTTAACCTCCCTCCCCCCCGCCCAAGAGAAAGCCTCAGTTAAAAGATATCAGATAAGTCCAAGAGGTTGATCACCTCAGAATGACAAACTAAGAATTAAAAGTAGAGGTCATTTCTACCCCCTTCATTTTTCAAGTGAGGAGACTGGAGTCAAAGAAGTTAAAGGATATCCAAAGGCCACAGAGTGCAGCAGAACCCAGCCTGGATGTTGGTCTTGGAACATCTGATCCAGTTCTCCACTGAGACCAAAAATTCCCAGCTCTGTTTATGCATACTCTATTTCTCTTACTATGCATGAAAAATGTTAATAACCTTCTCTCTCCAAACATCCTTTCCCTGAGGAATAATAGATCTTGGGAAGAGAGAGGTTTGCCATCATAGAAGAACATTACCATTTTTATACAAATGCTAAAACAATTTTGAGCTCTCAGCCTGAACTAAGCTACCTTAATCTTACCTGTGCCTCACACCTGGGGAAACTTGGTTTAGAAAAACGAGTCGAATCCATTCCGAGTGTTCTGTCTTAAGCTTCTCAGTTTGCACTCAATTTGTTTTATCACATAGTGATAGGAATTAAAGGCCTTTGCTACAGTTTAGGCAGCTTGCCAATACCTATTTTATAGCAATAAAATATGTACAAATTAAGGAATCTCATGTGGAAAATTCATTCAACAGCCTCAAAAGCCAAATGAATGGTAATTACTTTGAACACAATGTGGCGGCAATCAAGCACGATTGGATCATGCTTTTAAATGTACGTCTACATTTTAAGAACTAAGATAATTATGAATTATGAAAATAACTAACGGAGACAATGGCACAGCAAAGCTGTTGTTTATGAAACATGAAAGGGACATTTTCAGAAGAGTGGGGGAATGAGTCATTTTCAGCACCTGCCAGGGAATATTGACTATGAGACAGTTACAAAGTAGAAGGCTGGAATCGGCTTTTCTCCACAGTCATTTCAGATGGGGATTGCTGCTTGCTGAGTGCCAATGTTTACAGAGGTTGATGGGGGATGCTAAAGTTCCCAGATCCACTTCCCACAAAGTGTGGGATTACATACACAGCCATCATTCCCCTAATTACAGTTCTAATATACCCACCCCATATTATGTTTGGAAATATGGATGAGAACATTCTCTGGATGACCCATTTCCAAAACCCTCTTTCTCTTAATAAAATTATTCTAAGAGATAGCTCATGCAATTGGGAATCTATGAAATAGCTGGAATAGCATGCTTTTTGCCAGCCACCAATCATATGCGAAACCCTGGGAAAGTCATTTGAACCATCTGCTCTTCAATTTTTTTAACCTTAAAGTTATGAGGTTGGCCAACTGAAATCCAACCTACTGCACGTCTATGGGTGGATGGTACCTCTTAGAATTGTGAAGGTGGTGGCTACGTGGAGTGAGCCAGGTAGATATATGTAGGTGAAGAACAGTCCAGGAGGAGTGAGCAGCAAGGTCATAAGACATGGGCTTGTTTAGTACATTGGAGGAATATCAAGGAGGCCAGAGTGGTTGGAGCCAAGAAGGAAAAGAGTATTTGGGGAGAGGTAACTGAGGTCCAATGTTGGCTTTTACCCTGAACAAAATGGAGAATTATGAGCAGAGGATTTGCATCATCTGACTCTGTAATACCAGGATCCTCTGACTTTTGGGTTGAGAAGAGACTGAATGAAAGCAAGGGTGCAGGCAGAGGGACCAGTTAGAAGGATGCTGTGATAATCCAGGTGAGAAATGATGTCAGTTGGTAGCAGGGTAGTAGCTTTGAAGGTGGTGATAAATGGTCGGATTCTGGAATTGGTGCAGGTGGGTGTAACAGGATGCGATACTATAAATCCTACCTACTAGTCTTCTGTCCCACTGGCAATGCACTTGACCTCAAAGATAAATATATAGCATTCCAATATATAGGTTACTAACATGGGTGACACAGTTCCCAACTTGTAGTCTCAACATCTTTCATTTGCATTTATAATTTTCCAATAAAGCTTCAAGTTCATACACATTCCTCAGATCCATTTTCAATATTTTGAACTTCTCTAACAATAACACATCATTATCCTCAGACAACAAATGAACTTATCACAGATTTTTACTGAAACAATATAAAAGTGACTCTCTTCTTCAAATGCCTACTGTCTTAGAGTGGGTTCTCTTGGGAAAGCAGAATCTGACATAAGGTCATACTGTGGGCAGTTTATTTTGGGAGTGGTTATCTTAGAAAAGGGAAACAGGGAAAGAAGGCATGGTTGAATATTTGCAAAAATGGCCACAATTATTCCTGTCACTGTATCCATGCTATTCTGCTATACGACTTTGGAGCAATCAAGAGATGGAGTATATTTCCCCAGCTCTTGAATCTGGGCTAACCTTGGGATTTACTTTGACCAACTGAATGCACGAGAAGTGACAATGTACTAGTTCCAGCCAAGACCTCAATAGGATTGTACACTTCCTTTTGATCTCCAGAAGTTCTGCAAGCTCCATGTGAAGAAGCCCAGTTAGCCTTCCAGAAGATAAAAGACCACTGTGACAAGCCTGCTGGAGTGGCAAGGGACTACAGCAACATCCCAGCAGAGGCCACCCTACACCAGCCTGTACCCAGCTGACCTAGCAGTTGACCACAAATGTATGAGTAAGCCCAGCTGAGACCAGCCATGCTCAGCCTAAATAAATAGAACTACCCAGCTGACCCACAGATTTCTGAGCCAAATAAATGGCCATGGTTTTAAACTACTAAGGTTTGGAATTATTTGTTATACAGCCAAGCTGACTAATACAAGAGGAAAGTCAATGCAAGTGTGAGTTAGCAAGCCCTTCACTGCTAATGGGAATTAAAGACTCAGTTCCACTAGGACCCTCTGAAGAAATATGTAGAATGAACTTCAGGACTGTTCACCTGAGATTCAGAAGAGGGTGTCATTTATTAACTGGTCCACCTCCTCACTGGTCAAGGATTGCCCCAAGGGACATTAATGCCCTCATGCTTTCAGGATGTGCATGCATGGGTACTTGGCACATTCCCATGTGTGCCCCATGCTACAGATTCAAGGAAACCCTTAATCAGAAAGCAAGATTCTGTGCTGCCCCGAGTCAAGGTACTATCAGGTTACACTTTGGGAAATCTGATTCCTGTAAAAATGGCTGAAATAAAAGATGGTCTGAGAGGGTGTGAAGTGGGCCACATGTGATGCCCAGAAATATCCATCAGTTGCAAAACTATGATCTGCTCAGGCTCCATTAAGTTCAGTCTGTCCCCAAACATTTCAAGGTGGTGTATGTGGCTGGCAGCAATACTTACACAACACTTACTATAGCAGATTAATGGAATAAACTAAAATCTCTGTTACTGTAGTTGGTGTTGAGGTGCAATAAATAATCATCTCTCTTACCTAGCACTCTTCTAGATCTTCTTCACCTTGGCCAACACTTCAGAAAATCTGATGTAATCCAGATCTTCACCTGTGTGCTGGTTTGAATCTGTTACGTTCCCCAGAAAAGACCATGTTCTTTTAACCCATTCCTGTGGGGGCAGACCTATTGTGGGTGGAAAGTTTTGATCATGTTTCAATTGAGATGTGACTCACCCAATTCAAGGTGGATCTTAATCTTTTACTGGAGTTCTTTATGAGGATAAAAGACAGAAAAATATCCAGAGAGAGCTCAGAGAGAAATACCTAAAGAAGCTTAGAGAAGCTAGAGAAGTCCCTAGAGAAGCTGAGAGAGCCACTGAAACCAGAAGCTGAAAGCAACTGAACCCGGGAGGGAAGGACAAACAGACATTGGTCATGTGCCTTACTAGCTGACAGAGGAGCCCTGGATGCAGCAGCCTTTCTTCAGAGAAGGTATCTTTCTCTTGATGCCTTAATTTGAACATTTGTATGGCCTTAGAACTGTAAATCTGTAAACTAATAAATTCCATTGTAAAACACAGCCCATTTCTGGTATGTTGCATTCTGGCAGCTTTAGCAAACCAAAACAATCTGCAAGGAGTCTGGGCCCTTCATTGCTTTACCCATCACAGACTGTGTTTGCTGCAATTGCGCATTTATAACTACTCCTGGACTTGGAAGTGCCAAGAGGAGCCTTATTGATTACTTCCTGCTCTTATTCTGCAGTGATACCCCTAATTCCTCATGGTACTTGGGACAATTTTTTCTTTCAATATCGTAACTCCTTTTTTGCCTGTTGGCCTACAGAAATGAGACCCTGGGTAGTTGTAGTTTTAAGCTCAACAGAATTCTTATAAGTACAAGAGCTTCCTTCTTGGAAATCAGGACCTCCAAGGTTTCAGGAGTAAAATGAATACCTTCTTCAAGTGTGTCACTAGGAGTGATAGTGAAAGGAAACAAGTCTTCTTCCACTGCTTGGTCCCTGGACCCATAAATTGTACTTCAGTGGGTAAAGAACATCATATTGACCATTGATTCAATGCCTCTGCTGCATCCTGGAGAACAAATGCCCCAACCCCACAGGGTTTCTTGTGTTTTTCTTCCTGAGCTATACCTCAACCAAGATTTTAAAATGCCATTCCTTATTCTATTAGGATGGCTGTCTCTGAATAATGTTTCTATGACTGGAACAATGGATCCTTTTGTCATGCATTCTTTGTCACATTTCCTTGCCCATAAAATAGGTCCTGTGGTTTGAAGCAATGCTGTGGACAATCCCATGTCAGCAAATCGGGTATTCCCCAGCACTTGAATGGTAGGACTGTCAAAGGAAATAAGATTATGGAGGATAGACAATATCTGGAATAGGTGACAATTCAGTTAAAGGCAGAAACTTTTAGATCTTAAAAGTGGAAGAATATCAATTCAACAATGGTGTTATCTCAAATTTCAGAGTCAATCCCAGCTGTTAGCAAATTGTATATTCAGCAGTTGCTGAACCTACATCAGTCTTGAGGCCATGCATAACCTTCATCCTTGCTCCCATGATCACGTTGTTCAGCCCACCGTACAAGCACTGAAGTGGCCTAACAGAGAGAATGGCTAACAGCCATCAGACAAGTCATCCTAGTTGTTAAGTGACTGCAATAGAGATCTCTGGTGGGCATTAAAATGAGACACAAAGATTAGCACACTTTGTGCCACTCTTATTGGTTTGTCCATACAACTTTTCCTCAAACTTTCTTTCCTCTAATCTTTCCATCTTATTCCTTCCAGGTGTCTGACCAACCAGACTAGTCATTTACCTCCACCAGGAATACAAGTATAGTTACAAAATGTACTATGCCAAGCTCTATCCATTGGGAAATAATCTCTTTTAACCTCTGTTGTTACTGTAGTGTACCCAGCAGTCTATTTCCATGAGCAGAAACATATTAAGGCTACCCATCTGTGAATCAGATCTGAATTTCTCTTCTGTCAGTTGATTGGGTAGAACATTCATGGAGCCATAAGTATAAGTTGAGGGCGAGGTAGTAATCCAAGAGAGGTAGTTAATGTAGAAGTCTGTCATCTGTTCACATTTCTTACTTGCACTCTCCGAAATTGTTAAGATTCACTTCTAAATGTACCGTTTCAATCATATAGTAAATTATTGCCATGTCTCCCCAACCTTATGACTCAGCATATTTCTCATATCCTAATGAAGGGCGACTTTGTACTCAATCACTTGATGTATCATGATTATTCAATCTCCACTAAGGCTCAATAACATGCCAGAAGCTGATTTCCCAACAGGATGCAATTCTCTGCCATAGAAGAGGTGGCTTTGCTTCAGAATGTTCAAAATCCTAGGCATCTATACTGTGTTACTCCTATTGGGATCTGTGGTTACCTCTAGTACTATTATATCTCCTGGGGCATAAGGCCTTAGCAGCAACTTATGTTTCATTACAGACTAGGTCTACTGAAGAATTAATCCTTTCTCTTGGCCCTACCCAAACATGTTGCCTTAAAAATATCTTATAAATGGGTCAGAGCAGTGCCCTCAAATGCAACATGTCATGCATCCAAAGAGGCAAATCACTAGATCCAGTTAGCATGATGTCATCAATACACTGGACCACAGTGATATTCTGTGAAATGCCAAGGTAATCCAAGGTCCTTGTGGACTGTATTATCACAGAGCATAGAAGAGTTAACACAGGGCAACATAATGTGTGTATTGCTGCCTTTTCTATGTAAAATCAACTGCCATTAATCTTCCCTATTGATAGGAATTGAAAAGAATACAATTGCCAGTTCATGCCAGTTCAAGTGCAATATATCAAGTGACAAGATGCTATATTGGTCTGTTCTAGTAAACATTCCATATCTAGCCTAACAAGTGCATTTAGGGCTATCATTTAATTAGGGTTATAGCAGCCCTCTGGAATCCATCATAATCCAGCTAGTTTTGGTGGATGAATTGTTAGGATGTAATAGAGATCCCCACTGTGCTGGTTTGAAGGGATGTATGGACCCTAGAAAAGCCATGTTTAATCAAAATCCCATTTTGTAAAGGCAGAATAATAAACTGTAATCAGATTATCTCCCTGGAGGTGTGATTTAATCAAGAGTGGCTGTTAAACTGGATTAGGTGACAACATGTCTCCACCCATTTTGGTGGTTCTTGATAAGTTTCTGAAGTCCTATAAAAGAGGAAACATTTTGGAGAAAGTGAGAGATTCAGAGAGAGCAGAGAATGCTGCAGTACCACGAAACAGAGTCTGCAAGGCAGCGACCTTTGGAGATGAAGAAGAAAAATGCCTCCCAGGGAACTTCATGAAACAGGAAGCCAGGAGAAGAAGCTAGCAGATGACGCCGTGTTCACTATGTGCCCTTCCAGATGAGAGAAGAACCCTGACCATGTTCCTTTCCAGATAGAGAAACTCTGACTGTGTTTGCCATGTGCCCTTCCACTTGAGAGAGAAACCCTGAGCTTCATCAGCCTTCTTGAATCAAGGTATCTTTCCCTGAATGCCTTAGATTGGACATTTCTATAGACTTGCTTTAATTGAGACATTTTCTCAACCTTAGAACTGTAAACTAGCAGCCTATTAAATTCCCCTTTTATAAAAGCCATTCCATTTCTGATATATTGCATTCCAGCAGCTAGCAAACTAGAACATCCACCTTTTATCATTTAACTCCTCAACATTGACACATCTCTTCAGTTCCTCAGAGAATGGAGTTTTGCTTTAAGCTTTCATTTAGCTCCCTCTCAATAAAGGCTCTTACAACACTGTTCAGGAAACCAATATGAGTACTATAACAAGTATTAAGTGTGTCCATCCAAATATGCACCTTGAGACTAGGAAAATAACCACAAGGTAGGTCTGTAAACCTACTGAGCCCTCTGAAATAGACTTAGGTCAGGACTCCATTTGCCACCTGGCATCCATAAGCCCCCATACTAGACAAGGGACTATGCTGATGTTTGAGATCTCCTGGTATCAGTGTCAGTTCAGACTCTATTTCATGGCTCTTGTGAGGTCTAGGTATTTCCCTTTATCTGTTGCACAATTACGCTGGTCAAAATTGCCTTTGGGGAAGAATTGAGGTACATCTAATGTACATGTTTGTGATAGCATTGCAAAGTTCTCCCTTGAGGGGACCTATCCTCATAAATCAAAGGACTGTCTGGCTTAGTTCTGGGTGATGTTAGGTGGGCATCATCACTTCCTTATAGCAGCTAATATCAGTTTCTGATCACTAGCTATCAATTTTTCTCTTGTTCATTTTTTTTCTGGTTATATATGCCAAAAAACATCTTAGATAAGTTCTTATTTTGCCACAAGAAAGTCATGGTCATTGCCATAGATCTCTGCAGGTTAATGCACATTGAGTCACTGATTGCCTCCTCAACTTTGCTGCCCATTATATTAATTAGTTGTGCTTTACATTGAATACCACCACCTGGCCTCTGCCATTCTGAGATCCTAGGATCCCCACTGATGCTAAGGAACTCAGCTCCATAGCAGCATCTCCTACTGCCACCAACCTATAGATAGAGCCACTGCTAAACTTCTCAAAGAATGCAGCTCTCCCCTGACTACCACATTTCTTATTGTCTTCTGAAGAGAGTGACATAGGGGAGAGTTTATGGTAAGGTGCCAGATTTTCTGGACTCACATAATAAATCATCTTAACATTCCCACTTCTTCAGCCTTTTGACTCCCATGTCAACACTCCGCCAAAGGAGTTCTGGCAACTCTACCTCATTTACTGTGGACCACCATCATATACCAGCTTCCAGGAGCCCTCCCAGCAGTTCATTAGGACTGGTCCCCAGGTTCCTTGCAAGGCCATTAACCCCCCAGTTATGGCAAAGTGTTTCCTTTTTAACAGCTCAAGTTAATATTTCTCCCCTTCTGTATATTCTGCCCACCCTTTCCACATCTGCACAAGATCCCTTCCTCTGATTCCCCTCATTACTTATTTGCTGGATCTTGCAATTCTTTGGATGAATATGTGATTTCCTTCCAGAGTAGAGAGTGCTTTTGTTGTGCTATATTTTTTGTTCTGGAGGCAGTGAGGGGAGGCAGGGATGGATCATGAGGTCAATAAACATCATCCTTCTTCATGTGAACTTTTTGCACATCTCCAAGCAAGAACTCATTCTCCTGTATAGAGAAAGAGAGCTCCTTTTGCTGGCTTGACAAATGCATGAGAATTTAGGTTATAGGACACACAAACCATCCAAACAGATGTCCCCATCACTGATCTTAGGGTCCCAATTTTTCCTATCAAGACCCTGATTTTGGTATTAGATATATATAAAAACTATGAATTTAGTTTCTACTCCCCTTAAAATTGAGTTCTGAGCCTGATTTTCAGTGCAGCTGCCCTACAGCTAGGAGAAATGCAGGTCTCCTCAGGTGCCATGAAGGCTTTCTGATCTTCACAGCATGCCTTGAGTTAGTTGATGGCTGACTGAACTGAGTTTTCATTTTATTTCTTCATGACTACTAAAGTTGTCAGTGGAAGCCAGACAACTCCAGAATCTTCATGACCGCCATTTTCTCCATATCCTTCAAGTGCTGCTAATTGAGGTAAGCCAATGCTCCACCTTCTACTCATACCTCATGCTGATTGCCTATCAGTGGGAAGCTTAATCAAGGGGAGGCTACTGCAGGCCATGGGTTACCCCAGAAATGAGGTTCAGGTTGCCATCTTATTAGTGAGAAATCTTGTTTCCAAATCTCATCCTCAAGGTCTTCTGAGGGACTCTTCTAGTACCAACTGTCATATGCTACATTCCTCAGAGAGCAGAAGTTAAGGCAAAGATGTGTTTCCAGGTAGGTTTTGTTTTTGTTCGCTTGTTTTTAACAGGTATAGAAGACAAGGAAGAGTGAATGAAGAAAGTAAGGAAATCAAGTATGGAAGTATGTTTTAGAGCTGGTCACTTCAGGGGCCATCTGGGATTTGATTCTTTTGGGTCTCTCTTAATCATGCAGAATGTCCACCAGTGGGACAGAAAAGAGGAGCATTTACACACTCATGGCTTCTGTCTTCCATTGACAAGGGTTGGCCCATGGGAAAATAATTTGCTCACTTCTGTAGTTTGTGCTTGTTAGGTGCTAGGTGGTTTCCCACATGCATTCCACTCCATGGCCTCTGAGAAACTCTGGGGCAGAGAGTGAGCAATTCATGATTCAGGCGAGACAAGGTCTTGTCTGACTCCACCTGTGTGATAAGAGTTTTGCAGTAATGACTGGAGTAAAATGTGGGCCAAGAAGAGTGAGGTGAGACATAACTACCATGTGTGAGACTCATAAAGAAGAAAGACCATCATCCTTGTGCAACCTCCACTTTCACATAAGCAAAATGTGGCATGTAAACCAACGTCATACTACTGAGGGCAACTAGAACTTGATCCCATTGGAGGCCTTTGAAAAAACATGATGATTTACCTCATAACTGTCCCAAGGAAGGTTGAAGAAGCTGGAATATTTATTCATCAATTTCCATGGGTCAAAGGTTGAGGGTCACTCCTGGGGAGTTAATTCTTACACTTCCAGCTTTTCCCGAAGCTCAAGAGCTGAGCAGTCTTGTGGATAGAAACCCTCATGAAGGAGAGAGGTGCAGGGCAGTATCAGCATGTGTGAACCCTCTGAAGGTGACCTACTATGAGGCCAAAGGGGTGAGGATTGAACATCAACAATGGTTCTCCAAGCATCTTTGCCTCTTCAGCCAAAAAAAGTATTGGCCAGGACAAGAAGCTAGGTTGATCAGCCCTGTCTGCTCCAAGACTACCATTTCTTCCAAATTCAGTGAAACTTTCATCTCTTGAAAGGCTCTGAAGCACCCCTCCGATATACCATAATTTTGGTTTTAAATGAATGCACACTCTCTTCATTTTCCATGACCAGTATTGTCAATAGTTTTGAAATTCTCTTGTAAAATTACTTCTTTGAACCCTTGTAAAGAGAGCAGCAAAATAAATGTTCTGATTGCTAAGAAAGAGCAGACTCGCACACCCACCGTACAAGACATTATCTTAAAGTCACCACAAAAGACCTCTTCTTGCTTTATTAGAAGTGGCAGGCAATACCGTGGAGCCAAGGAGCTTACAAGGGCAATCCTTGCACTGCTCAGTGTTAATAGGCGACAAGTTCTGATATTCCAAGAATTTCTAATTCAAGACTGCTTTCACTTTCCCAGAGCAGATACCCAAATTGATTCTGCCTACTTCAGGCTGAATGTGTGAAAACACTGAGTGACAGAAACACCTAAGGGTAATACGTCTGCCAAGTGATTGGTTAAACAGCTATTCAGTTTGAAATATATCTTTGAGAAGCAGAATAACAGTGGCCCACTGTAGTGTGCAGCCCATTAATTATACAGTTGACAAGAAAATTACCCTTCAAATCAACATTAGTGGAGACTTGTCTGGATAGAGGCGGGGGCAGGTGGCAGGGAAACCAGCATTCAATAGGGTTATCAGCACAGCAAGAGGCCCACCCCTCTCAGGAAGGAGTTAGTGTGTGCTTTCCTCTCCTGGCTGCTTAATGCCATACAGTGGGTTGGCTTAACAACAGGAATTTATTGGCTCACAATTTTGAGACTTGGAGAAGTAAAAAATCATGGCATCAGCAAGGTGATGCTTTCTCCCAAAACCCTGTGGCATTCTCAGACTGTGCCAGAGATCAGTGGTCCTTGGCTTTTCCATCACATGATGATGCATGTGACGGCTTCGTCTCTTCCATGTCTTCCAGGTTCCATGACTTCCAGAGTCTGGCTGTTCTCTATGGATCTTACTTTCAACATCCACTTTCCTTTGCTTATAAGAATTTCAACCATATTGGATTAAGTCCCACTCTTATTCAATTTGGTTACACTTTAACTAATAATGTCTTCAAAGGCCCTATTTGCAAATGGGTTCATATCCATAAGGACCAGAGGTTGGAACTTGAACACGCCTTTTGTGGAGGACAATGAGTGCATGTGTATACTGTGTGTGTGTGTATGTGTGTGTGTATTAAATGTATGTGGGGGGTGTATACACAGTCAATTCTTGTTATTCACAGTAGTTATGGTCTATAAAATTGCCATGAACACTAAATTAGTTCATCCTGAGCCATGTCCCTCAAGGAAGATACAGGATTAGATTCCTGTAGAAGCCTCTGGTGCTGATACTTTTGTCATCAAATCAGTACACAACCTTGCTTTATGTGTGTTTCTGTTTATAAACACCTTATTTAATATATAGCGTAAATTCATTAACATTGAACTCACAGGAAACCACTGTAACTCATGCTTGAGCAAAGCTTATCTAACAATGAATATTCTCCGTAAAGCACATCACAGCCTTCTCGCATGTAGGAACACTAGACAGCACTTCAGCACTTGAGGGACACTTTAAAGAGCGAAATCATCAACCAAAAGCACAAAAATGATAAAAACATGGCACTAAATATACTTTGAAGAGGACACTGGTTTACTATATGAGAGTAGAAACAAGAAGTCAGAGCACTGCTCTGTGGAACCTCGGATGGGAATGGGTACCATTGGGTCAAAATTTTCACCACATTGTGTGTGTCCACAAATGACCCACCAAAACACGTTGAGTATTGATCTTGGGGTTACAAACAAATTTTAGCCAGTAGGCAACTATATATACATGCCACTGAACTGAAAGACCCACCAACAGCCACCTAAGAGATGTGCTGCACTCTAACAGTCTATCACAGAACCTACTGGTGTGCTTCTTTGAGGACTGGCTGAGCTCAGTGGATACAGCATGAATGTGAATCCTCTGTACAAGTTCCTGCTGGTGTGATTAGGGAGTCTGTTTTCTTTTTCTTTCTTCTTTTTATCTACTTTTAATAAACTCCTTATTATGAAACAATTTCACACTACTTAACAGTACAGTTATGAACAAAATACAGACCCCACACACAGAATTCCAACATACATCTATAACCCTTCCAGATCCCCAGATATACCAATTTTAACATTGTGTCCCATTTATTATGTCATTCTCTCTTTCTGTCTCTATTTACCAATCCATGGGCATCATGCTACTTAAAAATTTAATACAGGCAAGAACATTTCCAAAGCAAAGAGATATTCTCTTAGAGAATATCTCCAGACCAAAGCATAAGAACCTCTCTGCTCTCTTCTATATGTGTGTCTTGTCTTGAGCTTCTGAAGGTGGCTCTAGGAATTCCTCCCCCCCATTTACATGGCTTCAAATGTCCCCTTCTCCCTGGGAAACATTGCCTCATAGTCTCAGGCACTGCACAGTGTGTCCTGCAACCAGCCATCCCCCGCCCCAGGTAGTGTGGCTCAATTACTTGTCCATGGTGCTCTGTAGGAGAGCTGGGTGAGCTGCCTTCTACACGCAGGGCAAAATCTGGGACAGCAGGTCCCTCAGGCCACTATGCAACAGATTGGGCCAGACATTCACGCTCCCAATGTGTGCACGAGGGCTACTCTGCTCCCTCTGGAACCTGAGCCAGTGAGGGGTGGGGTGAGGGGCAGCCAGGGCACCACCAGGTCCTCCCATTTAAGTAGCCTTTTCTTTGATTTGGTGCTCACTCTTTCACTGCAGTCCTTCAACTATTGTCTGGAACTTTGAGAATGATGTATCTGCCAGTTCTTGCTGGATATTCAAAGCTTGTGTAGTGGGAATGGTGACCTGAAGTGTCTCACTTGGCCATCGTGTTTGGGGAAGGACTATTTAACCTCCTTAAGACTCGTGTTCTTTAGATAGAAAAGAGAAAGACAAAGGTAGCCATCCAGGGCCATGATGTGCTTAAAGGGGGAAATTTTAGGCTGTATGTAAATTACTAGAATAAAATTTTAAAAATAATCATAGGGCTGTGTGACACAGTGGACCCTATTGTAAATGATGAGCTGTAGTTAATCGTATAATTATAAAAATGTTCTTTCATGAATTGTAACAAATGCAAAGTGTTCATAATAGGTGTCATGGTCAGGTTCATGTGTCAGCTTGGCCAGGAGGTGGTACCTGTTTGTCTGGTTGGGCAAGTGCTGGCCTGTCTGTTGCTATGAGGACATTTCATAGAATTAAATCATGATCACATCAGCTGCATCCACAGCTGATTGCATTTGTAATCAGCCAAGGGGAGTGTTTTCTGCAATGAGTGATGTTTAATCTAAACACTGGGAGGCTTTTAAGGAGGATTCAGAAGAGACAGTCTTTCTTCTTGCTTCGGCCGGCGAGCTGCTCCTATGTAGTTCATCTAGACCATTTATCAGAATCCTCAGCTTCACAGCCTACCCTACGGATTTTGGACTCTACATTCCCACGGTTATGTGAGACACTTTTACAAATTTTATATCTACAGATATTTCCTGCTGATTCTGTTTCTCTAGAGAACCCTAGCTAGTACAATAGGATAGTATATGGGTACACTCTATTTTTCTGTAAACCTACAACCCTTCTCTAATTAAAAAAAATGGATGAACGAGAGTGCAGGTGAGCATCTGAGGAATAGTAAGTGCTTGCTCAGTGCACATCTGCCCGCTTCCACTCTATGTTGTCTGAAAGCTTCATGGGCTCTGGGTTGTAAGGAGAACCTTGAGACCACCAGCTGTGTGTACTTGCTCCCACAGCCCTAAGCAGCGGTTTTCCCCAGAGCCATCACACCCAGTCCAGCAGTGCATTAGGAGTGCCTGCCCCTCCAGAAAGTGGAGTCTGGATGTGGTCTGCTGCTCCCAGGTCCTGGTCTGAATTTCTGAAGGGAAGTGAGCCTCTAGCTTTAGATTGCAACCTCCTCACACCCCTCCGACAGCAGCCCATCAAGCTGGCAAGATTTCTTCTGAGTCTGTCTGCCACCTGGATCCCACATCAACTCCCCTCTGGGACTGATCCTAAATGCAAACCACAATCCAGCCCATGGGGGCCTTAGATCTAACTAGAGTGCATACTCACACTGGGTAATTGGAGGAAATTTTAGTAAAAGAAGGCACTGACAAACAATAAGCTGTTTCCATCTCTAAGCCTGCAGAGAGGAAAGAAGAGAGGGGTTGTCTGGCCAGGCTGTAGCCTTTGATGGGGGGACATGGCCAGGCCATGGTATCCTTGCAGGATGCTGAACTAGGAGTTAAGTACCCTATCCATTCTCTGCCTCCCTCCATGGGCTAAGCCTAGCAAGAATTCAGAGTGGAAGAAAGCCCACTGATGCAGTTCAGATGGTCAGCCTCCTGGAGCCCAGATGGAGCTGGGCATAGAAGGGAAAAGAGTAGACTGAGGCAGATAAGTAGAAGGCTGCCTACACTGAGTTCCATACCCCAGCTGTGACAAAGGTGCTGGGACTCGCATGCATTGAACCTGAGTCTACTGGGCCCCCTTGGAAATACTGAACACCTACATGCCACTGAAAGTTCTCTCAGCCCCATCTCCAATTCCAGCAGGTACTCCAGCAAACGGTTTAGGGCGAACTTCCTCCAGCTTCAGGTGGGGAGCTCCTTGCCTCAGCAGTAATGCGTACCTCTCGCCTCTTGATGTGAGCCTTGTCTGGGGCCCCAAGCAAGGGCATCTTCAGAAACCCACCAGCCTTTCATGCACACACAACGAGGAAACATGAGAGAGCTGACAACTATGGGGCTTTGCTTGAACCATGGGGGATAGAAGCCAGTGATAAATGCTTCTTTCCTTGGAGAACAGTTCCAAAGTGTATTTCAGCACTATACTGGAGACTCTGAACTCCAATCTACCTACTGGGACCCAGACCCCGAAATCATCATTTACTTCCTACCAGCCTCTCTGACCTGGCAGATGATATTCCTTCTGGAATCTCTCTTATCTGCCTGAACTTGACCCTATTCTAGATATTAGACCACCAACCCTGATGATTTGCACTACCTAAGTGCCCCACCCAATCCAGTTTGTAATAGCCAGGGTCCTGGCAGAAAATAGATAGTAAATTCAACCTGGGAAATCTGAGGATTGCTAAAAAGGGTTTAGTCATACAGGTCTGAGCTAGAACTGCCTCTAGGCCTGGGGACTGAGCAGCAATCCTCTGAAGTGGTGGTCAACTCTATAATTCATCTTTGAGTTAGTTTTCCAGCCTTCTCAGCAAGTCCCATGCTCCTTTTACCTGTCATCATTTCCCAGATGAATTACCTGTACTCAAGCCTTTATCGTGGGATCTGCTTCTGGGTCTGGGGAGTAATAAGCTAAAAAAAGAAAACAAAATACTTATTACTTCTCAAATTGTGATCCTGGGACTTCAAGAAGCCCAACCATTTCAGACCCTATTGGTTTCTGGTGGTTCCCAACTCAAAGTCCATCTCACTCTCTCTGCACTGTTGGGAGTACCTAGGATACCTGGCCCTTCTCTGACCGGTCCCTGAAAACAGTCCTCCTGTCTTCCCTACAATCCTTGGATCCATCCTTTTGAGCCAACTCCTGGAGACCACTAGGCACGTGTTCTTGTATCTTGGAAGATACATGAGACGTTCTCTCTGGTTATGTCTGAAGACTACATTAGAGGCAACAGAAGCACTTACAGACTGTTAAGGAAAATACATTCCAGCCATCTCCCTTGACAAATACACCTTTATAGTCACCTAAAAAGCCAAGTTGAAATTTAGAATTCTTGGGTTTATGCTCCATGCTGAATATGGCAGGTGGAGAGAGCAAGCCCCTCACCTCCAGCTCCTGACTGACTCTTTTCTTCTTACTCCTGAATTTATTCCACTTTGCCAGGGGCCCTGCCGATTCTCACATGTCCACACCCCATGTCAAAAGCCATGTTTTAGCTAAGATTCAAGCTTAAGTTTGTGTACACTGTGGCCAGACCCAGAGGGAGATCTGCCTGGGTGCTGGAAGCAGGATGAGGGCTGTTGGTGCAAAGAATTCTTGCCGCTCAGATATATGGAGCACAGTCTAGAAAGGAAGGTTTGCATTCCATGTGGGCACATTCCCTTGACCTGGTGGTCCCCTTGCCCTATGGAAAGGGCCTCACTGGAGGATGGCCTATCGTCTAAAGTGGAGGGGGCAGGACAGAAGCCCCTTGCCCATGTCTAAGGCTGGTATTGGCTGAGCTATCCAACACACACAGAGCACAGAGGGACTGGTGAATTCTAAGGTGACTCAGGCTGAGGCTGCACCAGAGAGCTCCAACCCATCAGCCTGGTCAAGTACCTGTTAGAGAAGTACAAAAAGCAGTCACTCTCCTCACAGTGGGATCAAGCTGGGAAGAGGTTTCAGCACCTGGGGCAGGGAACTGTCTAAGTCCAGGAAGGGCATAGTTCAGAACTATGGTCCCCATAGTGGACTAAAGGTTAAATGCAGAAAGGCAGAACCCTCACTGTTCTGCACAAGCCAACAGAGCCATGCCAGCATCAGGCAACAGACTACAGGTAACAACAGGTCTCTGGCAGCAATAATCCCAGGCCCCTCTCCTCCTGGCAGGATTGCAGCTGCTGACCAACTTCTGGCCCAGCTCAGGAACACACTGCTCAGATTCCGATGAGAAAGACATCAGTGATTCTAATCGGAAGAGACGGGGAGGCAGGAGCTGATCATGTCCCCATTAGGCATGACAGCTTAAGCCATGAGAAGGGCAGGGACGGAGGCTTCCCTGCTTACTGAGCATGACTTTCGCTGCAATCAGTTTAAAACTGAGGGCAAAGGGTGTGCTAGCTATGGTCAAAATGGAGAGCTACCAGTAAAGACATCAAAGTGTCCTGTTAGATCCAAAAATCACAGGCTGGGAGGAAGTGGGGGGCCTAAAGCCTTGTTGAATGGATGATTTCTGTTGTCAGGGTGTTAGGGTCCCCACAGATCTCTGGTGCTTCTGCTGCAGAAGTCTCCCAAAATGCATGCCCCATTTTTTTTTAACGTGAACATCATGTGTATCTTCCATTCTTTTTATGCATATGTACACTTGGCTGTTTATTCTAGTTAAGTAAGTCTTTGAGTTTCAGTACAAATCTTTAAAATTGTATGATATCGCTTACTTTGGTTTCCTTCAATCCTGCAACTTGAGTATTGGTGGAGAAAGACCACCAGATTCAGAGTTAAGATAGATTAGTTTTAACTCTGACTTTGCCATTGAACTCCTTCGTACATTTGGGGGCATTATGTAACTTTCCTGGTGTCAGCTTACCCAACTTGAAGGACATTTGAGGCTCCCATAAGATATAATGGAAGTCAAAGCATTTTCTAGGTGATGTGATGTAGTGAAAAGAGCAAGAACTTTAGAATAAAACAGATCAGGGTTTAATTGGGCACGTTTTTCAAGAAGCTTGACTTTCAGTTTCTTCAACTTTAAAATGGTGTACACAATACTTATTTCAAAGGGTCTTGTAAGATTCACATGAGATGATCGTGAAAGAAAGTAGTGCAGTTCCTTCCACATGGTAGATAATGAGAAAGCATTATCACCTTCATTTTTTTCTAGAATAAAGCACTGTGGAGATTCTAATTAAACCTCATGGATTGACCTGGAATGCTTTTGCCCCTTCCCCTTTCCCAATCTCACCAAAGTGGCAATAAAGGAAATCAAAGCTATAAAACCCAAGGACAAAGAGGAGGAAACAGGAATAGACAGGAGATTTTAACTTTAAGATTTTAAAGCAGTTGGAGGAGTACTAACTGAAACAGCAAAATGGAATAAACTACAACTCAGGAGTCTACTGAGAGAGATGCCAGGGCCAAGGGAGCTGGTTCATCCAGCAGAGCCATGAGTACGCTTGGAACCAGGTCAGGAGAAGGCGGCAACCAGAGGTGGGGCTGACAAAACATGGGTTGGTTGAGAGTGAGTGCACAGAGCAGGTGCCCTCTCAAATACTGCAGCCAAGTGACTACTTCCCCCACCAGGAAACAAGAAGTTTATTCTTGGGAGGAACCAAACTAGAGGAATTCCAAATTCAGTGATGGAGAGCATGGATGAAGTTCAAGAGTAAAATTAGGAAATTAAGTGAAAGCCTGCAAAATGACCTAAGCCCCTATTTCCTGGCCTGCTCACAATACTCCTTTTTGCAGAACATCAGAAGGTTCTTTTTGTGAGAGACAGAATGGTTTCAGAGAAAATACTGGCATCTGGGAATCATCATTGACCGATATCCCTATTTACAGACCCTCAACTACAGGATTTCATTCCGATTCTTTGATGGCCACTTTTAAATATAAATAGACCAAACATATAAACAGATTTAAAAGCAACCTGAAGAGAATGAGAAAATGCAGGAAATGAAATAAAATTTAAAATATACATATTTACTATTCTCAGAGGTATAAGATACTACAATCATGAAAGAACAGGAGGTTATGTAAAAGAAAAATTCAAAAAGCAAAAAGATCTTAAACTGTAGCAGAAGTTTTAATATAATCATAGCAAGCAATTAAAATGACCTAACTTTTCTGATCAATTGAGCAGTGGCAAAGTGTCAAGGAGAATGTCGGGAATTAGCTGGATAATGACCTTCAGGCAAGTGAATTTTTAATTATATGCAGATAAAAACATACTCAATTATTATGCCACTTTACTGTTTCTATAAGTAATGTTTTGAAGATTAAAATTAAATAAATACCATTTTCAAAATTACTGGCAGTGTTTCGAATGGGGTTGTCAATAATTAAAATCCAAAAAAAGTAAATATTCTTCAGTAAAGGGAAAAAAAATTTCGAGACAATTTATCTGAATGAGGAAACTGATTTGGAATTGAAAAAAGAAAGATTTCTTAAAAGGTATGTGTGTGTTTAAAAATTAAACATTTGAAGGGATTTTACTGACCTTGTAGCTATGATGACCCTCTAGGCATCTGGGGGTCTTTCATGCCAGTAGACTGGTAGGCAAGGAAAGGAATGATTCTCCTGGGAGAGGCAATTGATGGCTAATTATCAAGCAAATCTAGGGTTACATGAAGGAAGGGGGAAGTTTATCTGGGGTTCAAGAGATTTACTGGAGCATCCTTTGCTGATCCATATGACCAGTGACTATGGCAAATTGGTAAAGGCATGTCCAATGATAAAGAACAGACCTAAGAAGGGTAAGGACTCCTGGAATCATGGTCTAGGTCACCACTACCTTCATCCCTCAGCCATCTACCTAGACCAGCTGAAATTCTGGCTAATGGTAAGAAAAATTTTAAATGAATGAAGAAGGAAGAAGATGATTGTTAATTATGATGGTTAGACTAGTTCAATCAATAAGGGTTACAGATTGTTCCAGTTATTTTCTCATATTAAGTCTTTTCGGAGTCATGGCTCACTGCCACCTTGAATAATCTATGTGATGAATTGATGTTCATCAAGGGTTCGAGTAGATCTGAATGGTGCAAGAGGTGGGTGGATTCAGACGCCTCCTGTGCACCATTGTCAAAACCGTTGGTCCCATCTCTTGCTCCATCTGCTGTTGTGACAACCAAGCTCTAAGCAGCCAGGCTTCCACGAACTTTGCACGTACAACTGGACAGCACCTCACTCCAAGTGTACACTAGATACCGCTGATGTCATAGCATTGGATGCTTGTGGGAACTATGGCACTCACAAACGCAGAACCAGGAAATCAAGAGGAACAAAATCTATGCGGCCACCTTTGACTGAGAATGGGAGTTAATGGATAAATGTTTCTCGCTTTTGTCCTCCACATGAATTCCAGAAAAATTCTTAGCAAGGCAGAGCACCAGTCACATACAGCAATGCAAACTCATCAGCCCATCCTTGTCTTTTCTTTCTCTCTTTCCTGCTTCTCTTTACTTTCTACTCTCTCAGTCCCTCATTTCTGTTTCCTGGAACTTTCCCAAATAACCACCTAACTGCATGCTTGTATCTTAGGCTTTGCTTTTGGAGGCATCCAGATGAAGAATATTCTAGAATATTTTACCAAGCCATATTAACAGCTAAATATGAAACGAAAACAAAGGCATTCTCAGACATGCAATAAAAGAAAGGAAAGAAGGGACAATGGATGGCTCAGTGGCAGAGTTCTCGCCTGCCATGCTAGAGACCCAGGTTCACTTTCTGGATCCTGTCCATATCAAAAAAAAGGAAAGAAAGAAGGAAGGGAGGGAGGAAAATAAGAAGAAAAGAAATGAAACAAAGAAAGAAATGGAAATCGAGGAAATATTAAAGACAGGAGACTGATTTAGAGAAGTTTCAAAATAACAGCTGTGCAACCTATTTAGAGAACACACAGCCTAGAGTTGATTTTCAGAATCGGAAGGGACAACATCAGGGGAAAAATAATTAATTGAAAGAAAAGTTCATATCAGTGAGGATTAGGGAGAAATATTACCATATGTAGGAAATTGTCAGGTCTGATGGTAAAATTTCAAGCTATGCACATAGAAAACAACTTAACTAAAAACATAGAGCATTTACTGACTCCCCCACCTTTCCAAGAAAGGAAGTGTAAACATAGTAAAAATAAGGCCCACCAGCAAACAATATTTAGATGGTCATAACAATATAATTTTTTATTAATTTTTCTGAACAGATAGCTGTATTGGTAGGATAGGTAGCTGTACTGTTAGGGAGAATGCATGAAAAATAGCTAATTCAAAATTTACCAATTAAAAAAAAAGACAAGAAAATGCTTAACTGATAAATCTACACAAAAGAATAAAGGACATATGTGCTTAGGTAATGCAACTGTCTACACTTGGAGGATATAAACATGAGATTGTTTCATATCCTTCTCTGATCTCTACCTTCAACTGGGCTATATTGCATTTCATTTTCTCTTCACTTAATAAGTTCTTGACCACATTCCATAGCTTTCCAGTAATTTTAAGAAAGGTGTGAAATGTCCAGTCCACCTTCCTTTGTTTTAAAACTTTGATCTTAGGACCCATTGAACACCCTCCTTCTCTCCCATCTCCAGATGTGTCCCAGCCAAGGGTACACAAGGTAGAAGGAAACGTGGGCAATTTCACCCTCCTCCATTTTGGTCAGGAAGAGGGAACCAGAGTAAAGGGACAAATATCTTTATGTTTACCTGGTACTGCTATTTTCACCTAGCCAGAGCTGCCTGGCCTTAGTTATGTACCCAGCGACAAGAATCTCAGTGCTGATTAGCTCACTGAGCACTTTCCAATGGCTGCTTCATCTCTTCTAACGCTACTCAACCCCAAGCCCTATCCTCTTGCTGCTACTGTTCCCTCCAGTAGACTACCAATAAGATGATTCAAGCTTGGCTAACTTCCTCAGCATCCTTTGGCCTCAAAGAAATTCTGCATCCTCTCCATGCCAAATTGGAAAAGTGCGGGCTGTCCCACTACTCTCCCCTCACTCTTTTTCTTTTTTCCTTTTCTCAAACAAGCACTGAATGCAATCAACAAGGCTGCTGCAAAGATGATGTCCAATAGGGAAATGAGATGCAGTCTTCCCTTCTTCCTGAGATCCTGTGCTGATTTGAAATGGGTATGGACCCCAGAAAAGCCATGGTCTTTTAATCCCATCTTGTGGGTGCAGACTTATTGTGGATGAGATCTTTTGATTAGGTTGTTTCCATGGAGATGAGACCCCGCCCATTCAAGGTGGGTCTTAATTAGTGTACTGGGGCCTTTAAAAGAGGTCACAGGGGAGAAAAAGTTCAGAACTGACAAAGAGGGCAGAGAGATGAAACCAGGCATAGATGTTTAGAGATGCTGAGCTGAGAGATAAAACTCAGAGTCTGTCCTGGAGAAGCTAAGTGAAGACCCACAGGTGCTTGGAGATGCCAAGAGAGCCATGAGAAATCAGAAGCAGGGAGAAGGACAGCAGACATTACTATGTACCTTCCTATGTGTCAGAGAAACCCTGGACTCGATTGGCCTTTTGTGAGTGAGGGCATCCTATTGTTGGTGCCTTAGTTTAAACATTTTCACAATCTTAAAAGTAACTCGTCACTTAATAAATCCCCTTCATAAAAGCCAATCCATTTCTGGTATGTTGCATTCTGGCAGCTTTAGCAAACCAAAACATACCCTCAGTTTCTACTTGGAACCCCCCTTTACTTGGTTTAGAGCTGCAACGAGGAGGTGCAAAGGAAAGTGAAGGAGAAGACACAGACCTCTCCCCCTAGGCTGATAATTCCCAAGACCTTTCCTGAGTTTCTGAGCTTCTGCTTATAAAGGCTGGAGTGGAAAGTGTCAGTGATGACAACAAGACCACTGAAAGGCAGCATCATGTAGTGGTCAAGAACCAGGCGGCCCGGAATAGAAACTCATGTCTGCCCTTGGACAGTTACTTAACATCTAATTCTCAATCACTTCCTCTGTAAAATAGCGGCATTTCATAGGGTCACTACAATAGTTGAATGAGTAAAAAATCCAGAGACTTTAGAATGGGAACTGGAACACAGTAAGCTTTCTATAAGCATTGTCTGTTATTATTATCATCATTATTATCGTTACTACTTCTGCCACTCTTAGTAAAATCAGAGATTACTCCAGCCATCTGGTCAATCTTGTTTAAACTGTGGGAGTTCTTAGCACCTATTATTTTTAGCTTTGAGGCTTTAGCTACGCTTCTGAGACCAAAGGAAAAAAATCTATTTACCATCCTGTTGCATGTTATTTAGAAATATGGAGATAAACACCAGAAGAAATATCCAAAAACATAGACAGTGGTTGCCTCTAGGGAGCAAGGCTGTGGGGTGATCCATGAAGCCCTACAGAAGATGATGGCTTCTCATTAAAATCCCTTTAGCACTATTTGATACTTTTAAAACAACCAGATTCATGCATTATTTTGATAAAATTAATTCTTTATTTTAAAGGAGAAAACATTTAGAGAATGTGAAAGAGAATTCTATATATCAATTAGCATCTACTTTTTTTGGTCCTATTTTAAGAATGTCATGATAGCCCTACAAAAATAATACTTAGCACCCCAGGATATCACCACCCCCGGATATTGGGTCTGGAGTACTATTGTGTATGCAGTGCAGAAACCCTTAAGAAATTATTTAACCCTTCTTTCACTCTTCTTCCTTTCTATTTCATAACCAAAAGGAAAATATCCCCTATTTCTATTAAACAGAGAGGATCGAAGGCTAAATTTTCAGTAGATCGGTACAATATTTCTTGGTGGACTCGGGTTTAATTGGATTTAGAATTCTTTTAGTCGCACTGATATTCTAGGCTGTTTGCTGCTTCACGAGTTACATCATTGTGGAAGCACTTTTCATGCATGATAGTGAATTCTGTGCATTTGATCCTAGAGCTTTGGGAGACTGGATGACCTTGTCCTTTGCCAGCGAGGCTTCAATGACTTTCACAAATGAAGGAATGAGTCATCAACATTTTACTAAGTATCTGCTGCAAGAGATCATGGGTTATCAAACAAGGACACATGAAAGGAAAATACATAGCTCTTGTCCTCAAGGCCTGTGCATGTCAGCTAGAGGTGCTCTCCATCTGAATGCTGGGTCACACCATCAAGGCAACTGGACTCAAAAGAGGTCGAGGAGCATCCACCATGCTCCTACTTGGTACAACTTTCTTCTCTAAGCCATGGACCCTATTGTCATATCTCATCCAGGGAGACAGACTCATTGTTCCCTTGGGGTGAATAGTCTTTCAGTACCCCATAGCCTCCCTGGAAACCCACAAGTAGGCACAGTTTGATTCTTATATCAGAAGATTCCTCAGTTTTGTTGCCCAAATGAACAGTCCAGATGGCTTTGACTCTCAGCTTCACAATATACACGCATGAAAGGGCAGGTCCCAACACAAGGTAAAATATTTTCACTGTGAAAGCAGTAGGTCCAGCAGAAGATGTCATAAAATTTATTTTTCCAGCTTTATTGAGGTAAAATTTACCTATAATAAATTCACCCATCTTAAGTGTACAGCTTGATAAGTTTTGACACTTGTAGACAGTCATATAACCTCCACCACAATCAAGATAGAAGACATTTCCACCATCCTAAAAGATTGCTTTGGGCCTCTTAAGGTGACAGCTCTTAAGACAAAGAATAGGTTGATTTGTCTCTGAGATGGTCAAGAAAGATTTAATAGGAAGGGTTAAGACACGAGCTGAGCTGAGGTTAAAATTTTGATGAGACAAGGGAAAAAAGAAGCATCCAAATGCAAGAAGAACAGACTTAATGAACAATGACCTCACCAATTTGGAAAGAATGGATGGGTCAGGCATGTCAATGGTAGCAGGTAAGACTGGAAAATCAGGCTCATGTCACATTAGAGAGAATTCTTAATGCTCTAGCTGAGGAGTTGGAACTTAGAGTAAGTGCAATTGGGACCTATTGTACTGAACCTACAACAACCAAATAAAAGAATGCAGATGACAAATATCTACTTCAAGTCTGTGATTGAATCCACTTTGCTACCATAGGATTCTCCAGTTGAGAGAAAGTCAAAATCAATCTAACCTAGGGAGGATAAAGAAGTATTTAAGGGGGAGTGGAATTCTGGACTCTTGAGCAGTATCCTTTATCTACCCTGGAATTCCCAAGGGATTGATCTTCTCAAAAGCTATTCTAGACCTCCCCAACCATTATCACTCTAAACCCTAGTCCTCCTACCCACAAGAGGAACTAGGCAGATAAAGACTCTGCTTCTTTGTCTCCCACCCACAGGAGGGAAACTTGTCCAGAACTATTGCTGTCTTCCCAGCTCTATCATCCCAAGCTGTCGATCTCCCACCCAAGAATGAGCATCTGCAGTTTGATCAAGATAGACAATTCAGGAGCCACTAATCCTCTTTGCATACAGCCAGAGTGCATTCCTTTCAAATGACCTGGTGGGGCAAGAATTTTTCTTCTCTTCAGGACCCAAACCTGCACTTAGCAGCCCTACAAAAAGATATCAGTAGGCTTTGAAATCGGCAAGGCAGCAGACTAACATACACACTCTCACATTCATTGTAAACACCTTTAGCAGAACAAGGTTTCTTTTGTCCTGCTATTTTTTGTTTTTCTTTTTCCTTCCTCTCTTCACCCTGGTCTGGAAGTGGCCATTGTTAAGAGAGATAAAAAGAGGTATTTTGTTAGCACAATAACTTCACCAAGCTATACTGTAAGAGTGTACCAATATTTGCCTGAAATCTATTAGTGCTTGTCACAATTTCCAGTTCTTGTCAAGAGCACTGAAAGACTCGGCCTTGTCCTGTGTGGACCCGTCCAGGAAGAGGCCAGGAATGACAGTCTCATTGTTTTGCACCTTGCAGCGCTTGAATTTGAGAGGAAGAAAATCCAATGAGTAGGAAAACCAAGTGAGAAAGGAGAGGAAATGGAAAAAGCATGTACCCCAGAAACACATGTTCTTAAACTTTTTCCACTCCTGTGGGTATGAGTCCATTATAACTAGGACCTTTTGAGGAGGTGACTTCAGTTAAGGTTTTTGGCCCAGGATGGGTCTTGAGCTTATTAATTGAGTCCTTTAGAAGCAAAATGGTACCCTGACAGCCAGGGAAGAAGCCACAGAGGGAGCATCCAGAAGCTGAAATCAATGCAAGCCGGAAGAGCAGGGAGAGGCCAGAAGAGGCCACAATGTGCCTTGCCATATGACAAGCTGAGGACCAAGGTTCCCTGGGAACCAGCCCCGGAATGCTAGTCTTCTGGTAGAAAGCATCGCCTTGATGCCGCCTTGGTTTGGACTTTTGTCCCCAGCCTTAAAAACATAAGCTAATAAATTCCCATTGTTTAAGCTGACCCATTGCATGGCATTTGCTGAGCAGCCTAGCAAACTAAAAGAGAGCAACAGAGAGAAGAGATTCTGAAATGCCTGTTTGGTTTCATTCAACAACTATGTGTGAATTCCTTTTTGTCAGGGACTGTTCCCAGGACCCGGAATTCATCAGGCAGCATAAAGACAGAGCCGCTGTCCCCTGGAGCTTACAATTTTGAAAGTGAACTCAATGGGACAAGTAAAAAAATGTGTTTCATCATACTCTGAACTATGTTTTCATCACTAGGTAAAATGGTAAGGCTGCTTTATTTCTGACAAGGAGCTATGCCCTCATGCCCTTCCAGACCTATGTGGGGTGTGACTAAGTTGGTTCAAACATATGAAGATATACAAAAAGACCAAGACCAAAAAAAAGACAAGAAGACTAAGACCAAGGATGGTGCCACAAACAAATGATGAAATAAGACCATACCCCAAAGCTTGGGAACCACTACAACTGCTCTTTGGAATGTGCTTAATTTGGTAGAAAATAAACAAGAAAGAGATTTGCTTTTTTATCATCATGGCCCCAACACATGCCTTTGGCTTTCCCTTCCCTGCCAAGACCTCCCAAGTATGGCTACTTTCACAGGCATCTATTGGAACATAGGAAAACCCATTGTATCAGTTTGCTAGCTGCCGGAATGCGATAAGCCAGGACTGGAAAGGCTTCCACAAAAGGGGAATTTAATAAGTTACAAGTTTACAGTTCTAAGGAAGTTAAAGTGTCCAAATTTAGACACTGACTTCCTTCACTCAAGGAAGGCTGATGCTGTCCAGAACACCTCTGTCAGCTGGGAAGTCACATGCTGGTATCTGCTGGTCTTTGCTCCTGGGCTCCATTGTTTTCAATCTCTGTCCATGTGGAGTTCCTCACTTTACTTCTCTGGGACTGTTTTCATCTCTTGGCTTCCCTTGGCTCTCTCCAGGTTCTGGCTTGCCTAACTTCTCATGATGATGTCTGCTGGGCTCCAAGAAGCTCCAAACATTTGTGTTTCTGCTTTCTCTGTTGGCGTTGAAGTTTTTGTTGGCTCTCTCTCTGTCAGCTCTCTCATTTCTGTCATTTCTGACTAATCACCATGGAGATAATCTAATCAAAAGCATCTACACGCAATATTGAATCAGGATTAAAGGGAAAGGTTGCTCCCACAAGACTGGCTCAGGATTAAAACATGGCTTTTCTAGGGTGCGTAATACTTTAACTGGCACTCCCATGTATCCATACGTATCGGCACACCCATGTATCTTGCTCCCCCCCCACCCCGACCCATTTGGAAATTCAGACTGTTCCCACTGTTGTCCTTTTCCTTTTCCAAAATGTCACAAATAAATCATGTCAGTCTCTGGCCTTCAGAATTCTCCAGGCCCAGTCACCATCCAGTTATTGATTACTAACTGTTTCATCAGAAAAAGAATTCTGGACACTCATCATTTGTTCCCCATGATGAACTAGGATCAAAGGACACCACGAAGTAGGAAAATGATGTAGCCATTAAAAGTCGCCTTTCCCTCATTTGAAGAAGTCCTTCATGTATACAAAACAGCAGGTCTGCTCAGTAATTCTGGGTTAACATCATGTTTACCTGCTTTGCAAATTGAAAAGTGCTGAAGTATTAAATAAGTGCAAGGAGTTAAGGGATTATCCCAAGGACCTTTGTTTTGTCCTCTCATTCTAGCCAAGTCTTTTGGGCTATTCTTTGTATCATTAGAAACTAACCTTGGAAAAGGAATTAAGTCCAAAGCTCTTCCAGGCACTTAGCAGCCAAGGTCAAGTGGTCACAGACTTATTTCATAAGAATGGCACTGACATTCACTTAGTACCTTGTTGCTTCCAAATAATTTCCCAAAACTTGCCTGATCTGATTCTCAGAAGTCTAAAGGGTAGGTATTGCTATCTGCTTACAGGTGAGTTGGAATCCTATCACTGCAGAATTAATCAAGTTGATATATCCACATTATACCCCAAGCATGAAGGAACTGGCTCCAGGTCATGGGAAAGAAAGCGAAGCAGGGCCATAATTCCTGATGCATCCCAGGGGTCTTCCCTTTATAGTGACTGCCTGAGCTCCCCAAGATGTAGTATGGAATTGCACCAAGCCCTCCCCAGGATGGGTTGAGTGACAGATGTCAGGACATCTGCAATGGAGATCATATCACTGAACCCTTGTCTAACTTTAACTTGTCATTTGACCTTGGACAAGTCACTTCACCTTCTCTGAGCTTCATCTGCAAAATGAAGACTTTAACCAACATCAGTTTTAACCTCATAGAATTCTACCATTGAGAAGTAGTATCGTTTGGGGGACAGAGGATAAGCTTCAGCAACTGACAGGCCTGGCTTTGATTTCTGCCCCGATCTCTTTCTAGGTGAGTGATTATGACAATGAAGTAAGTAGATGAAAAGCTGTAAGCAAAGTGCCTGGTTCATATGAAGTGTTAAACCGTGGACATTCCTTCCCCAAACCCGTACCTTTGAGAGTTAGTTTTCTGATCAGAATTCTCAGGATTTCAACTCAAAGGAATAGCTCTCTAATGGTAGAATCTGAGGCACATTGTGGGCAAAAGAGGATTCTGTGGGATAGATTTCTTCTGATCTAATTCTAACCATGTTTCACCCATGTTTAAGAAAGACTTTGAATGAATGGTTTGAATGGACTGAAGTCAAGCCTTCCTTTCCTTCCCCTCCTGGTGACCTAGACACCACCCTGGCAGGGCCAAGAGAGAGAACTGGTGAAGCTGCAACCACTGCCTATCCCAGTGAGCAGCCCAGGCTCATTATGCTCAGATTTTGTGTAACCAGCTGTGTCTCTGGAGACAATGACACGCCCCGCTCCCTCACAGCTGAGGGGAGAATACAAATGCGGAACAATCATGCGACTGGAGATGTCGCAGGATAACAGGGAGACTGCAAGTGCAATTTAAGGAGCTTATTTATGCAACTCGCTAGAATGGAGACAGGAGCAAAGGAAGGCAGCCTTTTCATGAGTAGACTAATCCTTGCACGCTCCACATCAGACCTATTCATTCTGCTTGCCTGGGATCAGAGATGGAACTTTGCAATCTGCCTCTGAAGCAAGGAAAGTGGCAGATAATGCCTTTCTACTTCTAATACGTTACTGTTTCTTTTAAGTCCTATAAGCCAATTTCAACATACAGGAAAGAACAGAAAGGACAAAACAGCACCCCTGTGCCCACCACAGAATTTAAACAGGTGTTAACATCTTGCTGTGATTCAATTCCTTTTTTTTTTTTTTAAGAAGTAAGCTATGATACAAATAGTTGGAGCACCCAATCTTCACTCACCATCCTTTCTCAAAAGTAGCAAACATCTGAGCATTGATAAAGCAGAATTTCTGCGCAGGCACTTTTACCACATTGTCCAAAATTAGAAGCAACCTAGATGCCCACCAACGATGGAATGAAAAAATTACTTTTAGTATATGCATGCATGAGAATATTATAAAGCAATGAAAATGAACTAACTCCAGCTATCCACATGATCATAGAAGAATATTTCCAATAAAGTGTGGATCCGGAGAAACCGGGCTAAAAAGAATACATACAGTTTACTTCTAGAAAAAGTTCAGAAAACAAACAAAGCTATTTGCTTAGGGTTGCATCTAGGTAAAGTCAGGCTAATTGCTACCTGTCGGAAGTAAGTAGGTCAGATTAGAAGGGGATGCATGAGAGCTTCTGGGATGCTGGCTGTTTATTACATAGGGGTTCACTTTATACCAATTCAACCGTATATAGATATACATTTCGTAATTTTCTTAATGTATGTTTCACAACATACAGTTTTTGTAAGTTTTAAAATTGTACAACAATGGTATCGAATTATACATATGAATTTTATTGTATCTTTACAATATCACAAATAGCATCTTACTGTTTCCACAGCTGCACAATTCTTAGAGCTTACTCATTAGCCCACTGCACTGTTCCTTCTCAGCTGTAGATACCGTCCCCAAATTTTCTGCTATCCTTGTTTTTAACTATGTGGTTTGCTGAATCAAAGCAGCTGAATTGGATACATGTTCAACGTTGCTTCCTTCAAGAATAAGCTTACCTTTCTGGGCTTGAGATACTGAACAAACGATGCCTGGCCACATCCGAACTCTGTGCATGTATTTTTCTCACCCCAGGAATTTTGGATTTCAACAGGAGTCCCACTCTCCTGAATAACAATGCCTAAGGGGAAGGGAGTACAATAGACCTCACCTCCTAACCGAGCCAGCATCACACCTTTGATCACGTCCTGTGCATGACAACAGGTAGTGCAAACTGTAGCCAGTTCCTTTCTATTTTCCCAGCATTTGTTCACATGAAGCCTCTTTCTCCTCCCAAGGAGACTGATTTCTACATGTGACTGAAGTCCCTCCGCAGGGCTCCTCAGGGGCCCTTCACACTAAGTAACTGGATGTCCTTTCAGCGTGACATTGACGTTTCCTGGAATGGCAGCTCTCTGGCTCCTGAGACTGGTCTCCATTCTTGCAGGCGGTGTGGGAAAGAGTACACAGATACTTCTTTCAGCTTCATTTCTTTTTATTAAAATCGATGATCTTGCGCCTTCTCTTTTTTGATATCTGTCTATTTAATTCATGCATTTTAATTGCTGCTAGTATTCTATGCATAACCACAGTTTGCTTTTCTATTCCCTTACCACGTGAGTATTATTTCATGTCCACATTTTGTCATTAAAACAGCATGTAAAGAAAACTTTATACAATCCCACTCTGTACAAGTGTGAAAGCTACAGTTGAATTTAGTCTAATGAGCTGGAAATTCATGAGTCACAAGGAATGTATATTTTCAACTATATTAGATCCTGCCAATCTTGCTCTTGGAAGAGATTGCACTATTGCACTCTCTTCTAAGAATTCCTGGTTCTCACCTTCTCCCCAATATTTGGTGTTACCAGACTTTTCTCCATTTGCACACGTGCTGGATGTGAGATGAATCCCCTAGGTGCTTTAATTTTCATCTTCCTGGTTATCAGTCATGCTCAACACCTCTCTCACATTTCTGGTATCCTCTTTTGTGAAAAGTTCACTCTTATCCCGTGCCCATTTTCGGTCTTTTTCAAATCGATAGAGTTCTTTATATATTCTGAATACTAATCCTTTTTGTTGTTGTTATATGAATCGTGAACATCTTCTCTAAGTTCTTGTCTGTTCATTTTATTACAAATGTCATGGCAAGAAGTGAGGCAGGACCTAAGACAGTAGGTTTGTGAGTCAAAATGCCTGGTTCCTAAACTTGGTTCAGCAATTGATAAATTAGCCTTGTGACTTTGGGCAAATGATTTTATTTCCCTGTGTTTCAGTTTCCTCATCTTTATTGTTATCTGGATTAAATGAGATAATATATGTAAAGCACTTAGAACAGTGTTCGGTGACTGTTCAAAAAATTAGTAACTATTTTTACAGTGCCTGTTGCTGTCATGCAGAATTGTTCAATTTTTATGAAGCCAAGTTTATTACTATTTCCTTGTATGATTTATTGCTTTTGCACCCAATTTAAGATACCCTTCCTTACTCCAGTGTCATAAAGGGATTCTCCAATGTATTTTTCTAAATGCTTTATGATTTTGATTTTTACACGTAGGTTTGAAATCAAGTGGAATTTATTTGGGGGTATGATGTGTGGTAGGGAAACGACATGCTCTTTCCTCTAAGGATGGCCATTTGTCCCAGTACAATTTATTGAATAGCTGAATCCAGCTAAGGGGCAATTTGGCTTGTGTTTGACGGGGTGCATATGCAGTCTATATCACCTGTTTCTAGCCAACCAAGCTTTCAGAATGCTGCCCATAGCCAACTCTCCTGGATTGCAACACAGAGGGGAAGATCTTAAAACATCATGTCCACAGAAACAAAGTGTGACATATACGTGTGCTTTTTTTTTTCCTAAAATGAAACCAGATACCGTGTAAGCAGAGAATTCAGTCCTCGTTGATACCCGGTACGAAATATAAATCATCTCATGTTGGGAATGCACTTGATGATGCAGTGTGTAAAATGACAAACACACCCCACACTTTTGTCTCTTTTCTGATGGGAGTCATGCCAAATAAAATATATCAGAATGTCTGCGTCTGCAGGTCACAGACCTGCAGCAATATGCAAACAGCAAGTACAGCTGTGTGGAAGTCACCTGTTTCCTGCAGACCAATTATCGATAACTAAAGACGAGCTTCAATCTAAAAAGATCCATTTTCTGATCTCTATTCAGAAAATGTAATCAAATCATCCTCTTATGAAGAGGTCATCAAAAGAACACGTGGCCAAATGGATGCAGGAAAAAATATTATAAGGATGTGTCAAGTCCTTCACTAATAATAATGTTTTGATAATTTTCTAGGTTCTGGGATGCTTATAGTTTATGTCAGCTCTTTAAAATGTGTTGAATTTCTGATCTCCTTCTAAATAAATATTGACTTTCTCATCCAATTTTTGTGTTCTTTTCCTTCAAGTGGGATCCCCAGTTGTTTCAGCCTCAGATCCCTCAAAACCTGAACGTGTCCCTGCTGGTATATAAATGCTTGTGAAGAAATCATTTACTTGGAGGAAGTTCTTTTTTTTTTTTTAATTGGCTTTACAGAGGAGAAAACAAAAGCCAGAGAAGTGGATCCATTTGCCCAGGTCACACAGCAAGTTAGTGTTGGGGTCAAGTCTGGGTCCTGAGGCCCAGATGGAGTTCAGTGCTCTTTTTCCTGGGGTCCTCTAGGCGCATCCCCTTTATTTTCCTTACCCAGGAGGGTGGGGCCACATGATCACCAACAAAGGGACATACTCAGTACCCATTTTAATGGGTATATCCTGACAGTGCTTATAAATATAATCCCATATCTTGTCTCCAAGGGCTCTGCATTCTTAGTCTCTTCCTTATCTGGGAGGAAAGGATAAAGAGAGAGCATTTTAATGATTTCTCCAGTCTGTTTCCCTAGTACTTTTCAGGAGACATTTCCTTCCTTTTGTTCTCCAACAAATGCCCTTTCTGCTCTAGCCAGCCACCATGCCAGGTTATCTCTCTCAAATGCAAATGTCACCATGTGGCTCCCCTGCTTACCACACTTCAAAGGCTCCCACGTAGTTGCAGAATAAAGCTAGAACTCTTGTTGGGATACAGACTGCTCACCTCGCCAGTCTCACCTTTGACTGGTCCCTATCCATCCATTCATTCATTCGTTCATTCACCCATCAGTCAGTCATATCTACGTGCCTTCTCATGAATTCATAACAAATCCTTACAAAATGCAATTCTCCACATCTGCAGATGGGGAAACTGAGTCTCAAAGCAGTCGAAGAAATTGCTCAAGCAAAGTGGATGCAATTCATTTCCTAACCAGTATCAATTCTCCCCTTTTTCCTTCCCACTAAAATACTAGTCTTGTTTAAGTATCCATCTCTCATCCATATAGACCCCCAACCCAGGTCTAGGCATGGGGAGGGTGATGATTAGTCTGAGACAAGGGCCAGCAAACCTTTTCTTTAAAGGACCTGATAGTAAATTTCTTAGGCTTGAGGGCCATAGCGTGTCTGGCAGTACTCAGCTCTCCCATTGTTTCAAGAAACCTGCCACAGATAATATATCAATGAGTAGGTATGGCTGTGTTCCAATAAAACTTTATTTATGGTCACTGTAATCTGAAATCCACACAGTTTCACATCATGAAATATTATTCTTCTCTTAATTTTTTTTTCAGTCATTTAAAATAAAATATAAAAACCATTGTTAGCTCACTAGCCGTATAAGAACACATGGTGGGCTGTGGTGGTGAGCCTGATTTGGTTCTACGGGCTGTAGATTGCCAACCCCTAACCTAAGCCATTTGGCACATGACGTTCTCCTGGCAACACCAGGGGTGCTCCACCGAAAAGGTCCCAGGCACACTCAAGGGAAGAATATATAGCGTCCATTATAGGTTTGAGAGTGATCTTTTCTTGCCCCTACTCCATACGCATAAGGAAGCCCCTGTCCCATTTGCTGCTGGCATCTCACTGGGGACTGGTAGTTGTGGGAGAGACTGGCTGGTGGCCTCAGGCAGTGTAACTTCATGGACCTCCCCTGTGACAGGCAATCGGAGTCAGGTAAGGTCCCAAGAATCTTAGGTGTTGTGAAAAACCAAACAGGATTAAACTTCCATAGGATTCCAGAGATCCTGGAAGGATGGAAGTGAATGTTTTCTGCTGTCCTGGGTTCCCTGTCACTAATATCACAAACCAGAAGGCCTTGTCATAGAAAATCTTGCCTGACTGCAGTCCACAGCTGGGATTATTAATTTACCTCCCAAGGCCAAAGCTGGTACAGGATAAAGGTTGGCATTCAGATTTTGCAGTACATCTCTGGAGAGTTCATTCTGACATGATCAAATGGCTTCACTTGGATTTCAGGACTGATTAGCTACCCCTTATGAAAACAATAAGAGTAAATTGAGCCATCCTTTCCTCCAGGTTCACTGGGCCTGACCCCACAAGACAGGGCTTGGGATCCATGCCAGAAATGTCATAAATATTAACAGAAGAAGGAGTTGGATACACTTCTGATGTCCTGTACAGTGGCCAATATTGATTTTGATTCAACGAGACCAATTAAAATGATCTATTCCAATCAGTTGCCAAACTTGCCTGCTCAACATGTCTAAATTCATTAACCATTTTGTTTTAACAACATTTGATCTTAAAGTTTAATTTTAGCTACATACTAGCTTCATTTTACTTATGCAAATAACAGCTTCATGACTATATTAGCAATAACCATGAACATCCTTTGAGAAGCCAGGAGGGAATTTGCCACTTTGGACAATATCCAGTACTTTTAATTGGAAAGTTGATGCGAAGGCTACATTGACTTGAAGTCATTTGCACTCACAAATTAAGTGGCAAGCATAACTTTGGCACCTTAGAAGTATTCAGTGCAAACAGCACCTTGGAAGTGCTTCCGTCTGCCCCCTTCACCCTCCCAGTGCTGAGCTTGACCTGATAAAACCCTGCTGGTCAAAGGAAACATCTCCTTGAATTCTCCCTTCAGTCCATCACCGACATTTCCTGTTCATCTGGTGGTAAAGTTAAAATATTTAGTGTCACCCAAAGAATGTCTCAGGTATGTTAAATATTTAACACTTCCAAGGGAAGCACCACTGTGTTTAACGTGACATCCTTTCTTCTGAGACCAGTCCTTAAATCACCCTGATCCCCTCTCCCAAGGACAGCTATTGATGCTTTTCTAAAGGGGTTATTTATTTAAAAACTAGTCCCACTGTTCCAGCACACAACGGGACTGTCCAAAAGTTCTGGCAGCAGAAGGTGTGGCTGGGGCTGGGGCACCAGCTTAGGAACATCAGTAGGGCCCAAAGGCACCAGCCAAAATACCAGGATTGGGAAGAATAAGAGCTGCAGGGTCCCAGCCACAAGAATAAGGGGAAGGAACTCACAGGCGAGCCTTTGCCAATGTGCCAAGGACTATGCAAAGTGCTTTGCCTGCATATCTCATGTAAATGACAAAGTGAGACTACAACCTAATAGCACTGGTTTATCGATAAGAAAATTAAGACTCAAGGAAATTACAAATATGGATTATATACTATGCGGCCATAGGCTGGTGACATGTAGGGTTTAATTTAATCCTTACAATTTGGCTATGAGATATTCTTATCCCCATCTCACAGATTAGAAAACTGAGGCTCCCAGACAGTAAGTCCATTTCTCAAGGGACTCTTAAGTGGCAGAGCTAGTTTCCATCCCTTATTTCTTCCCAAGTGTTGTGGTTTGCTAAAGCTACTGGAATACAGTATAGCGGAAATGGACTTGACTTTACAAAGGAGATTTATTAGGTTATAAATTTATAGATCTAAGACAATTAAAATGTTCAAATTATGCCACAGCAAGAGGACACCTTCACTAAAGAAAGGCTGATTGTGTCTGGGATTTCTCTGTCACATTGGAAGGGACATAGCAACGTCTTCTATCTCTGGTTCCTGTGGGTCCTTGCTCCACATCTCCCAGGATGTTTCATCTGCGTCTTTAAGTGAGTGTGTCTGAGCTTTCTCCAAAATGTTTCCTTCTTAAAGGACTCTGGTAAACTGATTAAGACCCACCTTGAATGGGCAGGGTTATTTCTCCATGGAAACAACCTAATCAAAAGGTCTTACCGAACAATGGGTCTGCCCCAAGATTGGATTGGAAGAGCATGGTTTTTCTGGAGTATGTAATAGTTTCAAACCAGCACATTAAGTCCTTGGACTTTGCATTGGGTCAAGTTCTGCTCAGTAGGGAAACTATTTTGTCATTGCTGCATCTACCCCAGGGCCTTGCCCAACGTTGAGTAACTGTTTAGTGGATAAATGAAGGGGGCGGATTAATAGTAGGGAGAAATCAACAAACAGTTTCTAGATATCAGAGAGGTGCTGGGAAGTTCTTCTGGAGTGTGTTGGAGGGATGCTGCACCTTTCAAGTAAAAACATTGCCACAGAGCCTATGGGACTCTCAGACACCCTCACCATCGGTTCCCTCTGGGTAGAGCTCCAGTAAATAGGGACAGACACCTGCACTCTCGGGACCTGCTTGTGTGTGACTTGATTGCAAGTGAGGTAAACCCAATTTGAGCTTCCATGGAGCTCCACCATGGGGTTCAGCCTCTGTGTCCTTTGCACACAGAGGTCATTCCTAGATGGGCACCTGTAACATCAGCTACACCGTGTTGAGCGTGTGGCTTGAGTGCAGACAGTTCTCCCTGCCATGGACACAAAGAGGAGAACAAATCCCAATCACCAGCGAAGACATTTCCCAATAAAAACGTCCCTAGCTGCTGTTTGAACTTTACATATTGAATTAAAAGGTGACCTTGGGGAAGATGAGTTGGGGAATCTGTGAGAGGCCTCAGTTCATTTGATCCAGGCACAGCTGTCATTCTATTTCAAATGTATGGAGTCTGAATTCTTGCAAAGTGCTGGGTGTCTCAGTCTGACACTCTAGTGTGTCATGTACAAACACATGCTCCTTTACACACTACACACTCACATACACATACCCATGCGTCTTGCAGAAAGAGCTATGGATTTTGAAAGTAAAAATTATCACCGCACTCCTGACTTGGTATTTTGTGGGTTTGGACACATTTCTACCTCTCTGAAACTCATTTCTTCACCTTGACTCAGCCTAAGGCAGACGCATTTGGGAACATGTGAGAGGGCTTTGGATGCCCTGGCAATTTGGGGGACAGAAAAGGAGCCCTATAGACATTTAGTGAACGAGGGTCAGGGATGTCTGAATGTCTAGCAACAGGCAATGAAGGATTATCCTGCCCCAAATGCTAATAGAGCCCCGGTTGGAAAACACAGTTGATGGCTCTTAAGGCCAATCCATGCCCCTCAAAGTAAGTTCAATGTTTTCCTCAAAAGCTGGAGCAGAAGAGCTTTTATCAGGTAGGGGCAGTATACTCAACAAAGCCTATGTCTTCTCAAGGGAACATGTTCTTTGAACATGTTCCTAGCTGTACCCCTTCAGAGATGGACCCTCCAACCTCTTTGGGTCTGGCTCTGCTGGGAGCTCCCAATGCCAGGTAGAACCCTACCTGCACTGCTGACCATACCACCCTCCTTCTCTCCCCTGGCAGAAGGAGCAAGAGCCCACAAAGCGCATACTTTCTTTGAAATGCCCCTAAATATGTGCATTTTACACATAAATTTGTATAAAAAATCTTTGTTGCTAATGGCAACATCAGAATGGCAAGAATTCCTGGGATGGTACTCAAAGGAGCAAATGGCCATGCCCTTTGACCTTTCATTACAGTCCATGCCCTATCACAACCTCATAGGTGTTTAGTGCAAGGCCTTGTGATAAAGATAGCAAGGATATCTGATTGGATGTACTAACTCTAAACTACTGGAGGTTGAAGCTAGGAGCATAGTGTTGAGAAAGCTCTGAGGCCATGTCCAGGCTCCATGGGATGGCATTCTCTGCTTGACTGATGTGGCATTTGATGAAACAAGTGGAATGTGTTTACCATTTGGGCTCTCAGGGTTCAAAAGAGAAGGGGAAATAGCATCAAATTCCTTTCCTACCTTGAATGTGGCATCCAGGTGGAATCTGGTTTGGAGGTAGTCTTAAAAGAAGAGGAAAGTCACAAATGCAAACTGACAGAGAAGAGTGAAAGGACACTGTGCACCTGGAAAGTAAAAGCAGTGGAGAAGGGAACAGGTTAAGGGCTGGGTGCACAGGTGGGAACACAGGTGTGTTCACACCAGCTAACGAGTCTCTTCTCCTCTCCCACAAACTGCCTCCCAGGGTCATGGCCCAACCACTGGCCACTTGGGGGCCAGGATGGAACCCCCAGATTCTGGCATCCTTGGAAGGGCTCTGCATTCAAAGTATTGCAAGTTGTCTCTCTTCCGGTTGGTGGGCAGTTCTTTCTGGCAAACTCCACTTTGTTTAGGTACAAAAGGTAGCCCCAGAATGGCCACACTGGCTGTCAGCATAAAGACTGGAAGCTCTGTGGCCAGGAACACAGCCCACATCGCTTTCCCAGGCCACGTGGAGACTGCTATGGACACACCTTGCAGTCCACCCCCCACCCGCAGGCAGGGTACAGGACCCCAATCCTGCACCCTGTTCAGCTGTCTGTGAGTGCTGGGTGTCCTTTCCCGCCTTCACCAGGAAATACATTCTGCAAAGACTCTCCTTCCTCCTGTCACTTCCTTTGAAATTGTTCTCAACAATGCATCTGATTGGCTTAACTGTGACCTGCCTGCAAGGAAACCTGGGAAAGAGAGTTTGCGCTTCTTCTTGGGGCAGGCAAATCTCAAAAGCTTGGGAATTCCCAGCATAGGAAGGGTTTCCAAAAGATGCCAAAGCAGCCAGAAAGCAGGACACAAATGTCTGCATTGGGGATTCACCCAGATGGCATAGAGGCCTTTGGGCAGACAGCTTCTCACACAGGCACAAAATAAGGAAGGGGAAGGGGCCTCCTGTACCCTTCACTCAGAGACGCCTCCTCCAACACCCTTGGCCACTGTGGTAGATTGAATTATGTGTCCCAACAAACACAGGTTCTTAATCTTCATGTACATCCCTATGGGTGTGAACCCATCCCGAGTAGGACCTTTTGAAGATGTTCTTTTTAGTTAAGGTGTGGCCCGCATGAATTGGGGTAAGTCTTACCCCCTCATGGCTGGAGGCCTTATGAAGAGAAGAAACTGGAAGCCAGAAGTCAGAGAAGGATGCATAAGAAGAAGCCAGAAGTCAGCTGTAACTGAAAGAACCAAAGAAATGAGAGGACATTGCCATATGCCAGGAGACAGAGATGTAAACCAGAGAACCCCAAGGATTGCTGGCAACTAGCACCAGAACACAACAGATGCCAGGAGAAAGTGAGCCTTGCCAACGTCTTTATTTTGGATCTTTTCTAGCCTCAAAACCATGAGCCAATAAATGCATGCTGTCTAAGCCAACTCCTTAAGTGGTAGTTGTCATAGCATCCTGGCAGACTTAGACAGCCAGTTTAAGCAGATGAGTATCCATTCCCCTCCTCCTTCTCCAGGCCTCTAGGATTTTATTTGCCTCTGTTTCCTTTGGTGGAGGCAAGCGGCAGAGTGGAACCTGGTGTCCCCAACATTCCCCATTCCCAATAGTGCCTCTTCTCTGCCACGTGATACACACAGGCCATTTTCATTTTATTTATTGGGCCACTAAAGATGATGAGGCCACAAACAGGAGATCTCATAATTTTACTGGCACAGAGAAGTCTCCAACTATTGGAATTAGTATAAGGATTATTGGGATCCCAAAGGTTTCTCTACTCTTTGTTCTCCTTGGCTTCTTGAAGTGGGTCCCCTGTCCTCTTTGTGGAGTCGCTTTTCGGATTACACAGACCTCCTGCTCATTCCCAGGAATTTCCCGATGACACTTCCTTCTGGTGCTAGTGTGCCACCCTTGACATGCAAATAAAACACTTCTGCATTCCACGTGCCTTCAGACACCCACTAGTCAAGGACGCCCCCTGCAGCCCCCTGCAGTCCCCTGCAGCCCTGGGCCCATTGCATCTGACCACCTCTCCCTCTCAGCTTTTCTCCATCCCAATCCCTGGGGACCTGACCTCCCACCAAGTGATCGTGTGGATAACACATTTAATCAAATAAATTAGATCTTGCTGCTGTGTGGGCTTTGCAAGAGAACTCGAGGTCTTTCCCCAGCTATCATGCTCCTAAGGGATGGCGGGGACTTTGAAGCCAGGCGGGAAGTGAAGCCTCACGTACTGGTTGCTGGGATTCTTCCATGGTATGACTGGTCTCTTGCATACCTTTGTTTTCCCCTTCCCTTCTGGGAGCCCTTGGAATCAAACCCATTGAATGAGAAGGGGCCGTAGCACAGTTGGAAAGGCCATAGGACCCTCCTCGGAAGGCATCCTTTGACATGCAATCAGTGGCAAGCCATCTGCAGCTCTCCAGGCCTCAGTCTACCCATTTGCCAAATGAGGCTAGTTCCACCCATCTTCCATATCTCGCAAGGCCTTAGGATAACGGACAAGAAATCACTCAAACCTAAAAGGCGATATAGAAATGAAGAATCCTTCACCTATTGTGTATTCATTTACTACCACAATAAGTGCCCAACAGAGCTCCATTCCCAAGCGGAGACCCAGGGAATGTTCTCGAAGCTGGCCTTGTCTTTTCTAACTGCATCCAAACCATTTTTTGTGTTTCCATGAAAGAAAATGCAACGCTTCATTTAGTGAATGAGCCTCGGAAGTTAGAAATGATTTCTTCACAGCTATAGGGAAGCGGCCCGGTATATGTCAAAGCACCATTCAGCAGGGGAGGCCAAAAGCCAATGTATTGGAAAAGCAATCTGGATTTATCTGAAAAAGAGATTTATCCGTCAGAGAGCAGGGAGCACGGTGAGGGATTGGGGAGAGCTCACAGATCAATTCTCTTTTAACCTTTGAACTGTGAATCTGTGTCACCTCATTCTGAGTTCAGAGGGGCCGAAGCCTCTTCTAGAGCAAAACAGTAATCATCTCATATTCAGTAGAACAGTTGAAGCGCAAGAAATATGCTAACCAGCTCCGTAATGGGCAATTGCCTGTGTTCACAAGACATGCAAGCCCTGTTTCCACACAGTTCCATATGCTACATTAACTTTAGCCTCCGAGTAAGATTTTTACTCAGACGTGAAATAATTGTTCCTCTAACAACATGTGACAACAGAGAAGTGCCCAGCATTAAAACTGACACCTTCTAATCCGTCCTAATGTGCAAAGTGAGTGATTTCCCTAAATGATGTGGCAAATCTTCCAGGTGCAATCCCTCCCCAGTCTGAGGCCAAATTTAATCTATGTTACAAATTAGTGCTCCGGTGCTTGAGTAATAATTTATGCTTCCTTGCATGTAGGAGCTCCGTGCACTTCCAATTATATTTATTACACCGACTAAATGAAAGGAGGAAGGTGCTTGGAGGAAAAAATAATGGGGAGGAAGAGAACCATTATGGCTACACCAACTGCTCCTCCTAGCAGCCTCCTGCAACTTTCCCATCTGGTTGGAAGAGAAAATATCCGATCCGCATCCTTCCTTTCTAAAAGTGCTTTGCCAGCTGACAGCTCTTTAGTGACCTCACCTGCAATTTTGTTAAGATGCACTTCAGCCAAGCCAGGACATCTGAGCTCATTCACCAAAAGTTTCGAGATGCCTTATGATTGTCCAAAGCTTTTTCCCTCAGGACTCCTGGATTAAGCCTCCCCACAGCCAGGGAATGTAGAACAGGGTTCTCAAACCTGAGCATGCAGCAGAGACTCCGGAGGCCCTGTGAAAGGGCCGCTTTCTGGTCCCACCTTCAAAGGGCCCATTTCAGTGTGTCTGGTGTGGAACTCAAGACTTTGCATTCCTAACAAGTTACCCAATGAGGCTGATGCTGCTTGTCTGGGGACCACTTTGAGAATCGCTGATAAAGTTTAGAACCACCACAGTCTATAGGAGCTCAATGCACAGAGAGGCTAAGGTCCTTTCCCAAGATCACACAGTGTGTGAGTCCTCAGCCCTCAGCCTCTGAACTTGGCACCTCTTCTCTTTCCCTCCCATGCTGCCTCTCATTCAGAGATCTGGGCTTTTTATCCACTAAGGGGCCCCACGTTATTCCTTGGCAATCCTGAGTTCTTGTTTTCAGTGAAAATACATTCTTTAAGGAGACAGAAATCAAATGCAGGCCAAAGCGTGTGGCCCATCTCCTATTCATCATCATCAGAGCAGGCACAGCCCCTGCCCATATTTGAACCTTAATCTGCTCTAGTTTTATTCAGAGATTTTAAGACTTTACACAGCCTTTTCAGCAGTTCTAGATAACATGGGACTTGAGCTTTCTCGACACTTCTCTTGCAGTTGCCTCCTGGGACAGGTGCTCTGGGGCCATCTGCCTGTTGTGGATGTGCTGTTTTAACACCTGGGCTCAGCAGACACTGGGGCCTGTTGAGAATTTCTCCTCTCTTTACTCTTTGGGGCCTCGTAAAATGTACATTCAGTGCTTGGATGCCTTCCCCCGCCATTCAACCTCCTGGAATGGTTCCAATCATTTTCTGAGCCTTTCGGTACCTGGTAGGACCACCACAGCATCTTCTACTATGGAGACTGCTCCCCATCTTAGTTCCCCAAGCTCTGGACTGTCCTCATTTATTCTCAGGTCTCTGGTCACTTCCCCAACCAGGTTTACCCTGTTGCTTGGCAATAAGCCCAGAATAGCAGTTTCCTCTCATTGCCTTTTCTACCCTCTGGGAAATACTATTGGCAGAGCAGTCAAAACTATGTCAGATTTCTTTAGATTTCATCTGAGGAAACTTTGCAGCTGATGTTAGTGTGGAGTCTGGACTGTGTTTCCATCACTTCTGCGTTTTGACTCTGGGCCAGTCGGGCAATTACTAAACAGTCACGGGGTGCTTCCTCTTAGCTGGGGTTCGGCCACAAGCCCCGTGCACTGTCTCCTCTCCCAAATGTCTTCCAGACAGCTTCCATACATTAACAAGACAACGTCCAAACAGTGAGACATCTCTTGGCATGCAGAGTTTCTCCAGACTGCCCCCAAAAAGAATGAATGTCTTCTCATTCACACACACACACACACACACACACACACACACACACACATCTTTGATTTCAGCAGCTCCCACTGTTGGTCTATATACTGGACTTCTATGTAAGATTTTCCTGGGAAAAAAGATTTAGCACAGTCCCACATCAAAGATGTAAAGTGAGAGCTCAGAACTTATTTGTTTACACAAAATCACAAGACTGACAGTGACATAGCCAGAAATATTCTGCTGCTTTCTCTCCGCCATTTTAGCTTTATTCTTTCTTTTTCTTTCTTCTCTTTTTTTTCCCCGATGCCTTTTACCATACCATAATACTTCATGAAACGCTTTCTCATAAAACGGTTGTTATTGATTAGATGTAAAGCAGCAGTAACTATAGTCACATTATGAGATTTAAATGGTTGAGGTCTTTGGAGTGAAGTGCAATAGGCATTTCCTGCATTGGGGGCTACAAGGTTTTCCCCTGGTAAGTCTTTTACGTCCCACAAGATTCTCATGAGCAATTTTTCCTTCCAAGACCACTTGTCTACATACCTAATAATTAGTTCCAAGATGCTCAGGAGCAAAAGCTTTTATATTATTTTCTTTTCTAATCAAATTAAATTAGGCCTTAAAGACCCTTAGCAAGAGTGTGTAGATGTGGATATCATCCATTAATGGGCTCCTCGTTTCCCATAGGGTTATGTGGGAGTCATGGGGTAAAAGGAGGGATCAAACCATCCATACGTTCTGGGAAAAGCTCTGGTCTCCAGTCCACTCTGGCTGCCTCTGAGAGGCTTCTGGTTCAGGTCCACATGGCATTGCCCAGGCCACAAGGCAGGGGCTCTGCACATCACAGAGAGTACACCCACCATGTCACCCTTCAGCTGCCCTTCATGAGTAGTCCCACAGCCACTGAACTTGGGACTCAGCTTCCAAACATCCCCATGCCACTCCTCACAGGAGTCCCGCCCATCTGGGGGTGCCTTGTGGGATCAGACCACAGGATTACTCAAGCTGTGACACCCACATCCACTCCTTGTCTCAGAAATCGCCAAGTTCTGATCCTCCCCCACCCCACTCCATGTTCAAACACTTCAAACTTCCTTCTTTGTGACCATCCAGCTATTTTCTTCTATGAGCCTTGGTTTTCAAAAATGGAGCTTCTTATCTCATCCCTGGAGTAAGCCCAGACCATCAAATCACAAAACCCCACTTGTCTTAGTAAAATGGAAAAGGGGACAAATATCCTCTCCTTCCTTGTAGGCAATGAGCCTACAAGGACATACAGCAGAGTTACTATTCATTCTGTGTGCCAGGTTCAAGCGCTTCTGCCTGAAGAACCCCTGTCATCTTCTTGCCACCTTCTTAAAGACACTCCTGCAACAATACAGGGAAATTATTTCCACTGAATGAGCAGCATCTCTGGGGCAATGGCTGGGGGCAGGCAGGTTATATGCTGGGTTCTTGGACGTAGGTCCTGCTGGGCTATACTACCCCTTTCCAGCATTCCACCTGGGGCCTCTTACCCCATCCCAACACAGACATCTATGGGGCTAAGGGTTGACGAAGAGCTTTTCTCATGTGTCCCACCCTCGTACCAGATACTTTGCCCTTTCCTGAGCCCACTTCAGCATACCAGGATAGCCACTGATTCAGATTCCCTTCTTGGGCTTTTGCTACAGAGTCATTATTACCAATTTCTTGACTTGTACAAACTTTCATGCATTCTTGTCCTTCTCCCCCCACCAGACCATGAGTTCCTTAAGGAGGGGGCTGTGTCTCTGTGCTTTCCACAGGCTCTATCATTTAGAACATAATAAATATTTTGATTTTCATTATATTATCTAGAAAAAAATCCAAAGTTGTGCCAACAAAGGATTCATTGTTTGTGTCTCCTAGAACAATGGCCATGCATCTCTGGGTGATGCCACTTGTTTCCTGTCCCCTGAATTTTTTTTTCTTTTCTTTTATCTTCAGCATGTCAGTGCTTTGGCACTTTCTTTTCGTCCTACCTTTTCCTTTGCTCAGCTGCTCCTGAAAGGAGTGGAAAGAATGTCAAATGCTTTCATGGAAGTGGCTTTGAAATGTGACTCAGGTTGGGTGCAGAGAGAGGACAAATGTGGCCAAAGCCACAGGTCCACTGAGAGAAGAGTTTTCAGCACCACAACCTAGCCCTGCCCCCAGACGTGGGAGCTGGGAACCAGAGATGCTCAATTATGTCATGTTTTAATAAAGAATTCTAAATTATATGCTGGTGGCATTAATGGCAATCAGGCTCATAGAACATGGGATCTAATGGTTCCTAAATGAGATGCAAGTTCATTTTTACAGGCCCACTATAATAAACTAATTATTTTGGAACTCCCCAATTATGCATTTTCAAAAAGCTGAATTGCATTAAGAACATGTTATGGCTTTATAGATCTTGTCTATAGGGAGAGGGAGAGATGCATCTGCTCCACAAGTGCCCAGGGAGCAAGTGAGAGAGAGAGGGAGGGAGAGAGAGAGAGGTGGTCACAGGCAATAGAAAAAGAATAAGCCAGCTGCCAAATGACAAATGTAGTCGAGAAAGACAAAGAGCTGTCAGTTTCCTCATCAATTACAGCCGGTTGCTAACCCACAAGAGAGAGCAAATTGCTGCAGCCATCAGAGCTGCTCTGTTAGAATTATGGAGTTTGAGATCTCACTGATTTATTCAGCGCCTGGGGTACAGAGGGGTGTCTGTGGCTTTGGGATTGAGATTTTTCTGCTTAAAACCATGCAGAGGCTCAGGGGTAGTGGTGGATGTCACAAGTACTCACTGTTCTGCATCTCCTGGAAGGAGGCGCCTGACAGCCCTGCCAAGTTTGCCAGAGGGGCTGATGTGCCCACTGCAGGAAGAGAAGAGTAGGAAGTCAGGGGCAGGAGAAAGGGGCTTATGTGCTGCATCCCATCCATCCCCAGATAATTAAAAGAAGTGATCCCTAAAGGACAGAAGGTTTGCACGTGTTTTGAAAGGGCCCACCCACTCACCCAGGTTACCTGCATGGTCAAGTGTGTTTAAATCCCAGCTCTGCTGCTATTCATTTTCCATGTGACCACTGCATACATTGCTCAACCCGGCGAGGGGGTGGGGGTAGGTGAGTTAATACTTAATCTTTTCCCTTTTGTTAAATATGATGTGGCCATTGTGGAATAATTGATGTGACATCTTCACAACTCTAGGGTACATAAGCTTCATCTCTTAACAGAGTCTCTTCATACCTTGTTAGCAGGACATCTTGTGTTTCCCTCTTGAGGCTTCTCTTCTCCCTGAATTGTCCAAAAATGCTGGGGGGTTACAGGGTGCAAAATGGAGCAACCCATCATCTACACTCAAGAGGAATTTGTAGTGGAGTCTCCTCCTCAACTCTAATGACCTTTGATCCACCTGTTAATCAATCTGTTAAAGCTGGTGGCCCATCGTGGAGCCAAGGACAAAGCTGGCTGCCTGCAGGAAGGGTCAACCTCCCTACCGCCTGCCACAGAAGCAAAGGGCCCTTTGCTCTCAGGACAGACCTCAGTCAAGGAGCCTTAATAGTGGCCTCCTAAAGTCAAAGGGCCCCTGGCTCTCATTTTAGGTTTACACACACACTAGCACTGCAAGGGTTCCCACCCAAGAGTGCTGCTGGGTGTAGGTTGGCCCTTTAGTCCCAAAGCCATGATGCAATTGTTTTATCCCCAACGACTCAGTGCTGGTGAACTCCAAGCCTTTCCTCTCAAACCTCAAAACCAAAATTTTAGGTTAAACTCTTTCTCCAGCGGATTTCCCCCTCACTCTTCAGGGTCAAGCCTTCCTCAATGAGTCAAAGAGAATCTCTTTAAAGGAGAATGTCTAAGTGAAGCCAATTGCCACAGTATCTTTGGGGAAAGAAGAGGTATAGGCAATTTGCTGAAACCTCACTTTAAAGGAGATGAAAAATCTACAAATTCAAGCTCTGTAGGGCAGAGAGCACCCACCACCATTAAGTTAAGCAACCTCTGCTCAATTTGTCCTTTCCTTTTTCTAAGTCTCATATATGGGAAATATTTCTTCTACTCCAGAATATGCATTTTTGTCTTTGCCATATTAATATTTTTAAAATTCAGATTGTAGGTTTAATTGAACCTACAATTCAATTTAAAAATTAAAATTATTATTAAATCATATATTGTTATAATGAGAGAAATTTTTAGAAAAAGTGGAATACTTTAGAATATGTAAATAAAACATTTATTTTTCCTCACCAAATTGGAATCATGCCACTCATATACGGTTTGTATCAACTTTTTTTCATTTACTATCATATCATGAGCATATCTATAATCATTAAATAATCTTTAAAGTCATGATATCCTGATTTTTTAAGTAAAAATAAACAAGCTATTTTATGGATATGCCTTAATTTAATTGTCCACGTCTCTATTATTGGACAGTTATGTGGTTTTTTATATTCAGAAGAATATATATATTTGCTATGAATATTCCTATATATAGATGTTTGCCCTCTCTTTTATTTCCTTTAGGTAAGTGCCTAGAAATGAAATTACTATCAAATCATATGGCTATTTTAAAGAATCTTCATAAAATTGCCAAAACACTGTCCAAACGCTTTTTATTTACTCAAAAGGGCACAGAATTACTTATTTCTCTACACCTAGGCTAGCATTGGGTATTATCTATTAAAACAAAAAGCTTGCTAATTTAATAGGTTAAAACAGCCTCATTGTAATTTGCACTTTAATCATCATTAGCAAGAGTTATGTTACTATTTTCTAACCAAATACATACTCCCTTTTTAATCAATTATTTGCTCCTGTCCCTTTCTGCTTAGCTAATGATGCCCTAGTGCTTTCCTTATCAGTACTCAGGACACAGGACTAGACGTCTCCTGGACTTAACCACAACCATAGATGAGCAGACAGGCAGTTAAACAAGGTGATGAATTTCACTCCCACTGGAAGGTGGCCCAGCTTAGTAAATACTAAATGAATAAATTAATGCACATAATAACAACAGCAGCCACTGATGCCATGTTTTGGGCAAGGGTCTTTTAAATGTTTTATGCACATTTACATACATATACATTTAGATGTATTTACACATACCTATGCCTCTACGTGTATATGTACGTACAAATACATGCACATATATGTGTGTCGCCTCTTTTATCTTTTTCCTTATGGGTTCTCACTTGGTTTCCAAGCCATGGAATTCTTCCCCAGCCAAGGGCTTGTTAAATATTCAATTCTATTTTCTGCTTGCCTTCCCACTGTTTGCTGTCTCACATTTAATCGTATTTCTCACCTTCTTAATGGAAGCCAAGCAGCTGGACTGGACCCACCAAGGGTTCTTTTGAACTGACTCTTACGTAAATAGTCCCCCGTAGCCCGGGAAGGCACTGAGGCGGCCGCTCATTGCACTGCATGTTTCCCCACATCCTCTGCCAGGTGTCCTTCTAGAGAGAATAATTTTGAACAGCAGGCTGAGCTCCCTCCACCAGGAAGGATGTTATAAACACTAGTCCTCTCCTCCCAGCGTGGGGCTTCATACTAAATCAGTTCGCTTCCCTCCCCCCATCTGTGGAGCTGGCCAAGCGGGGGCTTTATTTACAAAGGTTAAACATTCCTTTAATTGGATTGCTGGCATTTAAGCCCAGAGCCCTCTCCCCTCCCCTTTGTTCCTCTCATCTGTGCCTGGAGAAGTGCCTGAGAGAACTGCCGGGGGAAGATTACATTTTAATGAAGAAGAGATGATGTGGGTCCCTTTAGGGACGTGTGCTTTGGCTCTGAGCCACCACAAATGAATGCATCAAATCAAGAAAGGTCCCCAGCCACTCAATGGCTGACCAGAGAAAATGCAAGAACTCTCTGGGCTGCCGTGAAGTCGGACATGCAAGGCCTGTTCTCCACCAGGCATTGTTTCACATACTAAGAACAAGGTTATTTTCAAATGCACACGTTTGACTCTCCGTAAGCCGTCACAAGGTGGCACATTGACATAGAAAACACGAGTGAGAGTTGGAGAATTGCAGTCCAAGTCTGGCCACTGTCTAGCTTGTAACAACGGACAGGTCACTCCCTCACCAGGCCTTGGTTTCTCATGGGTAAATAGTTCCCAAGTTCCTACCCCTCTCTGACCCTTTGTCTCTTCCTTCTTTCTGTCTCAAGGATCTTGAAAATATACATGGAGAGACTATGATGAAATGGGCAAAGGAAAGGTACCATAAAGTTCCAGTGATTTTACATACTGTCTTAGTTTGCCAAGACTGCTGTGACGAATATCACATAAACATTTATTGCCTCACAATTTTGAAAGCTGGAAGTCCAAAATCAAGATGCTTTCTCGAGTTTGGCAATCTCTCTCCTCTCAGACTTCTTCTGGCTGAGGGTTTCTATGAACAGTGTCTGAATTTCCTCTCTTTCTAAGGCCTACAGACATAGGGATTAAGGCCCACCCTAATTCAATTTAACCTTATCCAAAGTAGAATCTAAGAAGATTCTATTTGCAAATGAGACCACTTTTTAACGAATAATAGCATCTTCAAAGGTTCTTTTTACAAATGGGCTCACACCCACAGGAACGAAGGTTAAGACTTGAACGTGTCTTTTGTGGGGGAAGTGATTTAATCCCAAACACATATTAGAATACTTCCATTAGCTCTAAAGGTCAAGAGCCTAAATTGCTATTTTATATGCTATGCTGGTTTGAAATTTCATGTCCCAGAAAAGCCATGTTTTCTTTCCCAACCCAATCTTGTGAGGACAGACCTATTGTTTAGGATGGAAGCTTTTAATTGGAGATTGACTCCAACCATTCAAGGTTGGTCTTGATTTGTTTACAGAAGTTCTTTAAAAGGGGAAATATTTTGGGAAATGCTCAGGGCTGACAGAGACACAGACATTTGGAGATGCTTGGGGTGCCAACAGAGACAGCAGCACCTAGACCCAAACATTTGGAGATCCAGAGCCCAGCAGACATGGCCATGTGCCTTCCCATGAGATGCTAAGCACGACAGAACCCAGAGTTGTGTCCCAGAAGAGCTAAGTGAAACCCCACAGGTACTTAAAGAGGAAACCACTGGCATCCAGAAGCTGGAAGCAACAGAACTGAGAACAAGGACCAGCAGATGCCAGCCTCATGCCTTCCCACGTGACAGGCATTGGTCTTTCTTGAGTCAAAGAATCTTTCTGTGGATGCCTTAGTTTGGACATTTTTGTGGCTTTAGAACAGTCAACTTGCAACTTAATAAATTCCTTTGTTAAAAGCTGTTCCATTTCCAGTATATAGAATTCTGGGAGCATTGGCAAACTAAAACACATGCTAAAACTAAGAAGCAATGCTCTTTCCAATTAGACTCGACTTTTGATTTCCTAGGATGAAAGAGGAGGAATAAAGCATGAAAATATTTTCTTCAGAGTGAAATTACAGCAAAACAAAACCATCACCCACAACAACATAAACCAACCACAAAAGGAATACCTGCTCATGAATCACC